>NW_014555233.1:697748-734052 GCF_001313825.1 Dinoponera quadriceps | reverse complement strand
GGGGGGGGGGAGGGAAACCTTAGCAGGAAAAAGAGGAGTAGGAGAACAGTGTATTCAAGGCGGCGAAGTAGAGACCCTTTTATGAGAATCGAGTGCGTGCGGACGCAACCGGTTCTAATGCCGCGTAATTCCTCGCGGTTATTTACGGTGATTAATAAAGGAGCGTCGGGAAAGGCGGGCCGGAATTAGCGGGAAAGAAAGAGAGCACGTGTGCGCATCCGCCGACGTACACCGGCGGCAGACAGAGACCGCGATCGAATCCAACGTTTTATGATTCTCGATGTTACGGTAGGGTCCCGCCAATGGCTCACTTATGCTCCGCATTATTACTACAATGCGAAAGCTAGGGTGGGATGAAAGGTCGTCCGATTTATATCCATCTTGTACTTTTCGGCGGCTCCTGATCCGCAGAGACGTCCGGCGAGGATAAGAAATTATCTCGTTTAATATTTTTGTGCACATCAGAAGGAGATTCTTTTCCTTCAAACGTTACATATATATTACATACATTCATGTAATAATTATTACGTAATATACACTGAGAAAAAGTGCAATATAATACACTGATGAACATTGCTATTTGTGACTATAATTGCATAGTTTCTTATTTTTTTAATTTCCTCTCTCAGTGTAATAACTTTAAAGTCACATACTCGCTATAAATTATTATATTTCAACAAAAGACAGTATAGACGTTGAAAATGACTACTATCTTATTGAGGCTAACCATTCTTTCCACTGAGTGTACCTAAATATTGCATAGCATTAAAACCTGCCAGTTATTGCTTAAACAAATCGGTGAGTTGGCGAGATAGGAAAATTCAACAGTGTCTCGACAGCGTTCATCACGCTTGAGAGCGCAAGCCGCGCCACTTTGGAAATAAACACGGAAACAAGAAGATGACAGGCAAATAAGAATCACGAGGATATATCCGAATGGTAGGATAGGAGATTCACAAAGACCGGCGGATGAGCGGACTGGCAAGCAGCCGGGTTCGAACGCTGTGCGACTCGCTGAGTCGCGCAAGACGATTAGGAGTGGAATATGGAAAATTGGAAGGGCGGCGGTGGCGAGGGTGGTAGTAAAGAAAGAGAGAGAGAACGAGAGAGAAATTCTTTGAAGGTATGAGCGATATCCATATTGTAAGTCGCGTAAACCCCGCCGTAAACCCGACACGAATGCGGCACTGATACTGCGTACGAGGCAGAAAAAGAGGATGGAAGAATTTTGAAGAGGGAAGAAATGGCGGCGAAGCGCCGCCATGACGGTCCGAGGCGGTCCACAAAAATAAAAGTGCCTTTTCATGTCAGTGCGGGAATAAAAGATGTCCCGTTTCCTTCCGTAGGAATAACCCGACTCGGCCGAGCGCACGTTGGATATCGCCGCCAACTCGCAAGGCCTTGTAACGTTTGCACAACGAAGGACAGCAGTGGGAGGAGGGTTGGGGGGAGGGGGGAGGAACGGAGGATGTAGAAGCGCGCGTACGTGTATAGAAATATTTTGTCGGACCGCGTCGAAACAGTTGAAACGTTGACAATGACGTTAACGTTTATAAAAGAGGAGGACTGACTAATGGAGAACGAAGCTCCGTGACCGGGAAGTCATCAATTTGCAGAAATATGGGGCGAACAAGAGCGCCGGTCAATCGCAAGTACTGAAGTGAACGGAAGAGAGAAAAATGGGGGGAGGTTACTTTTTAATGACGATAACGAGACGCGATGAAGCAGGAAGCGCGATTACTCCCAGGAATATTTTATAAAAATCGTATTTATAAAGAAGAGTGAGACGGGGAGAGGGGAGGGGTTGGAGAGAGGAAGAGAGAAATTTAATAAACTTCACGACATAACGTAATAAACTTCATAAATGGCAGAATGTGACGTCTCATAACGTTGCGCTCTTTAAAGTTAAAGAAGCTACAGATCCGCCATCGCGGCGGCGAAAAGGACTGCTAGATTGAGACGGTCATGCCGGTACATTAATTTCTAATACTCAGTGGAACGCCGGTAGAGAACATTAAAAAAAAAAAGGAGTAAGGAGCAGAAGAGAGAAAGAGAAGGAGGAGGAGGAAGAAAAGGAACTATAGCGGAAAGGTCAAACGGCCCTTGAGAGAGTGCCCTTTCGACGCGCGGCAACGTCTGGCAACGCAACGCGGATTTAATACTCCGTAATTCTCCGGGGTTACGTAAGACGATTAAAAAAAAAGAAAGAAGATGTAGAGAAAGCATACGGCGCGAGCACACGGCGAAATGGCAGCGAGCGGGCTTTGCGTTCACGTCGGGTTCGCGAACGGGTCAACGGAAAATTACGTAAAATGCGATCCTTCGCGAGCAGAAACCGAATGGCGCGGAGCCGCGCGCGAATTCCGATTGATTTAACCGCGAGCGAGCGGCCACATTAATTCTGCGCGCTGCGTAAGACGTGGAAAAATCGAGCATAACGCGGTTGAGAGTGAGAGAGAAGGAGAGAGAAAGAGAAAGAGAGAGAGAGAGAGAGAGAGACAGACTTCGCGGACAGCGAAAAGGTAATTTGATGAAATATCGCGGGCCTTCGGGCGCGCCGCCGCCGGCAGACGACGCGGAAAGTCGCATTAATTTAAGGGCGATTGTAATGTCGGTGGGAGAGAAGATTATTCGAACTTCGCCAATTGTGTGTCGCGCGCGCGCGTTATATATATGTATATATGTATACGTATATATAATATACATATACATAGACATATATGTATATGTGTCTCGAAGCGTTCGTGATGGCGGAAACGAACCTCGCAGAATCGTCGCTAAGATTATTAATATTTGCGTAGTCACACTGTCTTTTCATTATTTTTGCAACTTGCGCTTCTGTCGTTTCCGTCGTACGGGCTATCATTATTCTTCCCATCTTTTGAAAGTTATTCTCGTTTTTACTCCGAACGCGAAGGCGACTCTATTTATAATCCATTTTCATTATTTTCAAACGTTCTCTTTCTCTCTCTCTCGCTCTCTCTCTCTCTCTCTTTTTTTTCTCTTTTTACTTTCGTCTTTTTCGTTCGCCGTACCGAGCGATTTTGCTCGATTCGCGAAATTGATTCGCTTTCTTAGCGATAAGTGTGCGCGTTTATAAAAGATAATCGTGGTGACAATTTCATCTGTATTTCTTGTAAAAACAGTCTTCCGAGTGTGTACTTTCTTTTTATTTTTTTTTTTTAAATAAGGAAATATATAGAAGCGTCTTTCGCCGATTTTATTGAGTTTTCGATATGTTTCAGATATGTTTCAGAGCAGCTAGAAATATAAAAGAGACACGTATTTTTTTACAAATGTTTTCTCGATCGTTCGGGGATTGAATCTACCCTTCGAAGGAAATTCGGTAGAATTGATTAGGAGCATCCTTGAAACCGTGGGGTATGTGAAGAAATATTTTAGGCAAGAAGTTTTATGATGTTCGACGTTATTTACAATCGTACATTTACATTTTTTTAGATACTCTCAACGCACATATCATTTCTGAAAAATTTTAGTGCAGAATTAACGTATATAAAGTACCATATAAAACTTTCGTCTAAAATATTTTCTCATTTACTTCACAAAGATATTCATACATGTAAATATAATATGTATGTATATATATTATCACATTTCATACTTAGTTATACATTTTTTTATATTTTATAAAACACATGTATATTATTATAATATATTTAAAATTTGCAATTATGATATGCAAATATATGTAATATATATTACCATCGTATATAATCTTTACGCTATTCGTTATTGTAATATAAAAAATGAAACTTTTAAAATTGGACGTGGACATCCGGACGTTCTTATTATTCAGCATAGGTTTTTCATTATTACCTCTTGTTTAATATTATCCAACTTCAATTAATATTTTCAACTCAATGTACTATTTATGCATTACAAAAGAAAAAGAGAAAGAAGTATTCATAAATTTCATGCCACCTTCTTGCTCATTAAATTCTCTGATATAAATTCACAAAACTGGTAAGTTTTTCTTTCTCAGATTTTCTGAATTTTTCATATGAAGTGTGAGTCATAAACACATGAATTCAACACATATAAAAAATGTGTCATCGTATAGCTGCTTTATAACATATCGAAAGCCCATAAAAGTTGGTGACAGACACTTCTGTGCGTTTTCTCGTAAGACATAACGAGAAGTTCCGTTTTGCGGGAAATGTTTGCGTTTTGAATTAGATATTCGGCTGCCATTTTTTTACCGCACACTGTCGCACAGAGAATGACGATTAATTTTTATCGGCGCGCTGGGATCGACTACCACGAGATCTCGCGAACTTTATCGCGAACACGCCGAGAATGAGGTCGTGAGAGGTCTTCTTCTTTTTATTTTTTTTCTGACATTCGACCCACATTCGAGTTACTTACTTCTGAAACGTACGACACAGATATCGCATTTGCTGCTGTATTGCGGCGTAAACTGTTTCCTGGCGAGCGAACTGAAGGGTGTTCCCCGAATTATTACTTAACTCACACCCTTTCTCTCGAGAGCGCGCGCGGAGGATAGCGAGGAACTAGAACACGCTCTAGGAATTTAGCGCGCTACCCTCCTCTACTTTCTCTTTCTCTTTTCCCTCCCTACCCTCGTCCAGCGAACGTCGCGAGATTTTAAATGTCGCACGGGGATCGAAATTTTTCTCGTTACCTTGTCCTCCCTTCGCTAAGACAGGCCGCTCGGCATACCCGAGACATTTTTTAATGACGCTAGCGGTGCTCTCACTCGTTAATTTCGCAACGAGCTTTGAGGACGAGCACACAATGGCCATAAATAAAGCAGAGACCACGCTGCGCTGTGTATTTGGAATTCTGGCGGGGGACGAGAGGAAGGATTGAAGGGGGAAAGGGAGGTTGATGCGAACGCTCGGGGGAGGACAATTCCGGGGATGTCAAGCACCACCATCAGTCTCTTGCCTTGAAGTATTCCTGTCTTCGAGTGCATCCTCCACGCGAGCAGTCGTAATTCAGTTACACTTACCTGCAATTATTGTATACCCAGAGGACTCAATTTTCGAATCCGCAGTCGCGACAGATTCCATTAAAACGCGTCGCTTAATTTGTCGCCTCGTTCCTCGCGGCACGTCTGGTGTCGCCTCGTTAAGGTCTGGTGTCGTCTCGCCGATAAATAGATGGTACTTCGAGAGAAAAAGAGAGAGGAAGAGAGACAAGCGAAATAGTAGTTTAAATTTAAAGAGCAAGACCGCGAATTTTCCACATCGGGAAGAAAAAGGGAACATACACATACATAACGGACGGTAAGAACGAACTTATAGGTTTCAAAAAAACAAAAAAAAACGCACGACGAGTTGAAAGATACGAAAGCCGAAAAGACACGAGTTCGAGTTTTCCGGACGACGCTAAGTACCCTCGCGCGGAAGGGATCTTTCTCCCCCTTCTCCGTGGAATTTTTAATCAACATGACATCTCGCGCCGTCGCGCGAGCGCTGTAAGATCCACCACCGCTACGACGACTATTGTTACAGGGTTGCATTACGAAGTCGGACGGCGTCGTACCGCGACGAAATGTTATTCCGTTTGATTCGGCGGTTATTCGACGGCGGAGTCGACGCTCGTACGAGCGCGATCGGGAAAATGGGTTTAAAAATCCATCGAGAGACGCTTATTCGCGCCCGTGGCGGGCTCGGGAGATGGGGAGAAGTTTACGAATGACAAATAACGAATAAGGGGGTGGAGCTTGATTCGCGAGGAACAGGAGACGCTACTTTCCGCGGTCGTGGAAAAATTCATTCGCACCTCATGAACTGAAACAGGCCGCGACGCGCGGGACTCGATGACAGAAATAACGCGTTAAGAGGGAACGGGCCAGTTTTACCTTATATTTTATTCGCACGCGAGTGACAAGCGATACGCGTGCAACGGATAGCGACAAATGACGAATGCAATTCGACGGTGGCGGCCGGGGCTCTCTCTCTCTCTCTCTCTCTCTCTCTCTCTCTCTCTCTCTCCCGAATAAAAATTCAATCGAACAATGCGCGCGGTTGCGGAGGTATACCTCTCGAATCTCTCGTGAATCGCGTTTCGCGAATTTTTCGGGCTACCGTCCGTATCGGAGTTTGGATATGCGCATCGCGGCCCATCGCGAGATCCTCGATAATAGGGTTAAAATCGGCGGAAATTTATGGACGCTGCCTTTCCGCGCACTATTCGTCCCTGCGGCGAAATGAAAATGAAAAAGTAGGAAGAAAGATAAAAGGTGGGAGAAAGGTGAACGTATGAGAGAGAAAGAGAGGGAGAAAGGGGGACAAAGCGCGGCGCGCGCGATCAAATTCATCATGCTCGCATATTTTATGCAGCGAGGCCACGTCGAAAGTTTACGTTAAATTAACCGTCGTGCCACGGGCTCATTGCGGAATGCCGGAGAAGTAGACGGAGGGGCGGGGAGGGGAGAGGGAAGGACGAAATTGCTCGGTATCGGGTCGTTAAAAGGCAATTTGTTAAAGCGGTCCTTTCATAGTAGTGCCGTAACACGCGAAGGTATTTTCCTGATCTCCCCCCCCCCCCTCCGCCCGTGGAAAAAAGGGAAACTCTCGGGTGGCCGTGTGTGCGCGCGTTATTCGATGCGAAAGTTACGCGACGCAAAGCCAGAAGATGAGTGTATGTGTGTACGCCGGCAGTTACGCACTCGACGTTACTAGTTTGCCGGCCTCATTTTTTGCTCAGCTTTCGGCTCTTGACGGGCGGTGTAATGCGTGATAATCTTCGTTTAAAAGTGGACGCTCGAATGACGGGCTCGGTAATATTCGGTTTGACGCGCGCCTAATGCGATATTAAATAGATACGTCACGTCAGGGGCCGACATCGGTTGATTCTCCAATCGCAGCCCGGAATCGTTCCGGTAACTGGCGTGACAGGCGACGTTTGTTGCTCCCAAAAATAGCGGGTTCGCCGAAACGTCATTATCATTCGGCGTGAAAGCTACGCGACGTGAAATTGTACGGACGTAACGTCGGGACGTATCGAACAAAGCGCTAATATAATTCATGCTAGGAACGGAGAAACGTAGAGAGCGAGAGAGAGTTAGAGAGGATGGGAGGGAGGGGGCGAGAAAGAAAGACATGCGGGGGCGAAAGAGAAAGCGTGCGCTCATATTTTATATTAAATCAAGGCGACACGTTCCGCGGCGGTGGAATGCCGGAAAAAAATGACGAATCGCACCCCGTATCCCGGATATTAAAGGCCGCGGGCTTCATCGTCCCCCGGCAGTTTTATAATAAAATAACAGGAGCGACGGGACATTTATTAAGGAAGTTGCCCAGGCGTACACGCTGAGAAAAAGAGAGAAAGAGAGAGCCGAGGGAGGGACTCTCGTGTCGCGACAGTCGTGAGAGATTTTCGCGTTAAGGTGGGTTAACAACGAACGAACAGCGAATGTGTTATACGAATGTATATATTTGCGTATAAACTCGTGCGAGCTCCTCCGGTAGAAATGTATGCAGTTTTCCTAGACACCCAGTTAGACAATCCAGTTACTGTTTGGTATTAATGAATTTTCATTAGCTGTAACAATATTGCGGGAAACTTAGGAAATGCACAGGAATTTGACGGAGTCATTCAGGGGTTCTTCTAGGGCGAAACTGTCCGTTTTATGAGCAGCAGGCTTGCTTATTGATCAGTTGAATATCAGTTTTTTGTCCTGTTTATCGATCCGTTTACATCCGATAAATAAGTCCATGCTTTTGCGCATCTTTTGCGCGCGGTACATTAAATCTGAAATGTGTAATTTTATACACTTATGTGTGTAAAATTATGTAGTCACTTTTTACGCATTTATACACGTGTTAATACTATGGTTTAGCACGTATAAGTGTGTAAAAGTTACATTGCATATGTATTACAAACCCAAGTATGTAATTTTTACATACGTGTAAAATCATGGTGGTAACACGCGTGCAGATGTGTAAAAAGTGATCACATAATTTTACACGCATAAGTATGCAAAATCACGCACTTTGGATTTATAGTGTAGCAGGAAAATCGTTACATCTTGACTGAGATTCCAAGTAATTTTGCTCTTCGGTTAGATTGTTAATAAATTGTCTAATAATTGTCTAATAAATAAATTAAAAAATGAAACGAAATTTCAGGCTTTCTTTGATAAACTACTTTATGAACAAATCAATCCGAAACGTTCTTTTCGGATTCGCTACATTCGCAGAATGGCGTACACATTTTCCAAATTGTAATGACGAAAGTTTGCATTCGCTGTTCGTTTTTTGTTCGTTTGCTAAGTGTATCCGATTTTAGAGTCGACGACGCGACAAGCAAGTTCAGTGGTAATTTTATCCACGGTATGCGTATCCACGTTGCAAAACATTAAATATCGAGACTCGTCTTCATTCATTTTTCGTGAGGTAAGTCAGAACGATACTTGATATCGTGCAATTTTCGTCGAGAAGAAAATAACCCGTCGAAGAATATTAGATAATATCAAAGATAACCACTACTTGGAAATACCGTGTTGGCTTAGTGTGAGAGAGAGAGAGAGAGAGAGAGGGTGGGGGAGGTTAATTCTGGCATACAGAATATAACGGGATCAATTATGTTTACCAGCCGAATATAGATTTTAGCCGTCGAAAAACCGATAATGTCGTTAGCGCAGGCTGTATTCGGCTTTCGTTCAACACCAGAACGTGATTCCAGCTGAGTCCGTTTTGATGCCGCAAGTTAGTGATCGGTATTATCCGGGCGTGCGTGTGCTGACGCGCGTATGTACGCAACGCGCGCGTATATTTACGACGCGGTGCGTACATCGGAGCGAAGGAATGATAAAACATACATCAATGAAACTCACCAAAATGTGTCAAAACGCGGCGCGCTCTGATACACCGGTTTACCGATTATCATCGGTAAAATTTTCAACCTCGCGACCCCCGGGAGAGGGGAAGGCGGTAATATTTATAATATTTGCGTGACACGGCAAATTTTTCATCTCCGTGTGTATGACGCACGGGTCCATCGGGAAATTCTCCCTGCCCTGATGCGGATTATATTATCGGGAGTGCGGATTCGATTTATCGCGATAACGCGACTCTCGCGCACGACCTGGCGCAAAGTTTCGCGGTTAAATCGAGCGTGGTGCGGCGGGACGGGTCGGAGTTGTGGGATCGAAAAAAGGGAAAGACGGAGATAAAGGAAGAAGGACGGTGACGGTGTCGATATAGCGTCGCGCGTCTTCTTTATATCGATAAATACGATACCGGCGGACACGCGTGAGAATCCCGGGCGTTTGTTCCGACGCGCGACGATCCATCGACTATACTCCCACAATTATCGGTGTCACGCATCGCCACATTGCCATTACGGTGGCTGCAATTCGCCGATGGCGTCTATTAATGTCTGTACGAGAGTCCGAAATTATAATCGAGGGGAATTCGTAGATGAGCCGAATTAATTTGGAATTCCTTAATTCGCCGTTCATCCGGCTGGGCCGCGATTAGAGTGAGGAGCGATCAAACAATTGCACGACGAACAGTTCTGTCTGCCCTCGCTCAACATCGGTAATTGATTTCCAAAGCCGCGATGTGTTAGATGAAAAAAAAACGTTAAGCGGGCAATCCATTTGTACGGGGAAAAGAATTAACGCGTTCGATAAGTCGCGTGTCAACCGCATTAATGAAGGCAGTTGGTGCCGGTTAGAGAAGACAGTATTATTTAGAAAATAATATATTTATTTCTAAATAATATATTATTTAGAAAATAATATATTTGATTTTCAATGAAAAAATGTGTTTCATTACATATTAAATATTGTTCCACTGAAGTAAAGAAATTCTTTAATATTTTTCGAGCTATATTTTTTATGTTATTTTTTTCTTATAATTTATTATTTATGATAACCATTGTGATGTTTGGGTGAAAATATAAAAGAAATACGTTATTTAACATAAAGATATTCATTGTTTGAGAAACCAAACGATGTTGGTTAAAGCAAACACTCGTTTGTTTGCTCCATTCCAAGAAAAAAATTTGTTTCAATTAAAAAAATTGTACTAAATTCCAGGAAATATTTGTCTATAATATTTTTATGTAAATAGTTCGAATCTAATATGTTATATTTTTTTATACAGAAGAAACATACTTTTCTTTGTAACTTAATTAAACAGAAATAAGTTCCCTTCAATGTCGCCTTTTTAGCTTTCAGATAAGAAATATATATATTTTTTCAATTTAATGGAGTTCTTCAGTTCGAGAAACGGTCCTGAGTTTTCTCCGCGCTGTTGTTCCGATTGCACATAAGAAAATATGGTCACCCCGCCGGAAGCTATAAGCAAGCCAGTTTCCTCGTCTTCGCAATGCGCGGACGTAACGAAGCGCAGGAATTATTTCTTATCCCTGTCGTTCCAGAAATTGCTCGACGTGGTCACACAGGCGTCGAGAGAGAGAGAGAGAGAGAGAGAGAGAGAGAGAGACATTTCCGTCGGTTTTCCGGGGAAACCCCGGGAAAGAATCCAGTCGAGAAATAGCACTTTATTGTAATTTTCACGAAACTCCCGCTGTTATGGAGATAAAAAAGAGAAAGAGAGAGAGAGAGAGAGAGGAGAAGAGAGGTTCTCTCGCGATATACGCCGTGCGTTCGCGGGATAATTGAAGTAATCGTTAACGAGGGCGAAGACACACCGGGAAAAATTCCAGCGACGCCCATGGTCGTCGCGCTTATTCCCCGCGTTTATCCTTTGTCCTTATCCCTTGTACTTATCCTCCGCCGCGTCCACGTAAAAGGCGGCAATCAAAAGTACATTTTCACTTAACCCGTTGCTCTGCAAAACGCCGCACCGGCGTTTGAAGCGGCGTAGCGCTTATATCGACGCGCCAACCATTAAAATTTATACAACGTGACTCACGTTAAACGCTCGTCCTCTTCCACGCCGAATATCGAATTAAGAGTAATTCGCCGCCTGGCTTCGCGCTAATTGTGCGTGCTGCTCCGCGGAAAGAAGCGCAAGATGTGTGGATTAATTGATTTAATTTTTACGAGCGCGTGCGCGCAGGAGAAATGTCAGTACTTCTGAAGAGAGGTCGCGATAAATTAGAAAATTTCCCAGACGCTGCGTCGTCTCCTCTTCTCTTGACGATTCTTCCTGTCGTTTCGATCCTTTTCAGAAAACGTCGTTTCCTAAGTAATTAAGATTGTTAATCAGCATCTTTTCATAGCCGCTCGAACGAGAAGCCTCTTGTTTTCGGCCCGACACTGTCTGTCACGGGCGTCTTCGCGACAATGAAATCGCGAGCGCGCGCGCGCTGCGCCATTACTCGAATGAAAATTTCATTCGCCGCCCGAGAGGAAGAACGTGTCAAGAAATTAATACCTTGTTTATAAACGTCGTAAACGTCGTCGTCGTTCGCGGCAACCACCTGTTTACCTGACGTTATCGTCATCATCCTCCTCTCTGTGTTCCGTCGACGCGCGCGTTCACCGCGGATCCTTTTGTTCGCTCTCTCTCTCTCGCTCTCTCACGTTCTCGCATCTTCTCTTTTTGTCTTTCCGCCTGCAGCTCTCTTTGTCGAGTGCTTTGGTGTGTTCCGTGGATTACACACTATTCTCTCGGTGTACTCCCGGCAGTTCGGATCGCAGGAGCATCCTCGGGAAAGAGAGAAGACGCGTATCGCCCGGCGTCTTGCTCGCCTCCGTCAGTGTATCGCGGCTCCTTTGATGTTCTCTCCCTTCGAGTGTGACGTCACTCGGACGCGCATCTCGCAAAGGGGGATCGCGATCTTGCCGGGTCGCGCGCGCCCGGGCTTTGTCGTTTATTCGACGGAAGCGTCCCGAGCGATTCTTCGTGAATTTTTGAAACGTTCAACCGGCGCGTCACCATTATGAAAGCCGCGCGGCTGCAAGCGATGACTCTCGCTTTGCTGGGCGCGCGCGTTGGAGCGCAGCAAGCCCGCCGAAACGATTGCTTTCCGACGTCTGAAATATGCAGGGGTCCCTACAGGGTTCCACGACCGGCCCTGCGTCGAGCTATTACTAACCACCTGATTCTCGATACCGGTCTAATACCGCCAGCAAGTACTGGTCTGGCATTAGATTACAGGTCACATGATAACTCGGGCACGACACCGGGGGCCAAGAATTGGCCCGAAGTGTTCGCAATCGAGAGCACGTCGGTTGATGCCGAGGATGAATTTCTCGCATCGCGCTGCTTCAAGTTGATTGGGTAATATCGCTCGAGATTTCGAAATCATGCGCATATCAGGGGCAAGTTCGCCAAAATCGTACCACTTAAGATATTTTCACGATGTTTATGCACGGAAAAAAAACCTGAAATCAAGATTAGATATTCCTGTATATAAGCAAGAATATTATAATCTTCTCAGATTTTTAGTCTTTAGTCTTTTCTATTGAGTTATAGCAATATTTGCATCAATATAAATCCAATCAAATTAAGACTAAAAAGTTTCCAAGAAGATTATAATATTCTTGTTTATATATGAAAAATGACAGATTACGCGGAAATCTCCGCGTGAGATTCTTCGGACGAAGTACGTTCATATTTTATATATGATAAAATCCGATATATATTATATTCTATTTTCCATATTTTAATATTGTAAGATATGTGATCGGGTTTGATTAGAACGAAATCAGTTTTACATGAAGATTAATTACTATTTATATATTCAATTGTATAGAACCAATGATTATATATAATATTAATTATACCTATAATTAATCTCCGATTAAACATGCGATTTTGACGAGGGAGATAAGCCTCTATCAATCACAGAATCCGAGAGGTCCTCTTTTACTCTTCGTTATATATTCTACTCGTTCTCTCCACTCGTTCTTTAACTTGTCATCATCGTTAACTTTCCATATTCTGATTGCACGGGGTTACGATATCACGAATTTCTCCGATGTTGAGGAAATAATCGAAGCGACCCGCGGTAACGATCTATCCCTCTCTTGGCTTTATAAAAACTTGAGAGAATTAATCTTCAACTATCGATAAAATTGAGATCGCACGTTAATTCTTCCGGAGTTTGTCGAAAGTTCGATGCAAACAAGAGCGAATTACACGACTGTCGCCACATCGAGCTCTTCGATTCCGAGCGACGATACATTCCTCCCTCTCCTCGCGCCTTTGATATTTTAATTACCACTCGCTGTTATTCTCCGCCGACTAGCATTTATCCTCGACAATAGAGTCGCGTGTTGAGTAAAAACAGCCCCGTGAAAACTGTTACTTCAATTATTCGTATCTAGTTTAATTTCCTTGAGCAAGATCTCGCGCTGAAAGCGTCTCGTATTCACGTAACGTTCATGCACGCACGCGTACACACACATACACACGTATTCACGCTCTCGCACACAACGTACACACACGTACGTGCGCTCCTCCGCGCACGTTTCCACACGAAGCCTTTTCTCTGATCTCGCTTGCCTCGTGTGCTTGCAGAAACAAACGGCCTGAGGATGCTGGAGCTGGTGGTGCCGGAGCACGTGGTGCGCGGGCAAAATATACGTCTCGAGTGCAACTTTAATCTGGACGGCGAGACGCTGTATTCGGTCAAGTGGTACAAGGACGGCAACGAGTTCTACCGATACGTACCCCAGGACAAGCCACCTGTTCTGGTGTTCCCCTTGCCGGGTGTCACCGCGAACGTAAGGACTATCTCTCTTTCTCTGCTTCTATTTCTCTAGATCTCTCTCTCTCTCTCTCTCCCTCTCTTCCTTATTCTTTTCTTCCTTCCCTACCGTCTACCTATCCACTCTACCCTCATTTCTCTTCTTTAGCTTCGGTAATGAAATCGAGGTGTCCAGCGCCGGAATAATTTAACTAAGGCGAGCGGTCCGCGTTGAAAGATGAAGTCGCTCTCGCTTACCGCGCTCTCGTTTCCTCCTTTCGCTTCACCTCGACGAGGCTCCTCCACGACGCTCGCGGACGACGAAGTTGGGGAGGCGCGAGAACGTGTTCTCACGAATCCGTAATTCGCGAGATCCATTCCCAACGCGACGACTCTCCGCCGTGCGGGGGTCGACCGTCCTCTCCCTCGTACTTACCCTCGTCATTCTCGAGAATCGCGCCCGATAGACCCCGAACGCCGACCGTCTGTCGGGCGATTCTCGCGTCGCCTGGAAACCGTAAACGGTGCGCGCGCGCGAATTCCTGGCGATTGAAGTTCCGGGGAAAGAAAGCCCCGGCGCGCCGATGGAGTAACACGGTATTTTGATTCCGTGCGGCGCTCGAGGGGCCGCGCCATTGGCGGCGCCCCGGTGGAAACGTTCCCATGGGAATGGCACCATGGTTGATCCACTTTCAATCACAGCCGCCGTGTACGAACTTGCTTCTTAGACGCGCGTCAATCAGAGGGTGAACGAGGAAGAGAGGGCGAGGGAAAAGGGGAGAAAGAGAGCAAGCTGAAATCCAAACTCTATAATGGGACGAGGGAGACGGGGACCGAAAGGGAGAGCCCGTTCATATCTGTGTCGTTTAAAAATAAATCGCGCAACGCGCGCGCACGGATGTTTTTTTTTTTCCAATCGGAAAACAAATAGGAAGATAAAAGATAAACCAGCCCGGAAATACGAGACCGAGTTTCCCGAGCATCGACGGCCGAAATTTTCGCACGTACGCACACGTCGCGCCATACGTCGCGCGATGGAGGGAGAGATAGTAACAATAACAGACACAACTTCGACGACAGAGCGAGGGTAATAAAGATTGTAAGCGGCGCACTCTCGGGAAACAACAAATATCGCGTCGAACGATAACCGCACGCGGAACATTCTCCTTAATGTGTGCGCATCGTCCATGAGGGTGATTTATTTCGCCGCCTAAATGAACAGGTACCGGTGGTGTATAAAGAGTTTCGCCCGAGAGAGAGAGAGAGAGAGAGAGAGAGGAGAAAGTTCATTTTTGGCACTTACGGCGTTGTTCACATCGGAACCGGGAGGAGAGTGAATCGGGCGCGTTTTACTCGCGCAAGCGAGGCGGATAAACAAACGAGGCGGGCTGATCTTCGTCATAATGAGCCTTAATATTAACATTAATCACCGGGCGCTCGCGCGAGATTGGCTCGGGCGCCCTCGGAAATTATCGGGTTGCTGCCGTGGCCGTTATCGTTGTTTATAATTACATCGATTAGTATAATGAATCGTGAAATGCGCTCGTCGCCGGGCAGCGACGCTCCGGCTGCCTGTCGCGCGGATGAAAATTGCGAGGATGCCGGCGACGATGACCCGGACGTTCTTCGCGAAACTAATTTAACACGAGGCTCTCTCTCTCTCTCTCCCCCCCCCCCTCTTTCTCTCTCTTCGTTAAGTGCGTCGCGGCACGTCTGAAATTGCCTCTCGTCGCTGCTGTCGCCGTTGTCATCGTCGTCGTCGTTGTCGTCGCCGCCACAAAAGATAACGCATTACAAATTGATCCTTGGGGACCCGCGTCCCCCTCTTACCACCTCTCGTCCTCTTCCTCGTCCTCACCGTCCTACCCCTTTCCTCTACCTGACTGAGTCGCGCGTACTCTCTTCTGGGTTAATGATATTTCCAATAATTTCAATTCCTCTGCTCCGACTATATCACCCGCTCGGTTTTCCGCGCCATTGAATGATACGAAAAAATTCGGTCCTCCGGCGAAAACTCGCCCGAGCGAGCCTTCCAGAGCCAGTACAGGGTGATTCACTGGACCGCGGGGAAAATTTTCGCGGAAGTTATACGGAAGTTCATTTTGCCCGAAAGACGAATACGCGCGCGAATATATTATCCTCGATTTTATTCACTCGTCGAGATTTAGAAGGGGGAGAAGAGAGGGGTTAAAAATTCCGAAAATTCAATCGATTCGCCGCTGTGGGGAAATGTTGCACGCGTGAAATTTATTACGTTCCTTGTCGAGTTTTACAAGCCGCGCTTTTCCTCGCTCAAGTACAAAATTAAAACATTGGAATAAAATCGGTCGTTCTTCAAACTTGTGTCCTATAAAAAAAATGATATCGCAAAGTTAGGCAAATACTAATGATATATTAATTACAACTCCGTAATACACGGAAAAAAGGAATTAGCTGTCCATATAATATAACTGAAATGTAATTACCAGACCTAGTTTTTAACCGTGGGAGCCAAAAGCTAAGAACAGGAATATGAAGAATTAGCTAAATTAACTAAATTTCAGTTGTATTATATGGACAGCTCACTTTTACCTGTGGGAACTATTTCTCTTTTATCTTGTGGAAAGATGAAAAAGCGTAGCGTCATCAAGTGCATACGATCGAAGTATATACGACCGAAATATATACGATCGAAATATCTGTATGCAAATTCCGGTCCAAAATTAAAATAACTTAGTTTCGTGTCATTTCCCGTTGTTTTATCATCTCGTCGGACAGATCACCTAACGTTTCGTTTTTTTATCAGTTGGCGAGACGAATTCTAAGTATACTAAATTGTTCTTTGTATCTTTCGTCTTTTTCAGATTCACAATTCCACCGAACGGTCGGTCGTCCTTCAATCCGTGAACCTCATGAGCACGGGCCGCTACAGATGCGAAGTTTCGGCGGAGGCGCCGTCCTTTCAGACCGTTTCCGACCACTCGGATATGCTGGTAGTCGGTGAGAGCAGCAGATTCGTATTAATTAAGAGTTTTATCTTTCAAAGGAATCGCGCAATAACGGCAATCCAGCTCCGCAAACTTGGCGAAAGAGCTTAGGGGAAGGGGGAATGAAGGATATTGTTACGTCGCTGATTTATTCCCAAGGTGCTATTCTTCTTCGCCGATTCTCATTATCCGAGCAAATGTTGTTGTTATCACGACCACCGAAAGGAGAAAGCCGCGCTGACTAATCGTAATTTTATTCACTTCTGAATTAAAATCGGACCTTAAAAATGATTTATTTATATCCGTGCAAGAGAAGCTCCTGGCGGAGAAAAGAGAAAGAGAGAATGAGAGAGAAAAAAAATAGAGATATGACTCGGGATAATTTAATTCCGTGACGCGATATATATATATATATATATATATATATATATATATACATCTATTCGACGAAAGGGTTGCAATTTCAAGAAAAGAGATTCCACGGCGAGGATTAGGAATTTTAACGACCCCGACGATTTTATAAGCCACTTAAAGCGGGAATTGAAACAAATTGCAGTTCCGATAGCTCCGAAAGAGTTAATTACATCGCGTTAGTTTAATCCACCTGCGAGAGGACATTATCTGCACCTCAAATATCGGGTCCGTGACTGGTGACGGATCGCTGACGATTCGTCCTCGACACATTAATATCACGTCTATAATTTACTTTCGTCGATTTAAGCGTTTTCCGTTAATCCCCGTCTTATTATCCGCATGTACGAGTATATGCGCCCCAGAAACGTCGCGTTGCTATTTTCACCCCTACGTCGACTCGTCGACATCAAATTTGAAGACTACGTTGATTCAGCCGGAATTCGATCCGGCGATTATTTATGAAAATTGCCGCGAGTTTCGGCATTCTTATTATCCCATCAAAAATTCATTCCCCGGAATCCTCGCGCGGATTTACGAGCGTCTGCGGCGCGAAAATCATCGACGTTGCTATCTCAAGACAACCGTCACTCGTCTCTCGTGACGGTCGGCTCCCTTCAATGGACGCGCTGCAAAATGTCGGAAGACAGCCAGGCAAGGGGAAAGAAGACGGTGGTGGTTCCTGATAATTCCGGAATCTGAGATCTGTCGATTCGATCTTTTCCCCACCCCTCTGCCCCCTCTTTTCGCTCGTCTTCCGGATATCTCCGAGACGCGTATCTCCGGGACTGCTGGCGTTCCTTTTATCGCGCGACGAGCAAGAGAGAAAGAGAGAGAGAGAGAGAGAAAAAAAAGAGAGAGAAAGAAAGAGAGAGAGATCCCGACCGCTCGACGTCGCCAGGCAAACGGCCCTGGCGACCACGCGCGCATCTATAATCTATGTATGGACATATCCCCGTCCGTCAATATAGTTAAGTGTGTTAGATCGAGTGCGATGATTACAGCGAAGTGTTACTCCATTAAAATTTCCGCGCCGGTAAGCGTAAACAAGTTAAACGGCGCCGCAACGAAATTACGGGTCACGGCGGCGACGGGGATGGGAGGGGTATTGCGTTTGCGTTAAAATATTCGCGCGGGCGCGCGGAGTTAAAAGCCCGTTCGCGAACTCGAATTAATCGAAGGAACGTGTCCCTCCCGTCGCGCGCGTCCGTAGTGCGGACGCACCGGCGGGAGGGTGGACGAACGGTCGTTATTTATGAGCGTTTCGATGTATTTCCAGCCCTGCCGGAGGAGGGGCCCATTATCACGACGCGACCCGAGAAACATCGTAATCAAGTCGGCGACGTCGTGCGATACAATTGCACTTCGGCGAAGTCGAAGCCACCTGCCATACTCAGCTGGTTCATCAACGGCGAACAAGTGAGTGCTCCAGACACGCAGCGTCTATCTCTCTCTCTCTCTCTCTCTCTAGTTCTCTCCGTCTATCTCGCTCTCCCATTCTCCCTCTGCGTGAAACCGTAACCGTCTCAGGCAGTCGGAAGCGTAAAACTTCGCGGCGATGTCCATGATAAGCCGCGATCTCGGAAAATCCGACTAGACTGGTCTGAGGATTCGCGCTCGCTTGCGCGAAATGTCGCTCGAAAGCGACGAGAGAGTAACGAGAGAGGGGGAAAGAGAAAGAGAGGGAGAAAGAGAGAGAGAGAGAAAGAGGAAGGGAGAGTAAGTAAGAAGTAGCCTTGTCGGCGAATTCTCCGACTAATCGCATTATGTAACTGTAAGTAGTATCGCATTACGTTAGTAACAAGTATATTATCGTGTTTTCTCTTAATTTTCTCCGATCGAAAATTCAAAGTTTCACATCGATTGTCTCAGATCGAAGGAGTATCGAGGATGATGATAATAATAATAATAATATCATGTTTCGTCCAAGAATTCAATCATCCTCGCCTCGACGTAATCCGAGATTGAAAATTCTCCGTTTTGTTTTTATCTTTCACAACTTGCAACGTGATGGATATTACAGATCGGTAAATCTGATTGTTATTGTTGCCACGCTAAAATTTCATTAAATCTGAGAAAAAAATATTCGATATTTGTAATTATAACCATCATAGTAAAAAAATTATAATTAGGGGAACCATTTTCCTAATAAATATTATTACACAGAGAAAAAGGTTTCTTTGAATTCAATATGCCTGTTTGTTTGACGTGGGTTTGTTTAATATTAACAACATAATTTAATGTCAAATATCATTTTGTTTTAATGAAAATATTGCTGTTTCATCAGAATAAACAATGTTGTTTGATAGAAGAAACAATATTATTTAGAGGAAATAATATTTCGTGTTTTCAATGAAAAAATTAATTATATATTAAATAAAAGTGTTCCATTGAAACAAAGAAGTTCTTTAATATTTCTTTTAATAGTTCTTTTCTAACATGGTTACTTCTTTCAAATAATCTATTATTTGTGATAATCATTGTAACGTTTGGACGAAAATACAAAAGAAATACATTATTTGACGTGATTTGACAATCGTATTTGTTCGATCAAACATTTGTTTGTGTGCTGTTCCAAAAGGTAAATTTACTTCAATTACAGAAATTTTATTAAATCCAAGGAAATCTTTTTCTCTGTATATAGTATCGGGATAATAACTTTACATGCATATTCCTATTACTATTTTTATGGTTAACGCTACATAAAGAGTATAGTTGAGGCCAAAAATAACTGTAATTTTTTTCGGTGAAGGCGAGAAGTCTAGATCTTTACGTTGAGAAAAAGTGGTTAATGACATCAGAAGTAGAATTATTCTCGGTGCCGAAATAATTTCTCGTTGTTCTACAAAAAAGTTGTAGCTACCGATGCCGATTAAGTTATTATCTACAAGAATGATTCTCCTGACTATTATTCTTTCGCCAAGCGATTATAGTCAGGAATACCGGGAACGTTTTTCTCGGTGCAAGGCCGTCGACTCGATTTCCGATCGATCGCGGAATATGTGTCTCTGAAATAACGTCGGATAGTCCCCCGAGACGGCGACGAAGTTGAACCTTCGTGTAGCTTAATAAGGACGCCTTCCTTGTAATACATCATGTTTTACCGGCGCCGTGACACACGAGTTACGAGGTTTCCTACGCCCGTAAGAGCGCAGTTTGGTATTACCGGTACGACGCGGTGGGATGGGTCGTAACAGTTCTCGAGGGCTGTCAAAAGTTTTCCATCGCGGCAGTAAGCCGCGGCGATTTCGCTTCCTCGCGGAAAATAACGCGCGAACATTCCGCGTAACGTCACCGAGCTGAGCCGGGGTCCCGTCGACCGTTAACGTGCTGTTGACTCGCGATTACGCGCTAACAAAGCGCAAGAATTAATTTTGCAAAATGCACTCGCGCGAGCGCGCGGCGGCGCTCATTTCTTTTTTTTTTATTTTCCTACCTTTCTGTGTTTGTTTTCGCCATTTTTCACTCGCGAACAAATAATTGGTTCTCGGGTAATTAATCTTCAGGCATTGCGCGGTCACGCTCCCCGCCGAAATTGTCTGATTAGTGTTTTAGCGCGCGCGCTCGCATTAGTTCGTAGGCTTGTTGAATTACGCATTAATCGATCACCGGCGGATATCACCTCGGATAGTCTTACGATTAAGGGATAACGTACGCTCTCATTCGGAACCGAGCAACCACGTAAATTCGCGATCATCCTGACCTTTTCGTTCGGTCGATCGAAAGGAGGGATCGAGGGAGAAACTGGTGGGACTCGCCGCTCCGTGAAGCGAGGGAAACATTCGTCGCGTCCTGCGACGAGTGTAATATCGAACGGCTCGAACTGCAATTATCGCGATCGGTACACACGGTGCGCGTTAAGGATGCTCCTTAATTCTGATTGCGGACATTGTAACAAGACGTAATAAGGCAGATAGCAATCTGCCGCTGTACGCTATTAAAAGTTTATGTAGTGCTCTCGCGGGAGAAGCGCGCGCGGGTTAAGAGTCAATTTTCCAAGAACGAGTGGATTAGACAGATAATGATTTAATTCGACGACGTTATTACATTCTATATTAAAAAGGATAAAAGAGAGAAAGGGGATAATATATATCGGGGAGACGACCCCGGGGTAACACACTTGACGATCAATTAACTATGGCGTCGCGTGGAAGGACAGCGTCCGTCCTTCTTTTGATCCTTTTTCTTTTTTTTTATTATTTTTGAGGTCGTCGGACTCCGCTGAGCAAAGTGTCATCTTCCTCCACTTCCGGTGGAACATCCTGCATCGTGTTCAAAATTAATGAGCGTCCGTCGCGACGCCGACACTTTCTCAGAGAATTAAATATAACCGGAGCGGGCGATGATAGAAAGGGGATGAGGGAGAGGGGGCGTGAGAGAAAACGCGGACTCCTTGGCCGCGAAGGATTAAACATTGACTCGATGGACGACTTGCAAATATTTCCAGCGGCCACGTCGCCGTCGTCGTTCCAGTAGTCGTAGTTGTCGTTCGTGAAAGTATACACTACCGCTTCGCTTCGATTAGGTCGACATGCAGTTCTTGAAGGGGCCCCACGTCACCGACGCGGACCGGGAGGGTCTGAAGACTACCACGCTCGGTCTGGAGTTCCGTCTGCGCTCGAAGCACTTCAAGAGGGGAGACTTGAAGATCAAATGCCTGGCGATGATAGCGACCGTATATTGGAAATCGAATGAGCTCAGCATAGAGGGTGAGAGGCCCCTGAAGATGCCGGTAATGGAGAGCAGGGAGACAAGGGCGCAAGGGCACACGCACGCCGAGCATATCCTAGGTAAAAAGGAAGAGGGAGAAAAGGAAAAAAAAGAGAGAGAGAGAAGAAGAAGGGAAGGAGAGAACCTCGGCCCTTGGCCGCGGGTAGATGACGCGGCCACGGCAAGGGCGGAACGCAACTCCGCCGCGTGTAACGATAATTTCCCCCGCATCGTCATTTAATTCGGCTGTCTTTGCTAAATTTAACGAGAATTATAGACTGGTTCTAAAATCAAATAAATAAATTAAAAAAAAAATAGTTTCCTATAAATTAGAGAAATATGTTATTTAAATGGTATATAAATATGGTGGTTTATTTAAATCGAACATTTGTAATGTTTCGCTTATTTTTGATGATACGAAAAAATGTCTAAGGGAAAAGTTGCACCATTTAATTATGGCGACGAGAAAAAGTTATTTTCGAGGTTATTTTTTTTTTGTTTTTTTTTTTTTAATAAAATTATATATTTTTGTTTGAGTGTTTTCGTAGCCAAATAGTTTGAAGAAAAGAGAAATGTGAAACATTTAAGCTTTACAACACAATTTATTTAAAGAGATATTTAAAATGGTGTCTCTCGACTTCAATGCATTTTTGAATACGATACATAAATGATACTCTTATCTTTTCTATCATTTTCTGAATTTATACTCGCACATGCATCCAAAATGTGTCCTCTCATATTTTTCTATGTAACTGATATAATATTTTTCAACATTCTCCACAAAAAAAATATCTGAAAGTCTAAAAGGGTTTGTCTAAAAGGGTTTAAATCAGGAGAATGTACAGACCAATATATGTGTCCTTCTCTTCCTGTCCTATTTAAACATGCGTAATTTTCCATGTTAAAAATCATTTGAAAATCATATTGTCATAGGTCACTCAACTTATCTCGTGACCATAAAATCGCAAAAAAAAGAACATGTAGTTCTAGTAGAAACTTAAAAAAAAATTATCTTAACTTTAAAATCTTCAAAAAACGACTTTGCAAAAGAATTATCTGTAATTGCCTCTTGAAGTGTAACGTTTTCCTCAGAATTTTTTTTGTATTATCAAAAACAAATGAAATATTTAAGATGCTCAATTTAAATAGATGAATTTGTATATAATATCATATCTTTTTTCAGTATTTTTTTAAGATATATTCATCATACAACACATTTGTCCAAGCAACCTATGACATTTGAATTCTTCTCAACACGTAATATTCGTCGAAATATCTCCTTCGACGTTTAATCTCTCTCTCTCTCTCTCTCTCTCTCTCTTTCTCTCTCGATATTTAATGATAATACGAAAATAAATCGGGGTTAAATCGTGCGCGACGAAGATCGGTAAACGTGAGATTAAGCGATCGTTTAACCGGGTCGCATTCTATTTACTACACTCACCGCTGCTCGAGAGATCGAAGCAAGTGCTCCTTAAATTGTTTCGAAGCACCGGCCCGTCAAGATGTTGACCATGCTAAGTGACATCTTATTTACATTGATATCAGAAGGATCAGGACGAGGACCTGTCTAGAAGCACCATTACCCGTCTCGCGACCACTAGAGGGGGATAAGAATCGCTTTCCGAGAGAGGGAAAAAAGTGACTTTCCTTTCTTTTTTCTTCGGCACACCGGCTCACGTCGTTAATATTGATTAGAAGTCTGTAAAAAGGTATGGGAGGCTTTGTGGCTGCATGAGAAGGGTTCAGCCGCCGAAATAATGGGTTCCCGGCCCTTTCAATGTTAACTCTTGCAACTCGTGACGCGCGGATAGTTCAGCAACTCAACATCATTTTGCCGATACGCTGTTCGGGCTGTTCTGCCATAGCGCCGCGAAGGCCGAAGTACAAACACGTAACTCGTTTCGCAACAAAGCACAAGTTTTTAGAAGCGCGGCTAAGGAAGCGGCAAGGAATTTGAAGCTTTTTGCCGGGCGCCGGACGCGCCGGGCGCGATCGAAAGATTAAGAATCCAATTTCGCGCAACGAATTCCTGTCAATCCCTTTTAATTCGGCCATTTCGTTATCTTCTTCTCCGCCTCCTCCTTCCTTCCCCCCTCCCCCCCTTATTTCCTCTTTTCGCGTCGCGCTTATAAGCGCAAAATCATTTCGGCCAAACTCGCTTAACTAAGCTTCAATTTGAGCGCGAAGTTTAAACTCCAAATTCTCCCTGAATATTTATGAAAGGTCTCTCTCTCTTTTCTTCTGATTTTTTTTTCTTTCTTATTTTTACGATAGGCACGCGCCCTGTACCACCTACATCCTCGTTTCTCTTCCCTTTTCTTTTTCAGCGAACGGAAGGAGCACAACGTTAGGACCGTGTGCCGTGCTGATCGTCGCTGGATTACTGATGTCGCGGTAAGGACCGAGGGTACACCTCCGCCCTCCGCCCTCTGTGCTCATCCTCTAAGGCCTGGAAGCCACCCTCGTGTGACATTATTACGTAATAAATTACCCACGTTGTTTATATTTTTTATAATTGCAATTAGTGAAGTTAGAGACCACGTAATCGTAGGCAGACGACACATTATCGGTACGTTATCACGTAGTAAACCTTGATCGAACGCGCGGAGGCGCCTCTGGAAGAAGCCGCTGAGGGATGCACCTGTCTTTCCTTTTCACCCTATCCGTCGGAAAATCGCGCGTTGATTCTCTCGCGTTACGCAAATTGCACAACCGCGTTCGCGAGCACGAAAGAAAAGCCACGACAGGGCGTTCTCGCTTTCGTCACGATCTGTCGTTTATCGCGAAAATCGAAGCCGCGACTGTTCTCTCTCTCTTTTCTTCTCCTTCCTTCTCTCTCCCTCTCTCTCTCTCTCTCTCTCTCTCTTTTTCTCACTCTCTTTTATTTTTTTCATTTTTAACATCGCCCATCGGCGACTCACGCGTAAGTGCATAATTCGATCTCTTCGGACACACGTTCACGCGGCATACACAACACGATAACATACCACACGCATAATATACACATACACACGCGGAAACCCACATACGCACTTCGTCTGTATATTCGCTTTGTGGCTAGCGCGTATCCGCCGTGCGAGCGCGAAGAACGTGGCGATTCCCCGAGTTTTTATCGAATTTTTATTAAACCGCGCGTGTTATGTGTCCGAATCAACGGCCGGAGGAAGCGACGAAGCGTGCGAGTGCGCTTTATTCGGTGTCAATTCGCGATATAAAAATATCTCCGGCCGTTATGAGACCCTCCCCCTCCTCGGAGCGTTAACACGATCGATTAGCGCACACCGCGCTCGAAAACTGCCCCAAGATACTGCCCCTCTTCGAGATACTGCCCCGCAAAATATTCCAAGCCTCGTTGCTCGACGGGATTAACAATTATCGGCGTGCCTCCGTTCGACACTTCGTACGGCGGATATTTAGTTGAGAAGACCGAGGGCGACGCGCGCGACGGCGATACGTGCTCGCACCGGTCGATGAAATAAGCGCGGATCGGGAGCCCGCGTGTCGGGCAAGGACGAGGAAGGGAGAGAAATGGAGCGACGCGAGACACCAATAATGACGACAACAACAGCAGCAGCAGCACAGCGAGAGAAATCACGTCGTTCGCCGTAGCCCTTAACGATCTAGTCGCTATTAATCGTGCGTAACGAGATAATGTCCTAGGAATAATTGTACGACATGTGTGACTGTAGCGTGCGTTTACCAAAGATTTTTGAACTTTTCACGCTAAGCATTCCTAATTGTTAATCACGGTGGCATCACGGTGTGTAGAGAGACATTCGTCGGTAAAAAGAAAAAAAAACACAGGAAAAAGAAAAAAAGTACTGCCACACTCTTTATCTATGATAGCTGTAAGGGCACTCCTCTGTACATATGTATATATTATACATACATACATATACATATATATATATATATATATATTTATATATATATATATATATACACATATATATATATATATATATATACATATATACATATATATATATATATATATAAACTCACACATTGAAAAATCGGACGATATACATATTTGTCTATGTTTTAAGACGTCTCGAGACGCGACGTAACGCAACATCGGCGCGCGAAAAAAAGCGTAGCGGGCAACGTTGCGAATCTGCGGGATCTGCGGAACTATTTTCTTTAGCGAATCGCGTAAAAGTCTCTCTCGAAATGTGTTGTACCGTCGGTCAAATAAAACCTTACTGAAAAACACTCTGTGAGTGATGACGTCGTGTACTTCAATAATCCCGAGACGGAAACGAAGGACTCCCCCCGCTTGTTCGATACCCCCCTTTCATTCCGGACGTTTCCTCGCGTGATGAGAAATTTCTCACAGAAATTGGAAAGTGACATTTATTAGAAACTCTCAAAAGATCTGTAACAAACATTTCTAACAAATTCCACGAAAATCCCCGGCGATATACGATCGTGCTCTCTAAATTCCTCGGAGTGAGAGAACTCATTCAAAGTGAGTGAAAATTCATTCGGAACGATAATGAAAATACTTGCACTCGAGCTCAGAGCGGATTCTGATTTCATATGAGCGAACGTTTCAATCGATTAGAACGAATCTGATACTTCACATCGGGACCTGTTATCTTAATGAATCTGTTCCTGTGACAGTGGAATGCATCGGATTCGCTCTTCAATCTCGAGTGAAAACGCTCTCTCGACGATTCAAGACGGCGAATTCCCCCTGAATGAGCGAAAGATTGCTCTCGAATTGGAGTAACTCGTCTGTCGGTCTCTACTTTGCGCGCGTGAAATTTCACTCCGAGAAATATAAGAGAGAACGCACAACGTGGAAGGGGCTCGACACAAGGCAAATATCACAGGGCGGTCGCGTTGGACAGGCAACGCTCCGTGAAGAAGTGGTGTTTCTTCACGTGAACGTCGGACAAAGTTTTGGACGGGGACCTGGCGAAGAATTGGAGGATCTTCCGCTCGTTCGGCGACTCCGTCTCCTCGACCTTCTCCCAATCGACGGCGAACGCCTTCGCCTGCAGGATCTGCTCGGCGGTGGACCAGCTGAAGCGGACCAGTCGCGGGAAGCCGAACACCGCGTCCACGTTTGCCGACAGCCAGCTCTTCGTGACTGGGTCGGTAGGGTAGCCGCTGCCGTACTCCTTGCCGACGTCGTCCTCGCGAAAACGCCACGCGCGGATCGCGTGATCCCGCGACACCTTGGCGCATATACTGGCCGCGCTGACAATCGGATACGTCGAGTCGGCCTTCTTGGCGACGACGATCTTCACGTCGGGGAACACGGCTTGCAGTCGCGCTTGATAGCTCTCCGGCTTGCCGACGGTATCCACGTAGATCTCGGCGACGTGCACGCCGGCCTCGATCGCCGCCTTGATCAGACCGGTGGCCGATATCATGGAGATCTCGTTGAGAGAGACCTTGGTGCGACGATACATACCGTTGGCGATGACGTTCGGCGAGATCGCCTCGATCGCCCAGCCCATGCAATCCTTACACTCGCATATGTCGTTGAATATCTCATCGCGCTTCTTCTCCGTCAGGCTCTTGGAGTCGGCGCAGCCGAGCTCGACGAGCAGCTGCTTGCGCGACAACGGCGCGTACGAGATGCCGTAAACCATCGGGCCCAACACCGGACCGCGACCCGCCTCGTCCACCCCCAGCTGACACGGCTCGTTTTTGCACACCTGCGGCACCTGCGATAAACCAGTTCTGCGACTATCCTCCTCGTTCCCGTCCGGCGGCCTGTTTCCGTTTCTCCTTCGACATGCAGTTACGTCCGTCGAAAGTGAATATTATCCCGAGAGCAAGTCCAACGCGATGCTGGATGCAACGAATGGAAAGCGGGGGTGAGTAAAATGCATAAAATCTGGATGAAGAGCTCCAACAGAGCAAAATGTATCAAGACGAAAAATAAATCCAGCATAACGGCGTTGGTACACAACGCGTGGAATGTAGAGCGAGTAAAATACGTGGAGTGAAGAGCTCCAACGAGTAAATAAAATACACAGTCTGGATGAAGGGCTCCAACGAGCAAAATGTATCAAGACGGGAAGTAAATCTAGTATAATGACGCTGGTATACAACGCGTGAAATGTAGAGCGAGTAAAATACGTGGAACCGTACGACGAGTTACAACGGACATAATGTGCGAAGAAACGGGTTCGAAAGGGAGATATCGACCCGTTAAAAGCGTGGCGATATAGCCGAGTAAAATGTAAAACGTGTAAGTATAGAATAAGTGACGAGTAAAACATGCGAGAATAACGCAAGTAAAAGTAAACGGTATTAGAGGAAAGGATATCATCAGTTTCTAAAATGATGTGATTATCGTTCATCAGAATCACAAGAAGATGCAAAATGTAATCTTGATTTTCCCAGCGTATTTTGGCGCCGCCACATACGAGGAAAATTACATTCTCATGCAAAAAGTACTCCTCCACTTACCTCCGAGAAGTGAACTTTGTTGACGCTGTGGTCGATCCGCTCGAAAAGTGGGGTTAAGTCCTCCTTGCAGGTAATGCCGTTGACTGCCTCCTCGCACGAGTCCTCCTCCTTCTTCACCTGACCGACGTTCTCCGTCACATCTTCCTCTTTCTCATCCATTTTTCTGCAGCTTACATTCACGTGAATACTAACCAGAACAAACAAACCGACCTAACCTCAAACCGCACGCCGTTCTGTTCGGACGAGCCGCCAAATTCGAACGCGCGCGCAATACTGCCGAATCGATACACAGCGATATGTATCGACATCAAACGTGATTCACAATGGCGCGACTGGTATATCCAGGAGTTGATTGCGTATCGCAAAACGTAGTAAGAATTACAGAAGCGAGTGAATTTACCAGAATAATTTCATTGGTCAAGATTTGGTGAGTTTGCTCACTATTGTAATTTTCATTATGTTTTGAGATACATAATCGACTGGGTTTGTGTTAGCTGCATTGTGTTACACTTTTTATTTATCTGACATTATGCGAGCTCGCATTGAGCTATAAAGGCCTATGTACAATGAAAACCATTTTAACAGTTGTTAGAAATGAAAAGAGATAGTTGCGAAGAAGTACAGAAAGTGCAATAAGTTATGAGGCTGGTATTATATACGTCATATGACGAGTCTGTTGGATGTGCCGATTGGCTGTCGGGTAGAGAATTTCTAGGGTGTCTAGACAAATGTTAGAGACCCTAGAAATTCTCTATTCAGCAGCCAATCGACACATCCGACAAATTCATTGTGGACATCAGCCATTATCATAGAAAGAAATACAAGAGGTGCTAAAGGAAAAAAACTAGGCTACGTCCAAAAGTTAGTGGGACACAAAGGAAAAAAGAACTAGTACAGCCAGTGCAGCACGGAAAACAAATCCTATATAGTCAGATGTGTTGTGTGTGTGTGTGTGTATGAATTAAAATAAAGATAATGCAAATATATGCCTCAGTGCATAATCATTAGTCTTCTTTATAGCTGCATTTCTGAACTAGTGCAGTAAGTTGAAGTGAGACAATTATATATTTTCTCATTTAGACTTATCGCACCAGTTCAGCAGTTATAAAGAACAAACCACATATACCCGCTTTAACCATCAATAATTCACAGCGATTTTAATTCTATTAATAATAATATCGCGTAGTGTGTTATATTTTTAAGCCACACGCTTTTAAAGCAAGCAGCAATAGCAAAGTGAAAGCAAAGTAAAGATGCACGCGATAACTGAATTGCTTCTGAAACGTACGATATCGCTGCCGTCGAAGGTTTGTAGCTGCGTGAGAAGCTACGCATCGGAAAATAATGACTTCGTGAAAGTAGTCGAGGTTGGACCGCGCGACGGTTTGCAAAATGAAAAACAAATATTGCCTACCGAAGTGAAAATTGATTTCATTAACAGACTGTCAATCACCGGACTGAGGAGTATCGAGGTAACGAGTTTTGTATCGCCGAAATGGATTCCTCAGATGGCGGATAACGTACAAGTTTACCAGAAAATCGAGAAAAAGAGCGGCGTGTCTTACCCGGTATTGGTGCCAAACTTGAAAGGTCTGGAGAACGCTGTGCGTACTGGTGTGAAAGAGATTGCCGTGTTCACTGCTGCATCGGAGACCTTTTCCAAAACAAACACCAACTGCACCATCAAAGAGAGCATGGAGAATATAACGAGTATCATAGAGGAAGCTAAGAAGCAAAATATCAAGGTCAGGGGTTACGTGTCCTGCATTGTTGGTTGTCCCTACGAAGGCGATACCAAGCCAAAGATCACAGCGTATTTAGCTTCAACACTGTTGGATCTTGGATGTTATGAAGTCTCCTTGGGCGATACTATAGGCACAGGGACACCCAGTAAAATTGAACGTGTTTTAAATGAGTTACTCTGTATATCACCACATGATATGAGTCATTATGCATTACATTGTCACGACACATATGGACAGGCTCTGGTAAACATATATGCAGGTCTTAAAAAGGGCATAAGGGTCTTTGATTCTTCAGTCGCTGGGCTTGGCGGATGTCCATATGCCGCAGGTGCATCGGGAAATGTCGCCACAGAAGATCTGCTGTATCTTCTGAATGGACAAGGTTTAGAGACTGGTATAGATTTCGATAAAATAGTAGAGATTGGTGATTATATCAGCAAGTATCTTAGTAGAACAAATAACTCTAAAAGTGGAGCAGCTATACTTGCCAAACAGAATCGTCAAAAGTGCTAGTCATAATGTGCAAATCTGATATTTTAAAGAAGCAAACTCTCTCTCTCTCTCTCACACACTCATATGAAATTAATTTTACATTCCAAATAGCATCCGCAATATAAATTGATATAATTCCATAAAAAAATGTACAAGAAAGCAGATCAATTTTATAACTCATTTCGTAATTATAAATAAATATTTCTATTTCTATATATTCTACAGAAGATTTCTATATATTTCTATATGTTCTAATATCATTATCTTCCGAATGATTGCATATTTGCTTTTATACAAGCCTAAAATTTTTTTACTTTTTAGAGATTCAACAAGTACAAATAAAACATATACATAAAAACATACTTTTCACACAATATTTTTCGAATATTGAAATAGATTCTGAATAAGTAAATAAACAAGTAATTTTAAAAGATATATGTATATAGGATATATGTATATAGGTAAATCTAAAGTTTAAGATTAAATATCCCGCTTGTTATTAAAAGATTACCTGAAAATAACGGACTTCCGATGAATCCACTTCTCTTCCATGGATTGCGTCCCGAAATGTACAGACAGTACTGCTGTTGAAATTAGCGAACTTGAATTTTAGTGGACTTTGCTCTGATTGGTCAAATCAATTTCAATCCAATCTCAATCCTAATCCAAAGTCTGATCCGTAATCCGACGGATTTCATGGAAAGACCGCTCTCAGGTTAGGTTTCTCTCTATTCGAGGAGAGACGGCTATGGTATTTAAAATACTATTTTTCCTTTTACATAAAAATTTCATATTTTACATTATAAATGCTACAAAGCCATTTCATTAGAAATTACAATTCGACAAATCTCAATTTTGACTTACTTTGTCCTGATTGGTCAATTTATAATTTCTCTAGTGCATATTTTTCGCACTAGTGCAGACAGTTGACCTGTTCTTTTTCGCTGCACCGCTGAACTAGTGCAATAAGTAGAAGTGAGAAAACATATACTTGTCTCGCTTCAACTTATTGCATTAGTTCAGCAATGCAGCGAAAACGAACAGACCTAGTGTAGAATAAAAGGATTAACCTACTGGTCCTTTCATGTTTCAACACTGTGCAGAAGTGTTCGAGCACGTGTGAATTGATAACAGGCTGTTAGTTTGGCGTGTGAATGTGTAAGCTTCATAAAATAGAATATTTTTCTTTTGAATCTCGAATAACGAAGTTTTTGTGCGCTTATATAGATTTACACGTTTACAATGGAAGACATTCAATGCCCGTCGGTTTTGGTGTGTTCTACCATTTGGGTGAAGAGAGGCGTCGCTGCAGCCAATCCTCAGGAGGTTGGGATTTAAACTTTCTTATATTATTTTCGTTTGCATAAAATATATTAATATATTTTCCGCAATTTTTAGATCTTATTAAAACCCGCAGATTTCGAGAATATCATAGAGCAGGCGCAGGCGTACGTACCGAAGCAATGTAAAATTTCATATAAAAATTACTCAATATCTAAAAAATAATTTACGATCATTTCTTTGCAGTGATATAGAAACAGATGATTCAGATGAAGAGGTAGACTCGTCTAAGAAAGAGTCTGATACTTTAAGAGAATATTCCTTATCCAATGGTGATGAATACAACTTCAACAACTATGATAACGAATGTAGGAGAAATATTTAAAAAAACACATTATTTAAATCACCTATAGAGATGATATTTGCTTAAGTGATTATTTCTGTTTTGCAGCGGGCGATGTGCATTGTCATATTGGTAACATAGCTAGTTTTGACGTAGATGGTAGAGATCCTCTTGTAACAAATGATGATGATGATTCTGATAAAGAGGATGACATTATTAAAAGTGATGACAATTTGCTCTTGATTGCACTAGCTAATAAAGATGTAGCTACCTTAGAAGTACATGGTTTGTATCAAATTGTTAGAATGTAAAATTTTCTACAATTGTGTAATATAGTATAACTGATTTAATATAATTTATGATGTATTATAAAATTACAATACATTTTATAATTCCAGTATATAATGAAGCAGAAGGATCCTTTTATTGTCATCACGATATACCTATATCTTCTTATCCAGTATGTATGGAATGGCTTAGTTATGATCCTGAGGATCCGAAACCAGGTGAGCGACAACAATATAATAGTTTCAGGCAGATTAGTTTAGGGAAGATGAATTCATTTTAGGGATATGTGAAAATTATTTATGATTACCATGTGTGAATGTATTGTAGGCAATTTATGTGCAATCGGTAACATGTCTCCCATAATTGAAGTGTGGGATTTGGATATGCTGAACAGTGTGGAGCCTATCTTTAAACTTGGTCGTAAGCCAAAGAAAAAGAAAGGGCAGAAGCGTGTTGGACATAAAGATGGGGTCCTAAGTTTGGCATGGAACCAGAATTACACGTTAGTTTCCTATTTTGGGAGGAGCTTACAGAGTAATATATTCACTCTTATACCAAAATTATGACAGGGAAATTTCGTTACAGACATGTTCTTGCCAGCGGTTCAGTTGACAAGACAGTTTTATTGTGGGATTTAGAAAACTGCAAACCTGTGACTAAGCTCGACTCGTTCAGTGAAGAAGTAGCTTCATTGAAATGGCATCCACAGGAAACTCACAGGCTGTTAACGGGATGTCTAGACAAGTAAATTCGATTGTTATCATGTTTGCTTGGGATATTCACAACATAAATATCTATATCACACGTATATGTATCACTATATAACTTATTCTTTTTTAAGAACAGTGCGATTATTTGACTGCAAGGAAAAAACAATCGTAAGAAAGTGGGAAGTGCCGACAGCAGTAGAAAAAGTGCTGTGGAATCAGTATGACACAAATTACTGTATCGTACGTTCTGTGATAGATGTTTAATTAGTACACATTTTCAAGTCTGTAAATATATTTTTTCTAGCTGTTTCTTCTTCGCAGGCTAGTTTAACCAAGGGTTTCATAACGTACTTTGACGTAAGAGCAAACAAATCAGTTTGGGAAATCAAGGCCCACGATGAAGGAGATGTTTCATGTAAATATGTCGCTCTTATATATTCCTCGGAAAAGATATTTATCGCGTGCCGGTTTTTTTCGTCTAATCCCTCTTGTAAATCCTGCCCTTTCCAGGTCTTGCTCTTAGCGCCTCGTGTCCAGGATTGTTAGTATCTTCCTCGGACGACGGTTTGATGAAGGTGTGGGATATCATCGATCACGAACCTACGCTTGTGTGGCAGCAGGAAATCCCAAGCGTTGTAGTTTGCATCGCGGCAAATCCGGACAATGGATTCCTATTTGGTATCTGCAGGACGAAGGCACGGTCGGAGAAATCAGCCGAAGTGTTAGACTTCTCAATGATACCGGACGGTACGTACAGGCACTTTCAATACAGCTTAAGCGCCGATGTCGACTTTATACTTTATCTTGATTAATAGTGCGGAACAGATTCGCGGATCGCGTCGCGCTGCATTCCTCAGCGACAGGAATCAAACAGAGCGAAGCGACGAAAGTTGCCGAAAAAATGGAAGATATGGAAATTGATGAGTAAGAAAAATGTAGGTCTAGTATACGTAGTATTCAAAACATTCATAAGTTTCAGCTATAAATAAAATCTTTGACTCACTTTCTATGTTCTCTTCTGCAATAAACAATAGGTCAAACCACATTGACGTAATCGACCTGTCGATGTAAAGGTGCGCCTCTCGTGCTATATGTTCTTTTCTACATAAATAATAGTTCAAACCACGCTGTAAAAACGATGTAACGATATAATCGTACCGATGTGACGGCGCGTGTATATCGAGAGGGATATTAAAAACGAGCTTACGTTTGTCTCTGAAAACGTGTGATTTATTGTTTCCCTGTAGCAATATAATGTTAACCCCAAGATTACCCCTCCAGAGCCTTACATCTTGTACAACGTAATGCTTTCGTGTTGAAAATAACGTACAGTATGTATTGTTACGATATTTGGTATTTTCAATCGTCCACGTGAAATTTTCCTCAGAGCACAGATATTCGCGCACAATCTCGCGACGTAAACGTGCAGTAGCGTAAGTTTGTAAGAGTGATATAGTAATTTTACTTAGTTACTTCGAACGAGAACGATTAGTTACATAAAATACACTCGGGAACGTGTCCCGAACGTTTCTCGAGCGGCTCGTTCGGGCAAAATTCAATGTACAAATTTGAAAACACGCCGGCCACTCAGAATTCTCGTGTTCACCATTGAAGTGTAGGCTTGAAATTTTACGTTATGCCGAGGCAAGCGCTGATCATAGTATAAGACGGTAACGGTATAACTTATACGACTCCACAAAATTGTAAAAATATCTGCGTAGAGAAGTTCTTTTTTTATGCTCTCTCTCGGTAAAAGATGTACCCAATTATATTTCTCTATTGATTAGAAATCCGTTTGTAAAAGCTACGAATTTTCTTACGTGACGGCACAGACTCTTGGAATTCAGTATCAAGAGCAAGTCTGAGGGCGAGCGGTCGGGCGGGGGGAGACGAAGGGGGCAGTTGTGAGAATCCTTTTTACAATACGTTTCTCTTGGCGACATTATTTCACGAGTACACAATACCACCTACCGATTACCTGATTAATCCGATATCGATAAAAGTACTATTTACTTTCATTTCGTTAATGCGGAATCGTATTACAATGATCTCGATGATGTCGATAATCGTCGGGTGTTGTAATATTAACAATCGTCGTCTTATACACAACTCCTCCCCGTTTCTATTTTTATGCAGTCAGTAATGAACCTCTTGGAACTGTTCGTGGTCCTTACAATTGCAATTCAAAACAATCAATTCAATTATTAATTTAATTCGATAACAAGAACTACCTTTCCTTGTCTCTCTCTCTCTCTCTCTCTCTCTCTCTCTCTCTCTCTCTCTCTCTCTCAAGCAGTTACAAATACGATAAAAATAATAAATGTTCGAGGGCCTTCCCTGCGTGTATACACGCGCGTCTCTAAGCAAAATTTACACATTTTTATTCTACAATCGTAAAATTCACTTTATTCGCCGATGTGAGCGTGAAGTTTTATGAAACATCGCTTAGGTATTCGGTATTATATACGAGGTGTATGCATATATTACATATTCGAAAATCGATATTCGACTGTACAATTTTCAGAAACATCGCGAGCGTAATTGAACGTTTTTGGACACGTTGTTTGTGATCAGTCAGCAGGTTTAATCGTACGAAAGTGATGACTAATATGTAAAAGAGATTCGCGAAGTTATATTCCTTGCTAGAAAACAGTCGTTTGATGTTCGGAGGAAAAAATCACCTAGATAAACGGAATGAGGGTAAAAGTTGTACATACGTATTAATGCCAGTCACGCTGGTAATTATTGGAATTAAGCGAAATCAATGATACAATTCATGTAACATCGCATGTTGTCAGCCTTGTCAACTAATGCTGAATAATAATCGTCTTACAACATGCTTTCTTCTGGCAGTGGTCTCGTCAAGTTTAGTAAAAGTCGAGGACATCATCATGTCAACAATGACTCGTGAAGTTCCACTTGACGGATAATACCAATATATACAATTAAATCCGTCTCTTTTGCATCTAACTCTAACGCAAATGGATGGAGAAATTTGACTAATCCGAGTCGAACGTAGACGGAAGAGACAAATCGATCAAGATGGTCGATGAGAATGACGAATTAGAACGGGAACGCTCCGAACGTTTCGCTAATAATCTACGTCGTATCGCTGAAGACGCTTTAAATAAATTCGAACTAATCGCATCTTGTAAATAAATATTACGAGTGAAAACGTTCGTAAATTAAGCGCCTTTAAGTACAAATTTTTGTCGCGAATGTCGCGCGAAAAGACGCCGCAAATCGCGATTCATCGGTGATTTGCGCAACAAGTTAAAACACAATGAGATGTACAAATATATATATGTATATATATATATA
>NW_014555233.1:637251-697577 GCF_001313825.1 Dinoponera quadriceps | reverse complement strand
TATATATATATATATATATATGCACGTATTTTTCTTTTTCTTCCGTTAAATCATGAACGATCAATAACATCCCCGTTGATAGCATAAAATGTCTGACCTCGTTTATCGACTGTGTGTATTTGTGTGTATATATACGTGTGTGTGTGTGTGTGCAACCTGCAACGCACGTTAGACAAAACGGTCGCTCTTGTTTCTTTTACGTTTTTCTCGTCTATAGGATGTGTACAGCGGTACCATGGAGGTTTGAGACATACATTATACAATATATTAATTAGAATAATTCGTACACGTATGTAACATATATATAGCATTAAGCTAGGCGTCGGTCCCGATGTCCAGACTTCTCGAGTCCTGATTGGAATCGTGCTGGCTCCCGTTCTCGGAGCTAGCGCTGCTGGACACGCCCGACTGGTCCGAGCCCTTCTTCACCTTGGGCTTGTACTCCGTGATAACAACGGTAACATTATTTACTGTCACTTCGTTCGATTGCGCGGTACTGCGGTCGATATTTTTGAGACGCGGCGGGTGTCTGTTCTTGCGCCTCGGTTTGTCCAGCTTGCGCTCCTTCTCTTTGCCGCTGCTGGTTGTGCTGCCGCCGCTGCTACCTTCCTTCTTGCCTGGTTTCAAAAGTGGCACATATTGTTGCTGCGCAACCTAGACGCGCGATGTACAATGTTGATTATGTAAGCTCGGAACGATTTCGTTCGAGTTTTAATAGCGAATTAAAGTATAACAAGAAGTTAATAAAGTATAACGTGAAATTTAAGAGGGACCGGATAAAGAAAAATGGAGAACGGGTTGTGTCGCGGAGGAACAAAACATGGTATACTGCACGAGAGACATTCTTTCTTCTTGTTTAGCCATTTGTACAAATTGATGTAACTCCAAGTTACCATTATATTCATGAGAGGTAATATCGCAATAGATAAATAAAAGGCAATGTTACTTGATGATCAGACTGACCTGTTGAGCTACCAATTGGGGGTTTATGCGGGGTTTCCGCGTAGAGGTTCCCTTGCGGACGTCACACATGAGGCACTTAAATGCTTCCGCTGTATTCCTATAAGTGCAGACACTGCAGTCCCAAAAATTATCTTCCAAAACCTTCGCCTGGCGTTTACCGCTTCCCGAATGGTTCATTGTTCATTAAAGTCAATTGTAGAACGCTGTACCTCCTCAAAACAAAGTCTGCCTCCTCGGCCGCGCCTTCGGCCTCATTAAAAGTGATTTTATGAACACTGAATATTTTCGGACAATGCGGACAATGCGCTCCGACAGAGCGAGACTAAGGATATGCAGTTAAGGTGCTAGACAGGAGTCTAAGACAGCATTCCGTGCATCAACTAAGCGAGATACACAACAGTCTATTATACTCAACTGCTCCGTATTGGCCACCTATGTCTGCATATTGTATCATTTTGTCTCTATACATTTTCCTCCAGTGAATCTGCAATGAGAAAAAAAACAGTCCTGTCAATGTTTACCACAGGCTTGTAAAATATAACTTGTATGCAAAGGTAACTTTGGAAAGCTACAAATTGAACAAAGAATGTAAAAAGGAAGATGATACAAGAGATAAAGAGAAATAAACCTTAGTTGTTACCATTGATCTTAATTTGAAGAATTAAAGTACACTTTAATTCAAATACGATATTGTTATTTATTTTTAATTAAATTAAGAGCTACTACTTATAAATTACGTGAACACATGTAAATAAAATATCTTACAAAACATTTTCTAAGATCTATTCATCCAATCATCTCGAAATGTGCTTAAATTTCAAATTAAATTCCAAACCAGCTATCGCCAAATAAAGTCGCTTTGACAAGCCACTGCTTGACAACTTTATCCGACCACTTTGATTCGAATGATCGATACAACACAATTGGCCTGTTCTTTTTAGCTTCACCGTTGAACTAGTGCAATAAGTTGAAGTGAGACAAGTATGTATTCTCACTTCAACTTATCACACCAGTTTAGCAGTGCAGTTAAAAAGAACAGGCCAAATGCCTCATTATTTATCAACGTTATCAATTTACTTCCAGCATGACAACTTACACCACTCACACGTGCCACTCACTGAAGCTCAACGCTTGCCTGTGGAAGCTTCCTTCTGTACACTGACCGCTGTGTACTTTTTTCAAGGCAATATCCGACAGATCCCTCGATCAGGAGAACGTGTTTTCTTTTCCCTCTTCTCACTGGCAGTCCATGGCAATTCTCAAATCTCAACTTCACTCGACGATACGATCACAGGAGGCATCTTCTCACAGCGAAACAGATGGATCTCGTCGTATGTACGCCAACGGCATCACAGCGTACACATACATACGCATGTATATACATACGCAGGCTCGATCGGCTGCACCCTCTGCATTCACAGTAAAACAGACGTGTATTCCGCGTGTTCGAGCGAGACGGAGCAACGGAAAAAAAAGTGTAGAAGGTGCAATTGAAGATACATACACAGAGCGCCGTTTACGTGTTGCCACTGATCGTCGATGTGTGTCGCACGCACACCACGGAACCTCGTTCCTAGTAGGCTCGTGGATGCTCGTTCGCGCATTCCATCGTCAGACACGAAAAATTTCGCGGAACGCCGCCCCCGGGGATCGCCGAGGACTCGTGTGTATGTATGCTATATGCGTGTGTCACACCGTTGCGCCGCCGTAGCTGGTGGCCGTCATGCCGAGATAGTCGACGACCGTGTTGATGGGGAACACACACCCGATGCGGCTGAGCAAGATAGGCGCCGAGAATATTGACAAACAATCCGACGCGCGACGACGACGACCGCGACTGCTGCCGCTCGCTGGCTGTTCTCGCTTCCACTCGTTCCGCTGTGTCAGGTGGAACGCCGATCGCGGACCGAGATGGTGGCGCCGCCCCTTTCGCGTCCTGCAGGTGCGTATACAGAGCGACTTTCTCCGACCTTCGATTAATTTATCCCAATGGAAATGTTTCACAAAAAAATTTATTGAAATCGTATTGAAATGTATGTGAGATTCTCTCTCAGTTTGTCCCATTTCATTATTATTCCATCGATACTTCCATTATAAAATTTTAGTAAATTTTATGATATCTAATATTTCAAAAAATGTGTACTACTTTTCAACGGTGTAATTTAACTTTCCTTATATTTCACAATATTACATTAAATTTCCCAAGGGAAATTATGATTCATTTTGAAATATATTTAATAATTTTTCGATAATTTTCACTTCATTTTTCATCGATTTCGTAGTATTTTCAACAAAATACTTCCATCAGTAATCAATGATGATCTTTTTATAATCGTTAATTGTTGATATTGTCTTAAAATTTCTATTCTTCGCAAATGATTTTTTCCTCGCCACGGAGAAAGTTCCGTTTTTTTCTTTCATTCGCATTTTATATTACAATCGAAGTACTATTCCGCCCCTGGTGCCGACTTCTGATAGCGCTAGGTTCACATTGCTCAATAGTAACATGGCTGAAAGTTTATATATATGTACATAATTATGTACAAACATTGACAGGAAAACTTTCTCGACCGTATCGACGTGTATACAGTTTAGCTGCGTACTTGAATATTTTGCCCATCAATATTCGTAACACTTGCTCGTAAAAATGATACACAGCCTCTTCATTATAAATTCTTCCGGGTAAGTGCCAAAACAGATCGAGTGAAACACATACCGTGTGACAACTGTTTGACAGAACGTGGGGTGACATTTGCCACGTATAGTAAATATTCTGTGTTTCTCATCATTGTTAAGTACCTCATGATACTTATGATATGTAGCGATGTGCAATATTTTTCCTTGTCATTTCAATTTCTAATTCTCACCTGTGTGTAGCGATGTTTTCATGGAGAAACATTGGAAGAGCGCGGTTGCACGTTCGCTTTGCGACTATTTCTTTGACCAACAACGAAGAGTCTTGTCACCAGAGGATACTCCACCAGTGATAGCAACACCGCATCATTATCTTATTAGTATATACCGTTGCAATATGTTCTTCGTAGCAGTATGTATGACAGAAGGTAAGCTTAACTGGATATATATTAGGTATATATAATAGTTTTAGTCATTTTTCATAAGTTTTCACTTTATTTTCACATAGTCAAAAGACTTGGACTTTTGCACACATCTAATAAATAATATAATTCATTGTATAATCTAACATAGGTTGATAGATAAATATTTTTTTCTCATTCTAGTTCCTCCATTATTCGTCATTGAGTTCTTGCATAGGGTAGTGGATACCTTTGAGGATTACTTCAATGAATGCACAGAAACGATCATAAAAGAGAATTATGTGGTTGTATATGAATTGTTGGATGAAATGTTAGACAATGGATTTCCTCTGGCAACAGAATCCAATATATTGAAAGAATTGATCAAGCCGCCTAATATTTTACGCACCATAGCAAACACTGTTACAGGCAAATCCAAGTAGGTGTATCTTAATGTACTGGAACATTTATACACAAGTATGCAAAAAGGTTATCTTATGTATTTCATAATTGTATGTATCTATAGTGTTAGTGCAATTTTACCAAGTGGCCAATTATCCAATGTCCCTTGGAGACGAACTGGAGTGAAGTATACCAATAACGAAGCTTACTTTGACGTTGTTGAGGAAGTGGATGCTATTATCGATCGAACTGGGGCAACTGTATTTGCCGAAATTCAAGGCTATGTATGTGTTTGTAGTACAAACACTTCATAAAGATATTAATATTTCATATATATTAATATATTAAATTACATGTAATTGTGTCTTTTTTTAGATCGACTGTTGCATAAAATTAAGCGGCATGCCGGATCTCACACTTTCATTTATGAATCCAAGATTATTCGATGATGTCAGCTTTCATCCTTGCGTTAGATTCAAGAGATGGGAGGTTTGTATAAGAAATATGTGGTAGATATTATCTAATTTCCGCGAGAAGTAGATTTTTAAGCTTGCATTGTCTTTATTTCAGTCCGAGAGGATACTTTCTTTCATCCCGCCGGATGGTAACTTCCGCCTTCTTTCGTATCATATAGGGTCGCAAAGTATCGTAGCAATTCCAATATATGTAAGACATAATATTAGTCTGAAAGAACCAGGAGGTGGCAGATTGGATATAACTGTTGGACCAAAACAAACTATCGGCAGAACTGTAAGTGCTTTTTTTCACAGATGTATGAAAATCATTATATTACTATTACTGTCACATTGTATGATCTTAATTATCATTATTATCAGCATTAGCGTTATACTATTACAGGTCGAAAATGTGATTCTTGAAATTCCCATGCCAAAGATAGTCCTAAATTGTACTCTAACTCCAAACCAAGGAAAATACTCATTTGATCCTGTCAGCAAAGTGTTATTGTGGGATATCGGAAGAATCGATGTTTCCAAACTGCCAAATCTCAGAGGATCGGTAGGACGATTACAACATACGTAGAAATGAGTACAATAATTTTCTGTTATATGAGAAAAATTATATATTCCAGATTACAATACAAAATTCGACAACCGTTTCTGAGTCAAACCCTGCGATTAATGTACGTAGGACGATACGTATTTATTATACGTATTAGTTTACGTAATTTTTCTTCCTTAAAATTAATAAATTAGCATATCAATTTCAGGTACACTTCACGATTAATCAATTAGCAGTGTCCGGGTTAAAGGTGAACCGACTAGACATGTATGGCGAAAAGTATAAACCATTCAAAGGTGTCAAATACATTACCAAGGCCGGGAAATTTCAAATAAGAATGTAAATAATGATGTATGAGATTCCAGAAAAAAAGAAAAGTTATCTTTTTGAATAATATCAAATATGTAATGTGCTCTGTAAATTGTACGAGTGAATTAATAAGAGCGGCAAATTTACACATGACATGGAGGAAGTATTCTTTTGTTTGTAATAATATAAATATATATATATATACAATGGTGCAAACTTAATTAAGTAAAATTTTAAATATATTCTGGTTTTTATTAATTAAATAAAAAAAATACGTATATATACGTGTGTCCTGTATTTACTATATTGCTTGTTCCACGCTATAAAACGAGATATAACAATAATTAAAAAGAAAAATATCAGTAAACCAGGACAAAACCCTAAACTTCTATCACGAATCGTTGACGTTAATAAGAGGCATATAATCGTCTTTTACGTTGAAGGCTGACATAACATTTTCTTTGCTTCCAAATCCTCCCACGATGGATGAGTGGCATATGTAAACAATCGTTCCATATTAGTAGCATATATTGTGTGGTTACTCACAAGATTTTTATAAATCTGAAGAGGAAATAAAATCACAGTTAAAACATGAATCTAGCAAAACTGCATCTCCTTATTCTTACCTTTAACGTGTGTTGCAAATCGGCCGTGCTAACTGGCTTCAATGGCGGAGGAATAATTTGGGTGGAACATGCGTGTGCAAAAGCAGTAGCTTGCTCGGCTTCTTCAATGGTTGGTTTTGACGCTGGTATTTGACCATGAGGATCTAATACCTCTGTTGACCTATATTGAAATGTTAAAATCCATCCATAACCATTGTGTGGTATAAAAAAGACCAACATTCGCGACTTACCCATTGTGGAGCGGATTTATGTACATGGAGTTTCTTTTCCACGAACTAGGCACTGGTTCTCCGATGTTATAAATGAAAGAGCCATCTCGAGTGGCGTATCCTTTCCTCCGTGTGAAGATTGCAGTGAGTATGTTTTTCAAGAAAATTTGTGTCGCTGCTATAACAATGTGAGCTGTATTATCTTCGGCTCCATCCATATTATTTTCCCACGCAGCGAGCATTAGTCGAGCCAATACAAAAGTTCGATCTGGTAATACGAGTTCTTGGGCGCTGGAGCGATTGGCACCTATGGGTTCATCCCTGACAGGTGATGAGGTTTGACTCAATACTTCCACATACATATCAGCTGGCTGTCATTAAGAAATTATTTAAATGATTAAATATAATTATATTTATGCCAGATATATATATGTGTGTGTGTGTGTGTGTGTGTGTGATACGTTTACATACCTCAAAATTTGATTTATCAGTCTTGTATTTACGTTTCAGCCTCAGTCTTCTCTCCTTCAAATTCTTATCTCTATCTATCTTATGAGTCGGCGTAGTAGCTGCCAATCCACGAACTTTATTAAAGAGACACAACAGGAATTCGTTATGTAGACGAACTTGATCCTCGGTCATGATATTACGTGCTTCGGAGTCAAATTCTTCCTTTGTAGTCTATCAAATCAATAGTTTCATGTGAGTAGTATACAAAATGCTTACACTTGTCACAAATTTGAGTAATTTATATACCTTCATCTGGAACCACAGTTTCATTTTCTCAAAGTACCTGTTGAGGAGACATAAATAAAAATGAGAACTTCCATACAATTTCTAACACGATATGAAATTATGATCAGAAAATAAATTTATAGGTTAGATTATAACCTATATAATGTAGTCAGCGTATTCTACTCTACTCTTTAAGTTAAAAAAAACTCACATTTTTGTATTATCGCCAAGCGATGCCATAAGATTCTTTCTGGCTAAATTTAATTCCTTTGATGTTGTCATCTTTGCGTTCTTTTCTGTTAGATCAAACAAACTTTTACTCTCTTGTTGTTAGTAAATAAAAGCAAAGTTTCTCCGAACTGCCGTCCGATCGGTCATCAAAGAATAATGACAGAGAGAGAGAGAAAGAGCTAATAACTGGTCCGTTCTTTATAGCTACGCTGCTGAACTGATGAAATAAGTTAGAGTAAGACAAAATATACTTATCTCACTCTAACTTACTGCAACAGTGCAGCCATAAAGAACAGACCAAATAGCGAATTCGATGAACACACTAGTGTAAGAACGGATAATGAATATCAACATTTAAGGGTCAATGTTGCAAAAAAACAAACTTTCTAATATTTGTGTGTAATAAATATATTTTACAAAAACATATTTTAACGTCAAATTATATCGATACAAATGTATCTTTATAAATATAAAATATTTTATAAATAATTTTTACTATAAAGATTGTTCAACAGACTTTGTTCTTTTATCACACGTTTTATAATATATAAAAGTCGTTCTACATTAGTTGCAAGTCGATAGTAAATGGATGCAACGCTTACTTATGACTACTAATCAATGGTACTATCGACCCTTCTAATTGATCTGACGCGACAAGCATTGCATCTGCTTATGATCGACTTGTAATTAACGTAGAATAACCTTAATACATATAATATTGTTAAAATTGTCTAAAATTATCAAATATAAATATAATACTTATAAATATTTGTGCATATAAGTTCACAATATCGTAGAGAAGTGATAAAAATACAAAAGGGAAAGTTCTCTACATTGCATATATACATTGTATTGAAGAGATTCAATGTTTTTCTTATATAATTACGATACTTTCAACTGTTTTGAAGCCCTGCTGGAGAGTCAAGGCTTCTTACTTTTTTTTTCTTTCCTGTTAAATTACATTAAGACTCGACGTATGAAATTTTCTCTACCTCTAGTTGTAACTATTTGTCGAGTATATACATTTTACCAAAGGATCTACCATTTCCTTCCGAGCCAGTCTTCGTAATTCTTTTTTCTATTTTTGCGTCCTTTCTTCCGACGTCATCTGATCTCTTTAGATGGAACCTTCGATCGGACGAGATCCCAAGTTATCAATGAAGCGTTCGATTTTGTACATAGGTCCATGACGACTTGAGCATTTCTTATATCACGCATTGCCCCTAAGCAAGTTCCAGCTGCCATATTATATATAGGGGTACCGCTCTACAAAGGAAAAATATATGGAAATTATAGAATGAAATAGAATGAAAATTACTACAGTAACTATTCACTTCATAAACACAATTACTCCGATAGATTAATTGCTGTTTACGTTAAGGAACGTTTTGAGACATTTTACGCGTTATGTGAAAAGAAAATATTCAACCTGATTCCGTGACCTGTAATGCAAATACTCAAAATTAAATACACCAATGGAAAGTCTTACAATGCGTTTATGACGCCAGTCTTGACTTCCACCCATCTCGTGACACTTCCCGAGTTTCGGAGTCTTCTCTGCTCCCTCCAGGCAAAGCATCTGGCCAAGTACTAATTCATTCTTGTCCGTCTCAAACCACATCTGTAAAACATAATTTATAGCTCAGGAGAATTAAAATGAAACTTCCCTTCTTCGATCATAATAATCGACAAATGTACCAACCTGTGATTTAATCCTCAAACACGGCATCAGAATAAGTCGGGAGCCCTTAGTCTTGATATCCTTTTCGCTCTGAATGCAAAGCGCGGAATTTGCAAGTTTGATTTGGTACTGGTCGGTATAATTCCTCTTTCTCGAGTGCCAAGGCTGCATTGGCCTTTGATCAAGCCTCGACCATTTATCCTTCAGTCGTCTCTCCGTATCATCCGGCAATGTCAGTTCGGGATAAACCACCTTCAAGTACCAACCGAAACTCTTACACTTGAGTCTCTGTCGCAACGCCAGCCGTTCCGAGATATCACCGTAGTCGATTCTCCTAGTGTTTCTCAGAAAGTAATCCTTATACTCATCCATCCATACGTGCGCGACGCGCAAGGAATTTTTCAGCATGGTATCCTGCGGGTCGTCCGAGCCGTACGGTCGTCGTCTCCTGAACACATGACCCACTCGTGAACAAGGAATGAGTTCGATACTACCGCCACACATCCATATCTGAAATGGAGAAGGAGTTGACAATACAATACGGCATAGTGAGACAAATCTCGGAGAGAACAAAGCAAAAGTAACTGATTCTTACTCGGAACGATATCTCAAGATTCTCCCCTCCCCAGACGTCCATACCGGTGTCGTATTCCCCAATCTTTGTAAAATATTCCCTGTCGATTGCGAATAATCCCCCAGCCATTGTCGGCGATCTGTTCGTTTAGCAAACGACATACAATCATGAGAATCTACTTAAATACGAATATATACATATATTTGTGACTAAATGCATTTACATATTGATATGTCAAAATGTGTGGAAATATCATCTCACTTGATAGGCTTTACAAAATCGTCCTCTTGTTTTAGCGTTCCAATCGGTAAATTGTCCCATTTGAAATGAAGACCCCAGTTAAAGCCTCCTCTTACCAATGGGCTGCCAGTATATTGAAATGTGTCCGCGTTTATGATGTCTATTACCGGCATAGGCACGATAGTCCTCGAATGGGCGATTCTTGAAAGAAGCGGCTCTATCCACATTTCATTCACCTCTATATGACTATCCAAGAAAATCAAGACGTCACCAGTTGCTTTCCTCGCGCCGAACACTCGTGCTCTGATTAAACCTTCCCTTCTGTCTGTCTTGAAGAAATGCACCTTGGTATTAAAATTGACCTTAATGTAGACTTTTATCTTCTCGTGTAACGTATCGCTGTCGCTATAATCATTCACTAGGATAATTTCGTGCAGTAGTGTCGCTGGCGTCCTCTCAATTATAGAATGCAATGAGCGCAATAAAGTTGTGTAATGCTCATTGTAGAAACAGATGATTATACTAGCATTCGGCAAGTCGGCGGGATATTTTTGTGCCCGGCATAATTTGTGCCTCGTGTCTGGCACAGTTCTTAGAACACCGAGATTGTCTGATATGAGAACGTTGAACGAATAATTCTTGTACCCCTCATCCCTCTTTCGCTGGTCGTCCAAATTCTTCACCATCCCTAATTCATCTAGACCTGTCAAAGTATTTAATCAGTTACATACTTGATTTTGATGGCTTAATGTTAATTCAGGACATAAAGACTGTGACACCTTGGTCCAATGTAACCGCAGGTTTTACCGGAACAGGTTGTAGTTGCTGCAGAAGCAGGTCATTGTTCTCGTAATCTTTATTGCCCTTTAAGTTGTAGGTTTTCTTACCAATCATTGTTTGCTTCTCATTACGGGCGATGATGACATTATCGCGTAACATGATATCCTTCTCACTGTATTCCCCATGCTTAAGTAACGACTCCTTGAGCGCTTGACTAGATATGCCAGGTACTAACATTGTGGGACTGACAGTGATAGTATTTTGCGACAGTCTTGAGTAAAGGTACAGACTGAATGCCCATGTTAAAGAAGCTATTATTATTCCAGACAAGAATGACACGTATCTCGTTGATATCATCTGTTAGAGGAAAATGAAAAGTCAGTCACTTCCCTCAGCTATTCCTGTACAGGTGGTGTTAAACAATTCTTTGCATTTAATGCAATACGCAAAATTAAACTTACATTTGCAATAAATACTTACCGCAAGTTGCAGATCAATTACGTGTACAATTATCAAAGTGTTCAAATGGTTTCCTTGGAATGCATCTCGTAGGACGTAGTGATTTTTTTAATTGATAACCCGGTGCAGGTAAGCTGCCATCTTTATCGAGAACGACGAACGTAAAATGTGCTCGTTTTAGCTGCACTATCTACACTTTATTTTTATTTTATATTCATTCTCAAATTTGAATATTTATCTATTTCACTTTAAATACAGAAAGCTATCATTAAAAGAAATAGATTTTGTAGTTCAGTTCTGCATGATTGAAAGTGATAAAATGATAAAATATTAAATATCTGTGGTGTAAGTAACATGTAGTTCAGCATAAGAAACAGTTTCGTCAACAGCCCCTGTGGCCTAATGGATAAGGCATCGGTCTCCTAAACCGGGGATTGTGGGTTCGAGTCCCACCAGGGGTACAATGATTATTTTTTGTACTTCCATTTTTGCACAACTCTACATTGAATAAAACTCAACATTCTTTTTTAATATCTTTTATCTTAATGACAGCGGTAGACAAAATATGATCGTTGTTATCATCGTCAATGTGAAGTAAAAATAATGTGATTGTAGGGTAGTTTTGATAAAAAATGATAAATACCTTGTGAAAACATTCGTTTATCTTATATTACAAACATGCACAAATATCGAGCGAATATTTATGAAATACCCAACATATTTATAAGGCAATTTTATCTATTTTCTAATAAAGCAGATCTTGCGGTGCATGTGTGTATATACCCAGTATCTATTTACTAAGCCGCTTTTTTTCCGATTTTCTTATCGGAGTTGGCGGCATAGTGAGTAATAAATCTTGCAGATGGGTCGGTGACACCCTTCACCCAGCGTGGCATCCAGAAGTAGGGCGTAAAACTTTCCGCCTGTCCTTCATAATGTGACTCGAAAACATTTCTGTAACAGAAAAAGAAAAGTAACATATCGGCCAATTCAATGGGACAAATTACTTTCGTTTGATGAAATGTTCACATATTACCTATAATAGAGCGCTTCCTTTGTCTTTGGTGTGCAATGAGGATATTTAACGCAAGCTTCTTCCAGATCTTTATCCTGAACACGATCCTCTACGATTTCCTGGATTATTTGGAACAAAGATTTCTTAATGGAAGCGACGCCATCGCTGAAAGCTTCCTTATGTCTCCAAAGTATATTGGCAGGTAGTAAACCAGTTCCATCAAATGCAGATCTTAACAAGTGTTTTTCGATTCCATCTGTGCACACACAAAAATAACCATCTTATTTTTGTTACATTAATGTTACTCACTATAGAAAGTATAATTTAATCAGTAACATGCTCCGCGTATGATACCATTTAAGTTGCCATTGCTCTACCTTGGGGCTGTCTACTTCCAGAATCCAACGATAAATAATAATTGGTGAACTGAAGATCCAAGAATGGAACTCTGAGCTCTAAACTAAAAGCACTGGTCGTTCTATCTGCTCTCAAACCATCGTATAAATAAATATCCTTTAACAATCGAAGAGATTCGTTGTGTGCGTCCGCTGCATTAGGCGCGTCTCTGAAGTAGATGTAGCCTTGGGCTAATTCATCTGCACCTTCCCCACTGAAGATCACAGTTGTCTCCGTATTTCGCTTTATGTATCTCGAGAGGATGTACATTCTGTAATAAAAAAATGTTTTCGGTGTGATGTACAGCATCTTTAATTATCAATATATAAATTATATGATAAAGGAAGTTGAGATCCTTCTCTCCTTGATTATATATGATAAAAATTATAAACTTTTTTCTACTCTTGAATGTGTAACATTAAACGAGTTGGAAATTTTCAAACTAGATTCCTGTTAAAGCAATATTTTTATTACCCAATCGAGGCTCGGATGGTAGTGATGTCGTATGTCTCTAGAGAATAAATAACTATGTCCAATACATCAATTACATCCTGCTGTGTAAAAATAATTTCATGATGTTCAGTCCCGATGTATTCTGCGACCTATCATATAAGAAATTCAAGTTTATTTCCAGCTGCACAATTATTGATCAAGAGAGATAAAACAGAAATGCGTAAATATAAATGTATAACCAACCTGTCTGGCAGCAATGATATCTGGACTGTCTCCCATACCTATCGCAAAACTTTGTATTTTGTACGGTAGATTATGTTCTTTTGCTTGCTTCATCAGTAAAGCTGCGATTAAACTAGAATCTAGCCCACCTGATAGTAGACACCCTATTCGTCTGTCGCCCATTAGTCGTTTTTCCACAGCTGCCGAAAGTAACTTTTGAATATTGCCATAAATATCTTTCGGGTTCAAAGCTGTAAAAAATGGACGTTGCACAATATGCTTCTAATTTATGACTATTTATGATTTCATGTACTCACCAACCCAAGGAGTATGCACTTGAAAGGAAGGTTTGTCGCCAGGTTTATGATAATTGACGCATTTCAAAAACTTGGTTCGACCGTCATTTAAAATTTCATATTCTTCATAATGACCGGGAGGGAATGGTTCTAGAACCGATTTGCCATTTATGCGTTTTGATATTGCCATTAAACCCTAAAATTTATCGTGATAATAGATTATTTTATTGAAACTTTTTATTTAGAATTATAAGAAATAACGAGTCTTTTAATACCAGTACCTTGCTCTCTGAACAAATGGCTAATTGGCCATCATCCGAACGTAATCTAAATAGCGGCCTTACACCGTACGGATCTCTGCCAATTAGAACTCTTCTTTTGTCAACATCCATTAAGCAAAATGCAAATACACCGTCCAAGGATCGAGCTACTTTATCGGCACCACCGTGAGCGTATAAATGCATAATGACCTCGACATCGCATTTAGTAGTGTATTCAAAGTCATATTGTTTTCCTATCTACAATATTGAATATATATTTTTAATATAATATATAACATATACATTCAATATTAAATGATAAATATATTACTTTCTTCCAGTTGTATAACTCCCCATTGGACAGAAGAAAGAGATGAGGATACCTGCAAATTCTCATTGGCTGCATTCCATACAGACCGTCGACAATAGCCAATCTATGAAATCCCAGATATCCATTCTGTAAGATAGAAATTAATGAAAAATATACAAATGTACAAATGTACATATACAAACAATAAATAACACAAATGGTTTAATTCTGAACACACACCTTGACCCTGTTATCAAATTCAATCTTAAAAGCTTCCGGGCCACGGTGCGATATTTTGTCGAAATTTTCGCAGATACAAGTCAAAGGATCCGTGTCCAAACCAAATAGTGCCCAAATCCCACACATATTGCCAATATTACTGATTTTCCTTTATCCTTAATTGCGATATACTGAGCTGCAGAAAAGATTTCATGCATCTTTGCAAAGGTCAAAGAAATACTAAAATGTTATGCAACAGCTTTGACATTTTCACAACATAATAAAATAAAAATTTACAGATGTGCTCCCAATAAAAATATACATTATTTATTTCATGTTTCTGTATCAGTAAATTAACTACGTGTATGTACAAGAATAAAAGAAAAGAATGCATGTTACATGATTACATATGATGTTCAGTACTCACGTTTCTAAATAGGTATGGCACATGCGGCCGTTCACATACACGTGCAGTACTGAACCGCTGCTGATGCAATAATGCTGAAGTATTGAAGTTACAGCTGCGAGGAATGCTTTTAGACGATTCAGCGGCAACTCGTTTGCAAATATCAGCAACACTTCCTGTCACTTGCAGTGAAACAGATATACGTTCCACATTCAAGAGCGAGTAAGAGGGAAGTAATCGAATGTCGGACTGCGTTCGCGCCTTAACTGCCGCGCGCAGTAAGCGTCATTCTATTTTCCTCTGGCATGTAATGAACAATAAAGACAGACTGACGCTTTACAGCGCATGAGTATCCAAATCGAACGCAACCTGGTCAGTTAACCGAAACGAACTAACCTCTTATCTGAGAGCGATAAGTCGATGATCCGAACGCTCTATCGCGTATCGGAATGAAAGATTCGAGTGCATCGCTGAATTTTATACGTCAGTTCGAATGGGTACCGATATTTCTTTCGTCATTGGTGCAGCCAATTCAGCTAAAAAGAACAGACGAAATGTGAACGCCAAATACCGACGGTGATAGCGCGCGATCACCGGGCAACTCGGGGAACGCCATTACCGACACCGTGAACATCGACCGTCGACAAACTGCGCGCCTCGCCGCGCGCGTCGCTGGCGAGTCAGTCGGTAATCCGACAGCCAATGATCGCTCGGTGGCGCCGTACGACGAAGGCGGCGGGTATCGCGTGCTGCTCTCTAGCACGACGGCCATGGTACAGAGTGACGGCGGAGGTCGGCTCGTCGACTCGTCGGCGCCTCTCCTTTCCGGTTTTACCCCCTTTTTCCGTTCGATTCCCCGGGGGGACCGCGCGCGCGCTTCTCTAGCGGGGCGATATTTCGCGCGTGCTCTAACCCGCTGCCTTCGGCTCGCTGGCGATCCCTCTCCGGATGCGGCGTGCTGACCGCGTCGGGTGTGTCAACGTAATCGCATCGTCGGGACCGCACGGACACGTACTCGCCGGTGACCGACTCGAACGGAACAGCACGGAGCAGCGGCACGGGCAGCTCGGCACGGGCTTCACGGCGGTCAGCTGGTCGCCCGTCGTACGCTCGTCTTAGATGCTGGTCGCGAAAGCGCGCGGGACGACGGTACGGACAGTCGGCGCTCGCCGGTGCTGCAAGGAGGATGTGTGCCGGCGGCGTCATGGCCTATAATAGCGCGTCACCATAGCCTCCGAAAGGTAGGAAGTTTATATCCGTCTCCGTGAGTGACTGACTGACTGACTGACTGACCGACCATCTGTCTGTGCGTGTGCGCGCCGAGTTTCGAAGATTTTATTACCGTTCCGCGTTTCCCTTACGTCTCGGAGCAGTGTCGGGATCGCGACGTCGTCGTCGTCACCGGAAGGAGGAGAAAGAGAGAAGAAGAGGCGAAGGACGTTTATTCTTTCTTTCTCCGGAAGGGTTTAGAGGCTATAGTGTTTTTCGAGTGCCGCGCCACGTAACAGTGCCCGACCGAAAGTTCCGATACATTCCGCGATATTTGCACGCCGCACGTCGCTCCGGCGCGTCGCACCGTCGCGGACGTTTCCTCGCGATCGCTTTAGCGCGCTTCGCCTCGCCTTGTCGTGGGAGGTCAAGTTCGCGCGAATTCGTCGCCGAGGACCCGGCCGGTCGATAGCCGCGAGACGAGGGGCAGACCGTCGGAAAACGACGGTCGTCGAATTGCGAGAGAGAGAGAGACACGCCACGCGGCGTTTCCGCGTCGTTCCGCGCGGCGCCTTATCGCCATCGCCGGAGTGTCGTGCGCGCGGCGGCGATGTCCGACCGTCGGGGCCGAAATCGCGGCGTCTCCGTCGCTCTATGCCTCGCCGTGCTCGTCGCATCCGAGCCTACCTAACCTCCTCTCCGCGCGCTACGTGTGCTACGTCCGAATCGAGCGCGAGTGCGAAAGAATCGATCGATCGGCGGCGGACTACCCCGAGGCAACCGGTACATAATTCACGGTGATTCGCGTTAAGATAACGCGCCGCCGCGAACTTCCTACCGCGCACCGTGCCGTTTTCTCGTCGGTTGTGTATTATCAAACCGCCGGGAGCCCCGGCTGCCGGTTGTCGAGAGAGAGAGAGAGGGTTATGCACCTTCGCGACGCGAGATAAGAGAAAGAGAGATCGATTTATGAATTAATGACGACGACGACGACGTCGTCGTCGTCGAGGATTCGTGGGTAGTCGCGATCACGCTCGGCAATCAAGGTAAGCCTGCGCCTACCTAATGATTCTCTCTGTACAGTGTGTGTGAGTGCGTCTGTGTGTGTGTGTGGTATACTTAGAAATACGGAGCATCGCGCTCTCGCTTTCGTACGTTGACTCTTTCCGTACCCTCTTTGTCGCCCTTTATGCTCCATTTTTTCCCAGCATATACGTGTTACGTTATCTCGCGGCACCGTCGGACGTTGTTGCTGTTGTTGATTCGTGTCGGCTTATCGATCGCTTCGCTTAATTATCGTAACACGTGGCCGCCCCGACTCTCGCCGCGAACTGCTCGCACGTAAGGAAATGACGCTTACGACCTAACCTAACCTGACGTTTTTATTACCATCGTTTAACGGGCATTCGATCGTACTACTTTCACGGATGTGCTTTTTCACGTTTTTTTCGCCCTCTCGTTCATCCACCGTCACCTGCAATCGAGCTCGGTTCCGCTTTTATTAACGCAAGCGTCTTGATTCAGTAATAAGTAAGTTAATGGTCGCATTGTCGCTCCGTTTCTCAAATATTTTCGACGCGTACCGCGTCCCGCATAGTTCTTTGAGACTTCCCCTTTTATGGTTCGAAAAAAAAAAAAAAAACGTTTCTTCTCCATTTTTTCCGCCGATTTCTTCGGTTTCTGTCCCAAGGACGTAAAAATTTGTTTTAGAAAAATTCAAATTGTGTTCAGTTAAAACCTATCACATTTACTTTTTTAAAGAGAATATATGTAAGAAACTAAAAAAAGATCCGCGAAAATATGGGGGAAAAAAGTGTGTTTTTCCGAAACTTTAAAGCTATATTCCTTCTTTATTCTCGAATAAGTTATCTCACTCCCGTCCCAGTAGAGGCACGTTCTCTTTATCAGCGTCATGCACGATGCACTCTTTCTGCATTTAAAACGAGTTAGCTATACACTCGAGATTTGGCAGAAGGAGAAGATTCACATGGCAAGGTCCATGGCGTACACAAAAGCGCAAGCAGCAAGCAAGTTGACCAACCACAGTTGGGCAATTATTTTCGGACCGATTGCCCGATTATTCTTAGACCGTAAAGGAGAATATCGATTGTATTTGGTTAATTTTGCTTACCGCTCACGTCTTATTGCCTACACTGAAAATTGAGTTTGCTTGCTATCTACCTGACAGTGAATAAACAAATGCATTTTGTTCGAAGGAAACCAAATTTTTAATTATAAGATCCAAATTTGATTCATGAGAACTAGAAATTTGCTTTCCTTCAACCGAAACGCGTTTGGTCGCCCATTATCAAGTAGATCCAAACAAACTCTATTTTCAGTGTGGTTAAAACACGCCGCATTTACTTTCTTCCGTAAAGAAAGTCGAAAACTGGAAAAGTCCGCGAGAAAATCGGGAAAGAAACGATTTTCTTTTTCCGAAACCTCAAAACTATAGCAAAAATTCGAGCGTAACGAGCGATAAGACACGACGAGCGCTCTCGGATGTGTAAGTAACCCTTTAAAAGCATACCTCTCGATGCCTCTTGCGACAACATAAACACCGTTAACCTTCGTCGCTGACGACATTGTCGTGACTTTCGTGCGAAGTCGCGCGGCGGATCGGTTTCCCGCGAGAGGCTCGCGAAAGTGAGAGTCACCGTCAGAGCCCACCGTCGACGTACATTCGTATTATCGCGGAAAGCCGATAATAATAGAGTGTACTCTCGTACGAACGGTTGAAACTGATAAAAAGTCGGGGCGCGTCCGACGAGAACGATTGTATCGTGCCGGCTGGTGGACCGATCGCGACGACCGCCGCTGGCCGCGTTGCGCGGCCTTTATGGGAAACACGTGGTGAGAACGTAAGCATCGTCGCGATCTCCGATGGAGCGTAATCGCCTCTGTGATTACACACGACGACGACGGTGGTGGCAATGCAGTGCGGCGCGGAGCTGCGGTAATAACGCGAAGCCGCGATAACGGGTGCAAAACGCCGTCTGTACATGCGAACGATATCGCCGTCGACACGCGTTTTATTATCCGCCGTCAAACCGCTAAAGTTGATTTCCCCCTTCTCCCGACAAACGGCGAGCAGCTGATCCGCGCGAGTTTACGGGCCGGTTACGCGCTTCGCGGGGAGGTCGCGTCGCATTCTCGCGACGGAGCGGAGAATGAGAGTGAGAGATACTCCTCCACTGTAGAAACGACAGCAGCTCACGAAAGTTCACGGCATAATTTTAGAGTTTCGAAAAAAATCGTTTTTATCGCCATTCTTCCACGGATTTTCTTTTCTTTTCTTCTCTGCGGAAAAAAGTGGCAGGTTTCAGACGAATCTTTCTAAACGAATTTTGGCATCCTTGGGACAGAAACCGAGGAAAAATTGCGAAAAATCCGCGGAAAGATTGGGAAAAAATGAGTTTTTCCGAAGTTTTAAAACTATGGCTCACGGAAAAGTTACGTTGCGTTCTCATGGCGAAATGGAGAAAAGGAGTGAGAGTTGTTTCTCTATCGTAAAAATGACAATTGCCGATCCGCAAAAGTTCACAGTAACTATTTTAAAGTTTCGCAAGCAAACCGTTTTTTCCTCCATTTTTCTACGGATTTTTTTATTTCTTACTTTCTTTACGGAAACAAGTAAATGCGGCAGGTTGTAAGTACACTAAAAAATAAGTTTGGTTGAATGTACCTGACAGTGGACAGTCAAACGCGTTTTGGTTGAAAGAAACAAAACTTCTAATTCTCATGAATCAAATTTGATTCTTACAACCAGAAATTCTATTTCCTTCCAAACACGCATTTGCTTGTCCAGCATTAAGTAAATCCAACCAAACTCATTTTTAAATGCGAACATATGTGAATTTTTCTGAACGAATTTGTACCCTTGAGAAAAAAATCTACGAAAAAAATTGGGGGGGGGGAAAAAACAGTTTTTCTGAAACCATAAAACTATAGTTGACGGGGAGGTTGCATTGCGCTCTCGTGGCGACAAGGAGAGGGAAAGAGCGAGAGATGTTCTTTCTTCCACCGTAAAAATGAGTGAGCCAGTGTGCGAGCATGGTGTATCGGTTGCGTATACGTAGCCAAGTATCCGGAATCGTTCCGGAAGCCTGCCGGCCCCTGCGATAAATGCCACGAGGTCGAGGATATCGACTAATTAGTCGCGATTGTTACGCGACGAGCAGGGAGAAGCGACGAGAGCAGTCTGTAAAGGGCGAAGCGTCGAATCGGGTGCAGTTAACACCTATAATACCAAGGCATACAGGCGCACGGCGGTGCGTATGCGCGAAAGAATTGTTTGCGTTTTCTATCTTGCTCGAGAAATGATCTTACGTGCGAGAGAAAGAGAGATAAAACACTACATATGCATTTGTTCAATATATTATCACGAACAAAAGCAAAATACACATTATCCCGCCGGTGAAACACTTAATAAAATATTTTTCTTTCTCTCTCTCTCTCTCTTTCTCTCTCTTGAATAAATTTATCCCGGGCAGAGGTGGGAGGAGGAGGAGGAGGCGGCTTGTGTGTAAAACACTTTCTTCCTTCGTTCATCGTGAATATGTGGCCATCGTGGCTGATGTTAAAAATCGCGAGTATATTCAAGTATATACGTGAATAAATGTTACAGTCGGTTCTCCCCTTAAAAACGACATATGCACAACGTGGCGCGACTTGGCGTCGAGCAACGGAATCGCTCTCGCGGAGGAAGCTCGCGAGACCGCCGTTTAAGCCGCGGCAGACAACGTGGCGACAGAGAGATCCGCCGAGTGCAGAGATTCGAGTCATCCTCGATAACGTCTCATCCGCGGAAACTTTTGGCAACGCATCGTGAGCGAAATTCATGTCCCTTTGCTGTTACGAGATACGCAATCGACCATATACTATATATCTATATACCGTTTCAAGTTGCAACTCGCGTGTTTGAAACGGTCGATTCTTTCGGACGTGTTCATAGGCGATGGCGGTAAAGATTGTTCCTGGTGATGCGTCGGCGATCGACGAGGAGGGAAAGTTTCCCTCGTCGCTGTTTCTGTAACCTTCGATAAAACGGAATTCGGAGTCGACATTGTCGAAGTCAAATCTAGTTTGTATTAGAAATTGCATTTCGACGTTCTTTCCGCCTCGAGGATGCTTCGCTCGACGATTCGTCGTTGTTTTTGTAGCCTTCGACAGCTCGGGATTTGGATTCGAAATTGTTGAAGTCAGATCCAATGTGAATTCGAAATGGTTAAAGTCGAATCCAGCTTGGGTAGAAAATCGTATTTCGTTATTCTTCGCATCATCTAGTACGACGGCGTACAAGAGGATGTTCCCTCTCTCGGTCTCGCGCTCCAGCTTTTCCGCTTTGAAAAACATGCCAACGATGAGATCACACGCGTCTCTATAAGCAGCTCGAAATTCTCGGTAGAGTTGATGCAACAACGGTACAAAGCTTGTCTCACACGCGAGTGATGCTCGCCCCGGTCCAAAAGGTATCCAGGGTCCGTTAAAACTAAAGGCGATCTTGCGCTTTTTCCCGCCGTTGATGTCGAGCGTCACGAGCGAAGAAGAAGCGACGGCCTGCTGTCGATTCGCACGGGATTCCTTCGCTCGACGCGGTCGCTTTGCTCACTTGTGGACGATAATTGATACAGAGCACGTGCTTACCAGTGATCGTCACGCGCTCGAGCTAAGATAGATCGCTCCAGCCTCTCGGCCACTTGATCGTCCGCGCGATTTACAAAACCGTCGCGCGTTGCTCGGACGAAATTCGAGACTGAGCTCTCTCTCTCTCTCTGCAATTTCGCATGCCACACGAACCGGCACGATAGCCTTAACATTTATTAGACCAAGTTTATCAGAATTTTTCGGTCGCACGCATTATTCAAGGAAATGGCAACGATATTTCATGTCACTTTTTTTACACGCGACGTTATGTTTTACGCTACAAACACCACCGTGTCTGAATAATATTCGAGGTATCCGTTGCTTTTTTTCTCGAATACTTAACAATCTCACGATGCACGAATATGCAGACATTCATAAATTTTAATGGACCTAGAGCTTTGAAGGCGAATTCGTTTAAAAAAGTTCACGTGCGTTCGTTTAAAACCTGCCACGTGTACTTTTTTCCGCAAAGAAGATAAGAAACCGAAAAAAGTCCGTAGAAAAGTGGGGGAGGGGGTATTTTCCGAAACTTCAAAATTATACCGCGCACTTTTGCGAATCAGCTTCAGGAAAATATTCATCGAAATAATTCAAATTGAGAGTTAAACTCAAATTCAGTCGATTGTACAAATCGAGCTAATTGATTTTTACAAAAAAAAAAACATTTGTTGCTCTTTTAATCTTTAGTTGGTGAAAGTACAAACTCAATATCTAATTCCACGAAACGATCATAAAGCAAACACATTTATCGGTCGTGTTCACCGTTTACTTAACCCGTAAGAGTGGGCGCGTGAATATTTGAGGAATAATACAAGTGCTGTTTATATCCTATTTATAACCGAGATTCTCAAATGTTATTGACTACTTCACTAAATCCAAGATAAGTAGTAGAGGCAAGTTACTGAGACTCTTATATTAAGAGCGCCAATGTGTAGATAAAAACGAAACAGAGAAACATTCGTTTGTTCATGCGTCTGTGGATCAATTTGACCCCCACGCGTCCACTTACAGATTAATCTTTTACCAGAGGCAAAATTACACTCCTATTATGCAAACATCTTGATAGTTGGAAGAACGTCTACATTACACACACACACACACACATACACAAACGTGACTACGTTTAAGTTTCATCCAACTTTTACCGCCGCTAAATTTCGTAGTTAAAATTAAAAAGATCGAGGTATCCGTTGCTTTTTTTCTCGAATACTTAACGATCTCATGATGCACGAATATGCAGACATTCATAAATTTTAATGGACCTAGAGCTAACATTCCCATGTCTCGATCTGACTCAACTTTTATTCGATTTGCAGTTTGCGTAACAAAATTTCCGTAACCCTGAGACTTAGTTCTTTTCACCTGATTTTTTTTTTAGCGTAAGTATTAAGGTTATCGTACTGGTCTGCATGGCAATTTTGTGCTTACCTACCATGACACGATCGACTGTCTTGACGCACGCGACAACTTCGCTTCGTTAATTATCCCCTTTGTACACGTCGTTACTCTCGCTCCATTTTTGTATCGCATTAGTTGACTGGTAAATGCCAACGTAAGATCGGCAACAGGCTATTCGACATATATAGTAATCTTATCGCGAAAACTGACCGTAATTACGTTAAAGTCGAGCGCACTGTTTAGCAGCCGGGTCATGAGGCAAAACGCTGACGATGTTTTATATGCGGTTTATTATAAACCAGTATAAACGACCGTGTGTACGTTTATTATAGCATTTATTTCGCAGCTTCTTTTCTCACCCTTGCTTTTCGTCTCTCGTCTGTGTAATTGCGACGAAAATAACGAGCCAAGAAAAACGCGCACACATTTCTTCGTCGTCAAATCGCTGTGGAGCGGTAATCGATTTTGTTTTCGAACAGAAAACAAGTTTCTTCGAACGCTTTTTTTTTCTTGGGCGTTTTGTGTGAATGTACACAGAAAAAATAGTCTTATATAGAGAATAGACATTCTCATGTATAAATAAGAATATTATAATCTTCTTAGAAGATTTTTAGTCTTGAATTGATTGAATTTATATTGATGCAAGTATTACTTGAACTCAATTCAAGATTAAAAATCTTCTAAGAATATTATGATATTCTTGCTTATATATGATAATATCTGTCTCGATTTAAAACTAATTTCTTTTCCGTATAATATTTCCGACTTGAGGAATTAAAAAAATTTTCCGATTTCCGGAGCACGTTGCGTATTACTTTACGGCAACAAGGAGAAAATAACGAAACAATTTCTCAATTTAGCGCATAGCTGAGGGCGGTAAGCGTTAAAAATTTTCAGCGCGCATAAAATTATATAAATGAGAGTAGGTCGCGATTATTCAGCGAGGAGGTGCGGCTTAAAAGTTCAACGAGTACGACGGTCTCGAATCAGCTGTTTGTTTTCAATGCCGACGGTGCGCCGGTACACCGCGTGTCCCGCAAAAGGCGTGCAGCGTGAACGCTTCGTAAACTCCTTAGGTGTGCGTTACCGCGTACAAACGTTCGCGAAAGTCGTCCCCGAGACGGTGAGATCGTATTTAAAAACACCTGTTGATCGAATCCCGAGCAAGAAGGATTTCGCGTCTCCTCGGTGGATGTTTCGTGTTCCTTTCTTTTGCCTCGCCGTTATTAATAGAAGCCGAACGCTCTTGCTCACAGTCGCTCGTTCCGACGCATCGGCTTTATAATTAAAGATACTCAATACGACGGACTACGCGGAATAGCCGTGCCGATGGAATAATTATAGGCGCGTTCACGTATTAAAATACATGGCTGCTCAAGATCTTCCGGCAGCGTCCGTGCAAAATTAAAACGCGGCCGATGAATTTTGCCGACGAGTGTACACACGCGCTCCTACTGTCGTGTACCCAGTGGAAGTGATTTGATCGTTAGCAAGTTTTACGGAAAAAGAGAAAGAGAGAGAGGGAGAGTTGCGTCATATCGGACGGATGTAACGTGCCATACGTCACGGTAATAATTGTCACCGTAATGATACCGGTAGCGGATTACACATTTTTATACATTGTATCAGCGCGTGTAATTGGCATTCCGCCGCGTGGTGCTCTCGATAAGACACTACGGTAAATTTCCCCGTCATACTTTCGAGAGATAAGGCGCCGATAATAATAAAGCAATGTCATAAAGTTGTACGTCTCTTTGCAGAATACGATATCGCTCAGGCTAATTCATATGCTTCACTTTCAAGTACATGTGTACATGTTTATACATCGCACCGATTTGTGATTTATGTACATACACAATTTCTTCCGTGATGTCTGCAAGTACAGACAGGAAGAGAGAGAGAAAGAAAGAGAGGGGGGAGGAGATAAAGTGTTTATCGACATTCTAGGCTTCTGAGAACGTTTAATACAATAACAATATAATAATACTATTATGATACATGAAGACATTAGTGTGCAGAAAAGAAAAGGAAATATATGAGGTGTTCGATAACTTTTTCGGGATCCGTGGTGTGCAGGTAGAATGGATGAAACTAAATAGAAAAGTCAGGTGCTATTTTGCAAAATTTGTAATAGTTAATGAAAAAATAATTAATCTGTATGAATTAACGAGCGTACGGGAAGCGGTAGGCCGGACTGCATCATTTGATTTCTAGAGGCGAAGTAACGCAGCGAGCGGCATGTGTAAAGAAACACGCCTCTCGCTATCAGCTGATACTTATCGTTGCTAGGAGATCTTCAAATAAGCCATTTTGCTTTACACAGTCCTAGTCTATAGTTTTAAAAGCTCGGAAAAAATTCGATCTCTTTCCGCGGATGAATGAAAAAGATTGGAAAAACCTGATTTTCCAATTTTTTCCTAAAGATTTTTTCGGTTTTTTTTTTCTTTAAAAAAATTGAAGAAAGCTATAGTTTTTTAAAACTATAATCTAGCTTATCACTTTCTGTGCCCTTATCAGCTCATGCGGATCAATTAATTCCTCATTAATGATTACGAATTTTGCAAAATGATAGATGACTTTCTCGTTTAATTTCACCCGTTCTACCTGCACAATACGGATTCCGAGAAAATTATCGGTCACCTTGTATATGTATAAATTTTGACGTATAACAGATTAAATTAGATCAAGCGTGATATCAATTTGTAGTCGGTCGGGTGTGCAGCCGAATGAGGAGTCTGTTTCTAAAACTCGCTTCACTTTTTCTAAAAAGGAGAGATATAAAAAGTGTGAGAGAAAGGGGGGAGGGGAGGCGCGAAACGCGAGAAGCGAGAATTGTGCGTGAAATCACGGAGCAGAAGCGGCGGCCTCTTCTTTGCACGCGCGCGCGATCCTCGCCGGCGATTCCTCGTATCGCGCTACTCAAACGGCGAAATTATCAGTGATAAAGCTGCGTTTTTTCGACTTTGCTCCTGCGTCGTCACGTGTCCGTGCGCGCGGGGCTCGGTCGTGCCTCTCGGAGCTCCGGCCACGAGCCCGCCGAATAGCGTTTTACGTCACGCGCTAGCACGCGGTAAACAAGCATTCGCGACGAGAAGCGGACTAACTGGCGGTCGGCCAGGGATTCGCGTTTCATCGCTTAACGTTTCGCTATTCCTTTTCGTCTTGTGATATCTCGCGTCTACGTAGCGTACAATACACGTCTGCCGCGTGACTCATACGACGATCTCTCACGCCCTCTCTCTCTTTCTTTCATAGCGGAGCAAGGTACTCTCCTCGAGATTCGCTTGCACGGCTGCTGTCACTCGATCGTAGCTACGTGTCCTTTGCTTTCTTCCGGTCGGGTATGTTCGAAAGGGAATCGCAAGATAGCACACGTTGTTACGGGGATAGGCGCGTCACTGGCGCATTGCGGTAAGTGGCGAGTACATACGCGCGCTCTCTATTTCGTGACCGTCGCGAATCGCGTCTCGGCTATAGTCACGCGTTCCGCTGTGTGTGCACGCTATACGTAGCAGCGCTCTACGTGCGCCGCTATATGCACATTATCGCTATAGGTTACCGCGGGAGAGAAAAAGAGAGCGACGTGTACGTGGGGAGCGAAAGAGGGGGCGCGGCGAGTATCCGACTTGGCGGATCGAAAAAGAGCGAACCGGCGATAATTCGATGTTCCTTTTCAGGTTCCCCGATGGAGAGTTCCGGCGGCGATAAGCAGAACGAGTCGGACGAGTGCGACGTGAACAGCGACAACAGGAAGCGGGAGGACGACACGACCGGCCAGAAGAATGTCGAGCGGAAGATGAAAGCGGAGGACGAGCGGGAGACACCCCGGCGGAAGAAGACCGCGGAGAAGCTGGAGATCAGCGCGGAGGGCGAGATGAAGGGACAGATGAAGACGCTGTCGGCCGACGACGAGGAGGTCGACGAGGAGGACGAGAAGAGCAAGGCGTCTCTCGTGGACGAGGAGGAGCCCAAGGAGGAGACCAGGAGCGCCGGCAAGAAGGAGGAAGAGTCGTCCAGCGACACCACGTCCACCAGCACCTCCGACGACGAGTCTGAGACGAGCTCGGAAGACAAAACGGAGCCGTCCAAGCCGACGGAGAACACGACGACGACCACCACCACCACCACGGCGACGGCTCAGGCGGAAACGAAAGAGGAGGGAGGACGGCAGGAGTCGAAGGACAACAAGAACGAAGACACCACGGACGACAGTGACATCGAGGATGACCTGGTCTCGGCGATCAATTACAACACCATCACCTCCCTGGCGGCGCTCAAGGACATGCTGCAGTCCTCCGGGGAGGACTCGGACGGCGTGGACAGTTTCTTCCAGCATTACTTTCTGTCGCACGTCAACAGGCTGCCGTCGCGGAACCAGACCCACAGTCCGTATCCTTGGGGCAGGAGGCTGTCGGAGTGTCGGGAAGAGGACGAGTACGAGACCGAGGAAGGTGGGGAACCACGCGATCGTTGGTTATCTCGCGCGAAAACTACCGCCGCGGGCAATTACGTGGAGGAAAGCCGTGTAGGGGGTTGCGAAATATAAGCTATTACGAGCAGCTCGTCCAATGAGAGCTAAGATTAGCGCGCGGCAACGTGCGTTTGGCAACGCGCGGCGCGAAAAGTCACTCCACTTAGGTAACGATCGCTTAGGTGTATTTATAAACGCGTTTCGCTCCGGAACGGAAGATGCGTGGCGAGGCATCCACGCGACGACGCGATGATACCTGTCTGGAATCGAACTCACGCGACTGCCGTATCGCTCGCGATACACGTGGCGAGTATATCGACGTCGGAAATAAACGCGATAAGGTTTCGCTCGGTTGCGTCACCGCGGCGAAGTATCATACTCGACGCGTATCTTTCATCGTAAGCCGCCTTCTCGCGTATGGGACTTTCGTCGGCCAGCGTTAAAAGTGAACGCTCTCGATGCCCGCTCGAACAGCGTGCGGGCGTACGCTTGCGGGCGAGCGAGAAAGAGAGACCTTGAGCGACGCGATTCTCGTTCGCGTCGGCGCGAATTTTCCAACGTTTACAACGGGGTCACAGACGCGCCTTTGTGTCGCTCCTCGACCTTGGTGCGTCTCGTACTGCGCGCGAACCTAACGAATCGGCTAACGAAAGTCGTCGTGAGAATGAGAACAAGTCGCGCGATGACTTTTCCAGGGAAGAACACCGACAGTCCGAGCGCTGACAACAAGAAGGACGTGGCGAAGATGTCGCAGGGCGAGAAGGCCGACAGCGTCTCGTCGAAGACGTCGAAAGCCTCGAGCCCGTCCTCCTCGGAGAATTCCAGTTCGGAGAGGATCGATGAGAAATCTATGCCGACGTCCAGCGTCTCGGAAGCGAAGCCGCCGTCGCCGTCGTCGTCGTCGACGGTGGCGGTGGCGGCGACGACAGCGCCGGTGGCAGCGACCCCGTCGTCTTCGGTAACGAGCACGACCACCACCGCGACGACGACTGCCGCGACGTCCACATCGACGGCTACGTCCTCCGGCAGGTTCACCACGTCAACGGTGGTGACGTCACCGACCTCCACTACGAAGCCTCCTCTGAGAAGGAGGCACACCACCGGCCCGGGCATGACCTTCCCCGCCACCGATCCTCCAACGTATTCTACCAGCATGACCTTCTCGAGAACGAGCCCGTTGCCGAGTCCTCATCTTGATAAGAGATTCTTCGACAGTAGCCTGATCGAGATGAAGAGTCAGGCGAGCAGCAGCAGCACCCTCGATTACGACTCCACGGAGGAGGTGTGGGTGCGCAGAATCGACTTCGTGCAAGAGAGGAAACGCCGGGTGAGTGAGAGATACTTTCATTTTATTTCCAGGATATAATCGATCGCTCGCGCGCACTTTCGAAGAAATAAAGGATCTCGTAGAACGGAAGGTTGATGACGTCTCCTTCAAGGGGAACGTCGAGAGCCTCGAGAGCTCGTTGCTCTCTGAGAATTCTAGGATTCTCGGACTCTCGCCCCGTATCTTTGTCTCCTGATCCTTTGTCTCTTGACGATATCGCCGGTGCAAACTCTTGCGAAAGTAATCGCGTCGCTCATTCACGTAAGTGACCGATTATTTTCTTTTCTCCTCCTTTCATCGCGTCGCGATTATTTTTCTTCCGATAAGGAATATTTTGTAATGTTTTTTTTTTTTTATAATTTTTCCACGAATCTGCGCTGAATATACAAGGTGTTTTACGCGTGCCAACCGTCACATACTTGTAGTTTAGGTCAATGTGAACAAAAAAGTTTTCTACCATTTCGGGATTAACGCGAAATTTCGAGTTATTAATGATTGCAAATGGCACAGAAGCTTCTTTAATTAATAACTAAAAAATTTCGTGTTTTTTCACATTGACCTAAACTACAAATATGTGACGGTTAACATGCGTAAAGATACCCTGTACATGGCCACTTTCGATCATTAACAACTCGAAATTTAGTTTGGTGTTGCTTGCAAAATGATACAGAACTTTTTCGTTCATATTGACCTAAATTACAAGTATGTGACGATTGGCACGCGTCCGACACCCTGTATGTGGTGGGAGACGCTATCGCGCGTGTTGCCGACGCTGTCAACCATATCTCGCGCACCGTTAGTCGTTTTGCTTTCTCGGAGGAGGAATTTTTATCTCTTCTTTATTGGGAGAGGAGTGAGTCGTCGTTGCCCAATCTAATACATTTCCGTCGTGCGTCATCCTTTTAAGGATCGAAGAGTTAATGACATGTACATACGGTCGCGCCGCGTCGGCGTCGGTATTGATGTTGACGTCGACGTCGATGTCGACGTCCCAGTCGCCTCGTCTATAATTGCGCTAATTGACTAATTGCCGCAAGGAGATAGACAGAGAGAGGGAGAGTGTCTTGCAAATTTGTTTACCGCTAGATCACAGCGTGCGCTCTTACGAAAGACGGATCATACCAGCAATCCCGCCGTTCATTCGCGAGAACAACCGATTGTTGCGCTCTTTTTTTTCTCCCCTCGGGTCGCATCACGTTTATTCGTTAGTCGTGACGTAGCAAAAACGTCGGAAATGCGTTGTTCACTCCGCCGGGACGTTCCGACGACGCTTCGATGCGCTCGTGTATTAAAACACTATCAATCTGTCAATGATACACCTGTCACATCGCCATTGCACAGGTAGCACAATGCGAAATATCGGTTTCTTTCCCCTTCTGTCTTTCTCTCTACTTATACCCCATCGTATGGAAATTAGCCAACGTTATTCTTATTCCTAAAATCAAACGTCCGTCCATCGCTAGTGATTACCGTCCTTTCTTATCAATCCTTTATACAATTTTCAAAATCCAGGGAAAAAAATAGTTCACCATTCAATCATTCGCCTTTTTGAATCATCATGATCTTTTCAATACGATCCTTATCGATCAGGCTTATAAGTCGGTATTCATAATCGGATCTTATATTTAAGACCGCCTTAATTCATATTCAGATACTTGATACTCAATGAAGTGAACCGTATAACATCTGAAGGTCTGATGATCTTAATGATCTAAAAAATCGGACTATGAATACCGACTTTTAGAGAGGGATTTAGTACACAGACAGATTGTCCTTGTGAAATTCACGGATGAAGTGAGAGATGTTATTGATAAGCATATAGTCAATATACTACTTCAATTTGATCTATCGAAAGCCCTCGCACATATATTGCTGCTGAGGAAGTTATCTTCTTATCTCTCCCAGTGTCATTCGTTGGATTGAATCTCATTTGACAGATACGAAACAAAGGATCGAAACAAAGGATTCGACGGCAATTTTTCTTCCTGATCCTCAAACCAGGCGAGTGGTTCCTCAGGGGTCGGTCTTAGAGCCGTTGTTGTTTTCTTTGTTTATAAATTACGGATCTATCAGGGATACAGAAAACAAGAATTGGACGGCTCATAAATTCCTCTATTCGTTTTATTTTTGACCCAGCGACGAACACATATCTCCATGATACGATTCACTAAAATGGTTCGATTTAGAGGAAAGGAGGAGTCACCTTGTGCTTCGTTTCTTATTCACCGTAGTCGAGACCAAAATCCCATATATATATTTAACAAGCTACAATTTATAGACTAGCCATCAATATTAGATCTCGTTTCCAACTGTGACTTAAGTCGGTATTCATAGTCGGATCTCATATTTAAGACTGTCTTAAGTTTATTTTCAGATACCGTTTCATTAGCTACGAAGCATCTGATGGCGAAATTAAGACGGTTTTAAATGTAAGATCCGATCATGAATATCGCCCTTAGTACTGCCTGCATGCCTTACCTCTATTTTCTAACTTTACTGTTAATTTATAATTTTCTTTACTTTGTCACTACACTTATGTTACAAATTGTCTCGTATTTCCGCGATATATATAAAAATGTAAACACGTACATCCACTCTTAAGGATTTCTTTATTTTCTCCACATTTTGTATTCTCTTTCTTTTGTTTATTCTGTTAAATATTAGTTAAAATTGTATATATTACTGTATTATTAACTAAATTGTAAAATTTAGAGGTTTTTAGAAGATATACCCTAAAATAAATAAATGCTTCTCTCTCTCCCCCTTTCTTTTACGATAGCCCTTTCGATTGTGTATTCTCTTTAGGTATTTTCCATTTCAAAACAGAAAAGAATAGTACGGGTGAATGGCCGTAGTTTCCAAAGGTCGTCGTCGACACGCGAGGTCGCGGCCGCGATCAACCGATCGTACTTTTCACTAATCGATTGGGGGGTTTTTTTTTTCTTCCGTTGAAACACGTCGTCCTACCGCGATCGTGAAACTCGAAGTATGCGGTTCAGAAGGCCACGATCGCCGTAACTTTGCGAACGTGCCCTTGACGCGATCTCCTCGCACGTTAAGGTACTGCGTTAAGGTACTGCGAGAGGCGATGTAAGATCGCGATCGTTAAGAGACGACTCGTGGCGTGCAACTTCCGTAAACAACGGAAGGTTAATGACCGACGTTAAACGCGCGATCATCATGATAGTGCACGCCTTCGTGAAAGAAAGGTAGGATGAATCGACCGCAGGGAACTCGAGAGCTTTTATCTTCTTCTTGTTCTCCTTCCTCTTCTTCTTCTCCTTCTCCTTCCCCCTTTCCCCTGAAAAGGGCGGATCACCTTGGCGATCTCGATGTCCGAGACTCGGGTCGGCTAACAGTCTCTTCCCGAAGACACGACGATAACCTTTCATCCTGTGAAATATAGTCACGTTATATCTCATTATTTTGAGAAAAAATGGAGAGAAAAAAAGAAAGAAGAGACAAATGCACCGTGTAATTACTTTTTTACGTTACATCTCGACACTGTTATTGATAGATCTTCGTCGTATCACGAGAGCACGGAATAAAAAAAATCTATATATAGGATGTTCATTAAATACCCAGCCATATTGAAGGGGACAATTCTTTGGTTTATTTCAAGTGAAAAAGTTCATATAAACATGATATTTCAAAAAATACAATAACCGAAAAAAGTGAAAATTAAAAATGAAATAATTAAATGGTTGAAAATGACCACCCTCCGCCATGATACACTTTTCGGTCCTCCTTCTCCAAGATTAATGTACACGTTCAAAGATATCAAGTGTGCGAAGAATTGAAGTCCGTCTTTGTATTTTTCTTTACTGCTCTTTTTGTTTTTCTTTTTGTGACAGACACTTCAGGTAGATTATTACGAGTTTAAATTTGTTTGAAAACACCCTATATTTCGGAAACTAAGCCGTTCAGGACACGTGTTTACACGAACATTTTTACTTGAAATAAACCAAAGAATCGCCTCCTCGAGTATGGCTGGCTGAATACCCTCTGTATGCAAATCTCGGAAATACAGAGAGAAGGTATTATTTTCAGCAGCGATATTTTATCATTTGTATGCCATGCGTTCGTTAATCCGCCTCGACCGTTTGGCGCGGGCGAATTTGCAGAACTGTCGCGCAACGTTAAGCAGCATTCGCGTATCCCAGAATCGATCCTCGCGAGCGGTGTATCGCGGTGGGAGGGACGCCTCTACCGCCGGCGTTTCAATCGCGTTAAAGAATTCAGAGTATAGCCGCTTATATATTCGTTGGTCTCTGATCAACTTAGCGACGTGACTCGTTTTAGCCGCGGGTTTCAGCGTTGTCGAACGAAGAGATTCCACCGCGGCTCGCCGGGGACTCAAGCGCTCTATAGAGCCGATATAAACTCAGAATCACGCACCACGTCGCTGTTCTACGCGAGAGACAATTGTTATTCGTGTTTATGCGTGAGTCTCACGTCTATGCGCGGTTACACCTTGCACTGGGAAATTACGTAATTTCTCGTGCCGTTGTCCAATCCGTGCGCACGTTAATTAATAAGAAACACCGAGATTCGCGAAACGATAAGCGGGCTTATTATCGCGAGTCTTCGATTATTCTTACACGCATCCGGCCACGAAAAATTAGCCTCGCCCCACTTTTGCCGATCGCTGACGTTCTCGCCGCCGTTGAAAAACGACGATGAGAAATTAGATCGTGCGTGTGTTTCTTTTCTTCTCTCTGTTTAAATATCGCGTCGTTTGTGCCCCAGATATCTCGACGTAGCGATTTGACGTCTAACGCGGAAAGGGTAAGGCGAAGTGGTACAAGGCTTCCTTTAAGCTCTATCGATTCGCTCAAAAGAGGAATCGCGCGATGCCGCGAGCGACTCTCATGACGAATATTTTCACGTGTCTACCGGCTAAACGGCTGTGCGGCCGACGTTGTCGTCACGTGCGGGAAATATTAGAACGCGATATGTGACAGCGAAGCAAAACGGAACAGCTCCGGTTGAAGTCGCGCGACGGTGTTTCCTGGGCGTTTCTAGAAATCGCCGGCACCTTCGTCGTTTCACCATTTTTGTTAGTTGCTAGGTGCACACTCAGCTGTTCGGAATCTCGAACAGGAATTTCCGCAGTGATCGAATCGTAAATAATTCATTAAGCAAAGATATTTACACGTATAATCTAAATCCGATGTGAACGTCGCAATCTTTCGCAACGTTCCCTTCGAATTCGCCGGTTTCAATCCGATTTGATTTGTTGAATTTTATTATAGAGGCAGAAAGAGAGAGAGAGAGAGAGAGAGAGAGAGAGAGAGAGAGAGAGAGAGAGAGAGAAGATTCCGTAATTTGATCAGAATGAAGCGGATTAAGTGCAACAATTACTTTGCATTGCGCAACGTTCGCGAGATCGCCTTATTCTAAACAGTCATAATAATTAATCCTTACGTCACGATCTAGTTTTAATTTTAATACATATCACCGAAGCGCGGAAAGTGCAGAGACCTGCTTATCGTCCGTTGCTAATTTTACATCGCATTACACGCACCGTCCAGGTTTCCGTTGCCGTTGGCAGGTAACGAGGTAGTCGTTTTTTCGCCGCGATGCGGCTATGTCAAAAATATATTTTTAGAGAGAGAGAGAGAGAGTGTGTGTCAGAGTTAATCTATCATATCTCCTCGCGCGCGCGAGTTTATTTTCCGAGCGATTTAACTTACATCAACCGTATTTCCTCGCTTTAATAATCTCGCTTTAATAATCTGTTAAACGATTTTTGTTTGGAATGAATTAATTCACAAGATGATAAAAAAAATAATGAGTATTTGCGCGTATAGATGCGGAAATTTTTAATTGCGGGTTTTCTTTTATTCTCCGCTCCGAAACCCTCGCAAACGACCGTAATTCGAGGCGGCGCGAGTTAAATGAACGTTTAACATTTATACATATGTATATTTGTATGTCGCATATTTTAAATAGTGAAATCGACACGTCGCGGATCGCGAGGTCCAATTTGCTGAATTATCGCGTATTGCCAGCGTGGGATCGTTATCTAAAGTAGTCACCCAAGCGAGTTGTTAAATACGGCAATTTGCGCCAAGTGAATCTACTTAATTATTGATATTAATCAAGTGACGCATGATTAAACGCGCGGTATTCCGAATACCGTAATAATCGTTCGCTTCCGCGCGCGATTACGAAATTCTCTCAATGGCACAGGCACATGTGGCATTTCGTGTGTGTCATAATTCGATTGTTGTTATTTCCCCTGCATAATTGTACGTTCACCGCACGCATTTGACGCTCCGTCACTCGAATGTGTATCTCTTTCTCTCTTTCCCTGAGCTTTATTCCCGCGAAGGACAACTTAGTCACTCGACATTGCAACGCTCTTGACGCAATTGAGCGAAGAAAAAAAAGAAAAAGTTTTAAGTTCCCATCGGGAAGTTTCCCAGATAACGAGCGAAGAGAACAACGCTACATAGGAGAACTGTGATAAATCGGGGAACGCGCGTGTGAGATACGCGCTAAGAAATATCCATATATTTCGATAAACCCGACCCTCCTTCCGCGTTTCTCCGTAAAGCTCTAAACGCGCTGAGGTTAATGATAGGACTCTGTAACGAGCAATAAAACAATCCATTTAATTGAATTATGATAAAATATGATAAAAACGTCTTTCTCGGGACAGATGCGCGGAATTATCTCGATATCGCCCGGGGCGATAACGACGTTATGACAATTGTCCAGGGAATTTCGTTATCGATACGTCAGTAATCGACAAGACGCCCGTGCTGCAACGCTCGTCACCGTTGTCCACGTTGTACTTGTCTGCCGTCAGTTGACACCGGTGTCTTGACGGACGCGAGGCTCCGTTTCGTAGCCGCCTCGAAAGCCGCTACGAATTTCGCCAGTCCGATTTATCTTTCGCCCGAGAACACGTTGCAAATAACGTGCGTGAACGTGACCGATAGTCCGTTGTGCCTTTAATTACTTTGCGGGACGGTACTGTCACTCGATGCGTGAAAGCCTCGGATTAAATTACGAGAAAATCGTCCCTCGACGAACGTTACTCGAAGAAAAGGAAGGATCTGTTCGGTAAACTGTCTACAGGCATGGGAGCGACTTACTTTCCTCGCTTGCTTCAAAACGTTTCAATTCTTTCCATTTTTAACAGAAAAAATTCACTTTTCTCACTTTTTTCTTACTTGACTTGAGTTCTTTCAGAAAAAGAAAAAAAGAAAAGAAATAACTCGATCGTAAGAAATCATGTGCAGTACTAGTTGTAGTACTTTGTTTTAGAGACAAAATAAAAGATTCAGTAAGATAGAAAGTAACGGTGTCTCTAGCGACACAATGTTTGTAAAATAAAGGACCGCGATGTTATTTTTATGCTGTTTTTATCAGGTTTGTTAGAAACAGACGATAATCATATCACGAGCATATCTGTGTTTCCTTTAAATTGCGTAATAAAATCATTTGCTCACGATTTGTCCACGTTTATTTATCTATAATTCTGGTTTGTCCACCAAGCCAAAACAAGTTTTTTACAAATGAAACTAAGAAAACAGACAACGATCGTCAGAAGCACACCTGACTCTATATTTTCTTTTAATTATTGATATTATTGAATATTATTTTTTAATATTATTCTTAGAAGTTGACTAATTAGCTTGCTTTTAATGGAAAAATCGTTTAATTTAAATATTTCTTCATTTTGTTTCTAAAATATATCACAACGTAGCTTAAATGGACTAAAGTATTGTTTGTATCTTATTTCATTAAATATGTTTGAAAAAACACAAAGAATTTGATTTTTTTATAAAGTGTTCTATTGTATCTGAATATGTGCTTAAAACTGAGTTTAAAAGTGAATTTTAAATTCTACGTTTCACACGTAACTTTTTGTTCCCCAAAATTCAAATTTTACTCTTCATTAACTTTGACTAGACAAGATCAGTGTTTTTAATCTCTTAGAGGGACGGTCATAGATAAACCATTTAATTTTTAACGTCCAAATTATTTGGAAAATTTTCATTTTTTACTCACTTCTTTTAAATCTGACTCGCTTTTTTCTTACTTTTTCAAGAATGAAACTCATTTTCCTCACTATTTTTGACAGTCAAACCGTTCCCGCGTCTGCGTCTACTGTGCGACGACTGAAATAAAAGCGTGACGCGAAAACACGATCGGAGAAATATATACTCCGCGAGTTTATCGCAACAAACGTGGCCCGGGCGGAAGATAGACATCATTACGAAGCGACCCAATGATGAGCACCGAAAATCGCTAGTGATAACGAATCGTGGTCATTCCGGACGATTATCGTGACACTCACGGTTGGATCTTACTCGTTATTAGAGCCTCGATGGCGATGGTGCTCGCGGCGCGAGTGTCCGGTAGGCGCGTTTTCTTGGATTGGACGGTGTAAAAAATAAAGAAAAGTAATTGAAAACGATCGAAAATGTCAGTGTCTCTCGGAAGAGTACGAAAATACTCCCTGGTGCCGTACCTGGATCGCTGTCCGGAGTATCATGGGACCTATAAGGTAACATCGAGTATCTCATTTCGTAAGATACGCGTTTTTCGTTGCAGCGCGCAACGAACAAGCCGACGTTGGCGAAAATTGGAAGGGGAGGGAAAGAAAGTTTGGCGAGGAGAGAACAAGAGCGCCGGAATGAGAACCTCTCCGAAGGTCGCCGTCCTGTCGCACCCTTCTTCGATCCTATCTGCCATTGTGCTGCACGGGAATTCACGTGAATGCGCATAACGAGCCGACCACGGGGCGCCTACTATTAATGCCTTCTCGCGTAACAATTTGTTATTTCTCGCGATTGTGCTCGATTCGCGATTCGTCGCTAAGTACGCGCACTCCCGCACTCGACAATTTGCCGCACGGTTGATGAATGTGGTATATTTTCATACGAAATATCGTTGTCTTCTGCGCTTTATGAATGTGGCGGAATTAATCCTCCGGCAGCCTCTATCTTGAATTATCTGCCAGAGATGGAAAATTAGAGTAGGAAAGTGTGCCCGACGAGATCGATCAGTCTACTCGGAGTTAGCTGAAAAAATTCGTTCCCGAAGAGAATATTATATAGCTTCTTCCATATAGATTCTTCTCGATTTTGTTATGTTTTTTTTAGTAGTGCGGGAATAGACTGTTAGTAGAGTTTTGCTAAAGAGAACTCTGTAAACTTTTTATTAGTATATTTCGCGACTCCTAAAATATAAATAACACATATAAAACGGAAGGTTGATTAAATTAATCCAGAATGTTGATATGTTCTCTTCTCAAATCACCAAAATTTTATAACAATTTTTACTATAAAATTTTCTTTCCGAGTAGACAAATGATAGTTCGCTTTATTTCCAATAAAAGGAGCAATCTAATAAAAGATAATTAAAAAAATTCAGAAATAAATGATAGTGTGTGAATGGTGATTTAAAAAAAAATATAAAATCGTTTATAGATTGAAAATTATTAATCGTGATTGTTACGTATTATATATTAGTAAGCTGTTGCTTCTTTCAAGCAATCGAAACTCCTATGACGATCTGAACTCACGAAGTTCGTCGCTCACGCGACGGACACATTGCAGTTAACGACGCGTAATTTGCAATCTGCCGTACATTCTGTGGTCCTAGCTTGGCTGAATAACAGAACAAAAATAGACATATAACTCGGGAAAATGTTAAGCGCTTCGGGAACCACGAACAAAGTGGAACGTCCGCGCGTGCCGTTGGACATTCTCCAGATAGGAGACTTACATTGGGAGAAGTCCAGAAATACATTCACCATATTATGTAATTGGCATGATCGGGTGTGGCCTTGTTATCAATTTCCTTTATCCCTGGTCTGATACGGCGTTGTTAATTTTTAGCGTTAAATTGATTACGCGAGTTTTCGCGTGCGAGAGTATCTTCGCATGTTGCGCTCGGACTGAGGTATAAAGAATACGCGTAAATAAGGATGCGTGAGTAAGGATAAATATATCGCGTTATCGGCTGTCGTGCGATTAAACCGCGATATCTAATCGCCGTTTGTGCGCCGTTTGTGTCTTAGGTTCACCGCTTACAATAAGCCGGACGATTCGAAGTCATCGGGCTTCCAGGAAATCACGAGATCCTCGAGATTTCGTATTAACTCAGACAGACAGCTACACACACACACACACACACACACGTTCTCGCGCGCTACAACCACAATTACGCGCGTGTATCCCGAAAATAACACACTTGTTCGTTGATTTTCCAGGAACTTGGCTCGCAACCGCTCCCAACGATTGTCACCGAAGATGCGGATAATTCGAACCATGGTTCTCAAGGTCACAGGCCACGGGCAGGTGAGTTGGTAATCGGCGATCCCGCACATGCATATTCACTGAGGAAAGAAAGAGCAGTTGGACCGACCAAATCCGCGATCACCTACGTTCAAAGAAATATCGCGTCCAACGCGATACATTGCGTTGATATAATAGTTACTGACCAAATCGCAGTTATTGAATCAATTGGCAACTCGTCGCGACCACTGTATAATTTGTTCGATCGACTAAACGTTTGCTCGAACGAATTTTGTTCATCCACGCCAAGTCTCGTTGGCAGTCTTACTTTTTTTTTTCCTCAGTGTAATTGTTATTACTTGCTCGAGTAAATATGTTGAAATCCACAACGAGCGGAACGACATTTACGTTCAACGAAAAGTTCATACTGTATCATTACTATATCGAATAGTTATTGACTTGGGTTTCTTATTCGAGCAAAAGAAAAAAAAAACGGAGTATACTGACATGCCCGACGTAAAAATACTGAAACGATTTCAATCGCAGATACATGGGGCTCACACTCGAAGTCGATCAAGAAGTCGTCTTATGGGAGTGCACCCAGTTCTGGAAAATCGACACCTCTTCCGCAGCCGGCGGAACCGTCGAGCTCGTCGAGTTCCGGCAAGGACAGCAAGGGCGGCCGAAAGGCTTCCGGCACTCGGTCCGGTTCGACCAGTCGCAGTAACAGTCGTAGTAATAGCGCGGAACGCAGAAGAAGCGGCGGTGCTGCCGATGACACCGCCAGCCCTACTAGGAAACCGGCGCTCTTTGACGCTTTCAGACCGAGGAGCAAGTCGGACGCTAGCAAGAGGAAACCCAGTATTATAGCTAATATGAAAAGTGCCGTTCAGGTGAGGGCCAAAAGATACCAAAATATTTGAAACGCGCATAAGCAGCTTCAACTGCGATATCGTTAGAAATTCGAAAAAAAAAAAAGCGTAACTTTAGTTTCAAGTGTATAACATAACTTTTTATTTTATTTTACTTATATTATTTTACTTTATGCTTGTATATTTTTATACATATATGTATATTAATGTCCCCTTTTCTCTTCTTCACATCATATATCTTCTTTTCCTTTTTCTGAAAGAGCATTTTCTCGCTAATCAACGAATAAATATGTACATACGCATACATATATGTGTATAAATATATACCGATCCCATTTTGATGTTTTTCAGCATTCCTTGCACAGAGGATCGCACGGGAGCTCGTCGGTGGATGTACGTATAGAAAAGGAGCATCACAAGGAAAGTCAGAAGGAACAAAGAGACAGTAAGGATTATCAGGGCGGCCGGCCCAGAGCTGGATCCGAGAGTAGCAGAAATCCTGTGAGCAAAGTCATGGATCTCATTAGGCACAGGAGCCACAGTGCCTTGAGCGCGGAGGACAAGCGGAAAGCGGTAAGCAAACACTTTTGCAGTTGTCATAAACTTGAAGAACGCGCCGGTAAAGTGGTCGCGCTTATACCCGTTCGTCAATAGTGCGTAAATATGTATGAAGAATCGCGTCGACGAGGAGGAAAAGACGTATCGGTAACCCAGACTCTCTGTCATCGACATGATGCCGAGAATCCACTTTGGCAAAGATAGATATCTCTCTTATCGTTGCGCTGCCCGTCAAGAGGAGTAGGCAAAAGCGTTTCCTACCATTTCTCACCTTTCGATTCTCGGTTGATGGATGGGCAGATATTATCCTGTCAAGTCCACGTGATAAATGATAACGCCCTATCGATATAGCGGGAATCGTATGCAAACAGGTGTAATTGATAGGAAAAGTAATNGGGGGGGGGGGGGATACGCGAAGACCGTATCGCTCGTGCTTCAAGATTGTAGATTGTGCTCTTAACCGTTAACTGACAATTATCGGGATGATTTTATGCGTGTATTGACTTAATTCTGCTAGCGATTGTTGCCTTGTGAAGAAATGTTTGTCGATATAATAATATGTATTATAATATTATAAAGAGCACACACATATATAAAGATATATTTTACGGATTTATGTACAAGGAAAACGTTTATCTCCTTAAATATAGTGAGGACAAGCTCTCGAAATCTGCCGGCGGTGGACGAAAATTTTTATGCGATAAAAGCAGTCGTCAAAATATCATTACTTTAAGGGCTCAGATATAAAGAAAGGAATAAGGGGAAGAAGGAATTAAATATAGAAAATTATAAATAAGCTATTAGTTTAAAATACGATAAACATAAATAATAAGATATAAGAACGTTTTAAAACGAGAGATCACCATTTTTATTATTTTCTAATGAACCTCCACTGTCATCATTAATACTTTTAGCATTTTCTTGATAATTATCAATTCATTCAAACTGATTTTTATTTGTATATTGATGATTATTAGACACTTTGAAAGTTAACTTTTAGTCAACTGTTAAACCTTAGAAGCGCGTCAGGAATAAAAAATAAAATTTCAACAGTGTTCCTGATCCTAGGAACTAGGTCCTTATTCCTTTATTGTGGATTGAAGCATGGTTGCCGGAATTTAATTCTTTGTTCCTGCTTCCTTATATTTAATTCCTTATTTCTTATTCCTTTTATTGTGTCTGAGCGCTAACGTACGGAAAATAATTCAACCAAATTACTCGTTCAAATTGATAATTTTTCTTCAACATTACCGATGTATACTTCACACTCGATCGAATTAGGAAAAAAAGCCGCGTTAAAAATCTGCCCGCGATAATCGAGTTAGTCGAGGGATTCCACATAGGATGTCAATGACGTTAGTCTGATTAGCAGCACACCGTTAAAATTCGATCTTGATCTTTGGAGGGAACTACCACACGCGATCGTCTTCGTCGTCAAAACAATGACGCAACGTTACGAAAGAATAATAATTTACAATTAGCGATATCCGTACCGTTAATTAAATCTTCTTACCTTCAACCGGACACTCGCGCGGTCTTATCACGGCGCGTATTTTTGCACGTATTTTCGTGCACATATCTTTCATGAAACGAAAAACATCATCGTACCTCGCACGAATACCTACCGACCCTGACCCGACTGTTCGTCATACTTCGGTCATGGTGCGCGTTTCATTTGTTAACATTAAAACTCGTTTCGTCTTCCGTCTCGGCCGGCGAACGCGCTTTACGCAATAACCGATTTTTTCGCTTGCTCAAGACGAAGAAACGCCTAAGTTGTCGGCTCAAGACGAAGAAAGGCGTAAAGTGTTGGCCCGTACGTGTCGCGCAATTATATAGACCACTCGATACGCTTAAATAATTATTGCAGGCGCGAGAAAAAGATGCGTTTTTACGTGGGTCGCAAGGACGACTTGGCGTGTTCGCAATTCCACTCGTTCCTCGATTGCCGCGGCTGTGTGCGCTTAAATTCGCGAGGTTTTGCACGTGGTAGGATTCACGTCGGGCAGGTGCCACGGTTATTTACGAAAGAATATGACGGGCGCAGTCGTGCAACGACAGCCGTCGCCGCCGGTGAGTGGGAGGTAGCACGTGTATGCGCGAGTGTGACGTGTGCGTGTGTGTGCGTGTCAGACGGAAAGAGACGGAAAGGAGACACGTTTTCCACTCAGTGACACGCCGCACTCGTGACACCGAACACGTAGAAGAGCAATCGCGCTTTTTGCTTTCGCGACCGAGAAAGCGCGCGTGTGTATGTGTGTGCGCGTACTACCGGCTGATTATTTGTGCGGATCGGTGGAAATTCGTGAGATCGATCGATGGGAGGATCACGAGCGATCTTTGATTAGAGCAGCTTTGAGGAGGAGACGATGCCCTTTTCGGGATAATCTCTTTAGGAGATTTTCTTTCAACGAACAAGAAGATCCGAGAATTCATTAAACTTTTCCACCCGAGTTCGCGCTGAGATCACCACACGAACTGCTCGTGATACATGGATTCCGTGAGTGCTCGAAATCTCGGGGATCTCCTCGCCACGTTAAATCGCAATTGTATTCGGTTAATCGACGAAGTAAATTGCTTCGCGGCTTCGTGAGGTCTCCCAAAGGAGAGTCGAGAATGCGCGTATTTGGAAAGATTCGCCGCCGCCACAGCCTTAGATGAATCTTCGGCTCTCTCACTCTCTCACCGTGAGTTATAGTCTCTTGTAGGAGACGCGTAAGTCACCTCGGGTTACCGACAATAGGAGATTTGCATTGGAAAAATCCCGGGCTGTTTGCAGCACGCTTTTCAAATCGCGATAACACGCGCGGTCGCGCCCAGTAAACACCGCTCTCGTCGAAGGGAGAATGCTACGCTGCATTCTGGGGAAACGCGATTCCGCGTAAAATGCAATCCCGTCGGCGGTCTCGTCCATATTAGCGGCGACTTTGCGGTTAATTGGCCGGTCGGCCGGCCAAAGCGGCGGGGAAAACACGTGTCGTGAGCGACATTGAGCGAGCTTTCGGAGTAAGCGATCATGGCAAATGATACGGTTGGCGATTCGTGACGCGATGTGTGGCCCTAATGCCGACACGGCGAATATGCGCTGCACCTGTGACATATGGCCCGTGCGTCGTCGTATTAGTGATCGCGTTTGTTTATCGCTAACGAGTAACGCGTGTCGCATCTATTGCTGCTACACCGCGCGGCCGTGGAATTTGCATTAATTATCTCGCATTCGTCGAACTTGGCGAGTGAGACGATAGACTCAGTGCCGGGCGAGAGCGACTTTCCGTCGACGATCGATCGAAACTCCGCGGAATTTCTTCCTGCACGGTGAAGGAGGCCGTTCGTTTTTCGCAGACGCAAATCTTTTGCGCGTCGAGATACGTGGTCCGTAATTAGGCAATTACTCCCGAGCGTTAATGGACGAGTCGAGTGAACGAAGCGGCAGCGGGAGTGACGTGAAATGTCGCGACTTTGATCCGTCGGTTATGGTATCACGCTCGACGACGACGTGCTTGTAAAGAGGACGGATAAGAAATCCAGCGGACTCCTCGAGATGTCGTCGTACTTCCGATGGATCAAGAGCGGGAAGAAGGACGAATATTACGGAGCGAAACCGAGAAGCCGCTCCTTGGACGCCAAGAGTCTCGAGGCGTCTGGTATTCGACTGATTTTGCAAAATGTATACAAGTCTCTCAGTTTTCACTTTCTTTTTCTCTGCTTCTTACTTTGCGAGGCGGAATATGCGCATAAGCTGGAAACGATAACGTCGCGCTTAGAATAGACTAATGTTATCGCCAGGCGCTAATGCCAGGGATATTGCATAAATTAACTTCTTTTTTTAAATTCAACGGAAAGTTAATGGCGTATACAATTAATTTAAAAGTAACCTAACAAAAACTAATTAAAAGCTACGTTAAAATTAAATTGATTTATTAAGGTTATAATTTAATTATGTGAAACTCTATCTCTCTTTCTCTCTCCGTCTCTCTCTCTCTCTACACACACACACACACACACACACAGAGTCTCATATAACTAACTTCTAACTTAAGTTACTTTATCCAACCTTGATTGATGCCTTGTTATTCTGGACTGTAAACATGAAACGAAAAACGTTACATCGTCGGGACTCGTATATTTACTCGATAAATCGACTCGACGCGAAATATTTGTCGTTGCACGGTTGCTCGAACAACGAATAGAAATTTTTCTTTTGTGTAACGTAGCAAAAAGGAAGAAAACTAGTCTGAGTAATTCGGTTGTTTTTTTTTTGTTGCAGAGAGCGGCGGTGCAGCATCAGGCACAAACAGCGCCACAGAGTGAGTACAGCGCCCGTAATTAAACCATTATTAAAGTTTGTTTAATTTTGTTGTCGGCGAGAAAGCACGCGTATCGCGATAACCGACAAATATGGCACGGACCGATAACGCACCGCCGGTGCATGCGGCGCGACTCGCCCAGGTTTTACCGATGCTTCGGTGTAGAGATAATCGTTTTGAGTGGAAAAACGTATATACCTTCGCTAAAAAAAAATTATGTAACTGCAATTTTGTTTTTTTTACTCGATGACGCGTCACGTTTATCCCTGTTTCGACCTATAGACGGGGAGTCGTGAAGTATAGTTTCGTGATGTTACTTATCGATCAACTTTTCCTGCGAGTATTAACGCGAGTACCGACGAGGTGCAGAATTCGAGTGTTCACTGCGGCATTCAGGTAGGATTAATCCCTTGCGTGCATTCCTTTGGCCAAGGATTGAAGCCGCCGAGTGCAGTTGCCGGCGAGTTCACGGTGCGATCTTCAATTCCACGAGTATGATCTTTCAGCAAATGCAGGAAGGCACACTTAAATCCGGGATTCACAGTTAGATCTTATATTTAACCCTCTAACCGCAAGGTTGGGGTCGGATGCGACTCCACGACTCGTTTATTTTACAATGTGTACGCGTTGTTTCTCTTCCTAAGGAATGTTTCACGTTATTATTTACTTCTTTTACTCATTTTTTATACGGATGACATAAAAAAATGAACAAAACAGAGCATGTGGTCAGATTCAACCCTACTTTCCTGGTTAAAAATTCACCTTGTTGTTAAAGGGTTAAGATCATCAGAAGTTTGTCTTCAGATGCTGCACAGCTCGTTTTATCGGTTAAAAAGCATCTGACGGTGAACTTCAGACGAATATGAATGCGTTTGCGGTCCGACTCGCGCTTGCAGCGCTAACAACGTGGTGCTCACGGTCGGTCCGATTTACGCTCACGATGTTCTTCTCACATAGTGACGTCATAGTTCGTGCCGCTTACAGAGCTCACGGTGCTCCGGAGGTGGGTCAACGTGAGCGCGAACGTTAGATGAGCGGTGGATGATCGGAAAAATATGAGCGCCGTGGGCGATGTAAACGTGAATCGAACCGCAGCTGATGACTATGAATACCGCCCTTAGGCCCGGTTGCATCAACATTATGTTGACTTTAAGCGACACTTAAAACTTTAAATTCGTTGTATCAAAGTATAAGAGAAACTTAAGGTACTTTAATTTGCACTAATCTTAATTAGATGAGCTCAAATTAAAGCACTTCAGATTTTTACTTTGACACGATTTTAAAGTTCCAAGTTTCTCGCTTAAGTCCAAAGTGAGTTTGGTGCAGTCAGCCTTTAAAAACTTAAATCCAATTCTATATTTGAGTAATCCTACTCGATGAATAGCGTAGTATTTCATTGACTAATCAGGACCAAAAGAGCAAAGATATCTTCATCAGGATTGGTTAATTAACACCATTCTGTCCGTCGAGTAATATTTTGGAACACACAGCTTATAAGGCCTGATTGCATCAAACTCCGATTAAATTAAACGATGATTAACTCTTACAGGGTTACCAACTGAAATTTCTGTTTAATCAGAGACGTTGAGAAAGAGAAGAAGTTTTAGAAATTTCAGTTGCAATCCTATAAATTAATTATTGCTTCTTATTGTAATTTAGCTTGATCGGAATTTGATGTAACCGGGCCTAATGCCTGCTTTTACCATCATGCTTTAAATCTAATCGATTTAATCGATAATTAAGTCAACGGAAATTAACCGATCGCATTGGCCAATTAGCTGAACTGATCAATGCAACTGGTCAATTCCGTTGAGTTAATCGTCGATTTAAACCATGAAGTACTATTGCACCGCCATGTTAATCCGGTTTAGTAACAACCGTAATTGTAAATTCTTACATCCAATTGGTATATTCTTTTAGATCTAATCACAATATACCTCAATTAAATGCAAGAGCCCACTAACTACGGTTGCTGCCAAACCGGATTAACGTTGCCGTGTAATAAGACTCCATGATAGTAGAAACGGGCATGAGTAACAAACTTCTATCCAATTCGAAGTGCGATCTTTCATCGTTCGCGTTGCGAATTTGTACCCGGGAATTTGTTCTCGGGTAAGCGGAGCTGTTCGAGGCTCTGAACTCGAAGAAAGATCCTGCGGCGTCAGTCTCGAATTTCGACGTTGCGACCCACCGAACTATCAGTTCCCGCGACAATTCGATCGGGGCACACGCCGCCACCTAGCGGCAGAGCGAGTCTCCTGACACGTTCGAGAGACCGAGCTGTACCGACGATTAGTTTTCAGCGCTGCACTTTTTCGCACTCGACTTGCCCGCCGAGCAGACTCGACGCTGAGTCCGCCGCCGGCAGATGGCATCGCCGTGTCGCTTTCGGGGGCAATTCGAACGCGACGCGCTCGTATGCGGTCGCGGCTGCGGCGCGACGCGCGGCAGTGCACGTTTCAACGCGGACCGTGACGATCGATGCCCGCGAGACTCGAAATCGGTCGGCGCACTCCGCCGGTTCGTAACATCACAACGCGCGCTGCGAGACCAACGGCTTCGATTTGAAGGTCGCGTTCTCACCGCCGGTGGCCTTCGCGCGCGCGCGCGTACTCGCGCCTTTCTTCTCGTGGCTGATACTTCTGCCCGAAAGAGGTGCGCGCAGCCAAGTGCCGCTTTCTCTCGCTCGCGCGCGCGCGCCCCCGTGTCAACAAACACGACCGGAACGACGATCCGCGTTCGTAAACATCCGCGCGGCGTGTCGCGCCTGTCGACGACACGCAGCAGCCCGGCTGCTACGTGCCGACAGCGGCTCGCACTATGAGTGCTCTTCGTTAATGTTACGTTTCGCGAAGGACGCGAAGAGAGCGAGCGGGGGTTAGTGTGTGTGTTCTCGATGAATCGCCGTTATCGTGCGTCACAGCGTCGCTTCCTGCGCCCTGGTGTTTTCTACGTGAACACGTGACGGTGACCGCATCGCGCGCCTCGAGAGGAAGAGGGATCATCTTTTCGCCGCATACGCCGGGGGATTCGAACGGCAGGTAAGTGCGGTTCAATAAAACGGGAGTAATTACGCGAGCAAATCCCTCATGCGATATCCCGCATATATCCCGCATTGCGAGCGTTGTTCGCGTCGGTGGGAAGAGAGGAGTGAAGAGCGGGTGAGAGGCAGAGAAAGAGAGAGAGAGAGAGAGAGAGAGTGAAAGACCTGTAAAAAGCGCTAGATAAGATTCGCATCGTCTCGCGCTCGTCTCGGCGGTCAATCACGGCCGCGCGCTGCATCCTTACACTTTATCGAGGTTTTTCTGTCGAGCGTTATCTCCGCACGCCGGCGGCGAGAGCGTAAAGTCCACTTCGAGGGGGAATATGAAAACAACAGCCGGAGATGTGTGTGTGTGTGTGTGTCGCGGAACGCGGCCAGTCGATCCGATATCTCGGCGCGATCTCGGCATTCGGCGTTTCCTCAAACCTTTCTCGCCATTACGTAACCGAGCCGCGCGCGGCCTACGTGAACGCGCTGACAAACAGAGAGACGGTCGGACGGACGGACGGACGGACCGCACCGAAAAAGGGGAGAGGCTTTTTATCGCCGAGGAGGAATTGAGTCAGAGAGCCGGCTGGCGGTATCTCGCGAAGTGAGCCGCGAGCAACTACGTCGTTCCCGAGCCTCGTCATTGACTCGCCGCGTGCCCGTACTTCTTCCCCAATCACTGACACGTAATTTAGACCCTCGCCCGCACCTTTCACCCCGTCACCCCGCACTGCCGTTTTCGCTTTCGACGACCGAACGACGCGGTCTCGTTCGTGAGAATGAGATAGAGTCATCCTTGTTACACGTTTTCGTACGCCTTTATGTTGTAACGATTCGGGGAACCCACGGGCGGACGGACGGCTCGATTCTCGGCCGCGTGTTGCAGCGAAGGGTTTTCGTTGGCCTTGACGGAACCGGTCTTGAAGTAGATTCGCGCGTCGATAGTTCGACGTTTGGAACCGGAAACGGCGCGCACGAGACGTGCCGGGCGCGAGTATTCGCTCTCGAATTACGCGAGAGAAAGAGAGAGAGAGAGACATTTATTATCGTTGTAGGACATGGCCCTTTAATATCCTCTTCTACCACCATGGTTGAAATCTAATCGACGATTAACTCAATAGAATCGATCAATCGTATTGATCGGTTCACAGCTAATTTGTCAATGCGATTGGTTATCCGTTGAGTTAATTGTCGATTAGATTTAACCCTCCTTTAATCACAATATCCAATAGATGTTCAAGGTACGATCTATCGCTGTTACTATACGGCTCAAGGTCGAACTCGTCCTTGTCAATGTTCTTTCTTTGATCTTTTTGTTCTTCATTGTTTTTTTATGTACTTTAATACCTCCTGGTCTATTAGCCAAGTGCTAAGGAGGCAAAATTGGTTGCAAAAAGCAGAGGAAAGTAATGGAAAAATTAGTGTATCTGTGAGATATTTCGCGTCTGTTTATGGATGAAAATATCGCGACTAACGGAGGATTACAAACCACGATGGTATAAACAGGCATGAGTGCATTACAAAGTAGGTACGATTTCGCATTGACGGTTATATTTTTTACAATTAGTTTAATCTAGGACCTCGGCTGGTTCGTTTTTTATCTATTTGTAAGCTTTTTTTCCCCTATTTGGATTTTCATAAGTGGTTCTAGGGGAAAAAATTGTCGCGTTCTAATGTTCATTGTTGTACGGAAACAAATATTTTGTGGGCATAGTAAGTTTCTCAATTACTATACTACGGACAACAAAGATTTTTTACATGGAAGAAACAACTTTTGTTGCTGCTCCAACAAGTCAATCCCAGCTTTGCTGAAATTTTGCTGTTCGAACAAACCTTTCTTTGCTATCCGTACAGTAACTGACAAATTTGCTGTGCCAGCAAAATATTTTTTCCCGTGTGAAGAAAATGAGATTTGAATTTGAAAGGGTAGGACTTGGCTTGCGCACCTGAAATCGGAATTCGCCGGGAAGCCGATGCTGAAAAGTGCGACGCGGTTCCGACTTTCGTTGCTCGTTCGAGCAGGTACGTCCTCGTTTTCGTCGTTATTTTCTGCTTCGTTTTGCGACTGACATTCCCACTGCATATTATGCATCAAATGCACATAAAAATGCGGCTCGATAACGTTCGCGGACATAACGAGTCAAACGATAGGTTTAAAGGTCTGCTAAGTAAATATCGCGACGCACGTTACGTACGTGGGGTACAAATTTAATGCCAGAGAGATTAACCTGTTAACTGGGTATGACGAAATATTTCGTCATACACGAACTACTACTGTAATGGGCATGACGACATTTTTCGTCATGGAAATTTGCCGTAATATTTTGAACGCAAACGAAAAACAATTTATTCCCCGGTTAACACGTTCCGTGCCATGTGGGGCGTATACGACCACCGCTGCACTTTCCGTTCAGGCCATTTGCAATTCTCATTGAAAAACAAAGAATTCTTAAAAAATTTATTGTAGAGTCAAATATAGACAACTTCACATCACGTATACAGCGTTTACGATTTTTTTTAATCTTTAAAGTGTGGGTCGTATACGCCCCACGCGGCCTGAATGGAAAATCTTCAAAAATTGCCGTGGCACGGAACGTGTTAAACGATAACTGTGTGACCGCATGCATGCACACGAAACTCGTACGCACCACGCGACTATGCGAGGCGGCCGACAGGTTTCAGCGATCCCTCTGGAGAACACTTCATAAATAAAATTTATGCAAATCAGTGACAGATCCGTTCGCTTTTCTTACGTAACTTTAGGATCTAATTACGTAAGATCTCGAGAAAGAAGTCTAATTATGTGTAATCCAGATCGGCCAGACGGTGATTCCTTTTCTACGAAACATCGCAACTCTGCGACAGATCCATCCTCTGGGTCGTAATTTACATTGTTCGAGGCAATTAAGATGTTTGTGTCATTCGAGATGCGTCGACTATATATCTTTCGGTATCTATTTTAATCTGCAACAGGAATATTTGTAGATCTATCGTTTCATTTTTTTTTTCCATTCTGCAGAACTAGTTGAGGTAGTTGATCCGTACAATGCCGGATTTTCAGTAGCGATATTAAGGGGCTTGCACATAAGTTTATTATAACTGAAAGAAAAGAATAAAGTATTTTTATAGTTTTATTTAATTATCTAAGTAACTAAATATTAAAAATTACATAACAAATATTAATTTTTAATGGAATTAAGACATATATACATAATGTTACACGGAAATATTATTTATTTTTTTATTTTTCTCATTAATGCTTTATTTACAAATAAGTACATAATAGAAAGTAATACATAAATATTTAAATATGTAAATACGTACATATGTTACATAGGCGTGGCTACAAATTATAAATTTCCTGTGGCTATATCTTCAAAATCAAAGTGGTCAAGAATTCCGAAATTTTTGCACGATATCTCTATATTAGTTCTTAACCACTTGCGCTACGATTTAACTTTCGGTTGCCGTGCAGCGCTCTACAATATAACACGAACACGAATATAACACAAACTACAAGAATTTTCGTGTAAAAAAATCCGTACGACATACCGTATCGATTCTGAAATATTTCCAAGATATCGATAACACTATACGATGCCGTGCACTTTAGAACTGTAGCTCGAGTAATGAACGATCTAATTGTTAGCCGACGTGACATTGTTAGCGGACACGTTATTTTTGTTTCTGCGATAAATGTCTATCGACGTGGTATACATGTCGCTGGCGGTTTTGAAACAAAAGTATCTCGACGTGCGTGGCACGTCTTTATAGCGCAAGTGGTTATATGACAATTGTTTTTCATTAAAATTCAAAATATAGTTTAGAAGAAATTAAAAATACAAATTAGAAGTAGGACATTAATCTCAAGAAATATGTATTAAAATTGTCACCTCCAGTTGTAAATATCTCAGCTTCCGTAATGGTCAATCGTTATCTAACATTAAAGCCTAGTTTGTCGTTTTCTGGTTAACTTGCGGTTCAGGCTTAACCTGATGATAACATACAAATTATATTTTTCCATTCAAGGTTAATCATTAAATTTTAAAAGTACCACTGCAAAATCATTAAAAACGATTAACCATGAATAAAAACATAATATTTGCACCATCATAACTACAAGTCTACACCACAAGTTTAACCATAAAATAAAAAATCGGGCCTAAAAGACGTGTAGATAGTATATTTCGCTGATATGCAGCTGAAATTGAAAAGAATCCCTGAGAAAATGGTTCGACGGAACCGGCTACCTTAACGGAACCGTTCACTTAGGATGACGTTATGCGCGACTCAATTGGCGACGGCGGGTCGCAGAATCCCGGAACGAGAAAAGCGGAGTCCACCGCGCAGCAGAGATCGTTCCGATTGCACTGTTATCGAATTAGCCGGTCTGTTTGTCGTCGTCACGGAGGAATCCAGATACGCTAGACGCGTTCTCCGATTCGTGGTCGCCAAGGTCTCTCGGTCGTGTCGAGGTGTAGCGCGTGCACGGTGTTACAATATATCGACTTTCAAATGCGCATAAAAAGAGGAAAGAGATAGAGAAGAAGAAAACGAAAAGGTTCGGAGATTTTATTGCCGGCTCAGCCGTTATTTTTTTTTTTTATTACTCGCCACCACCAGTCACGTTCGTCGATATATCGGTGGGCTCGCACATGGCGGTCAGAGGAGTCGCGCGCGACCACGTTCCCACTCTCTCTTTCTATTCAGCGCATTTGCATATAAACAATACGCGTACGTGGCGGTATAAAGCGTGCTGCGTCACTCGGACAGAGGGAAAGAGAGAGAGAGAGAGAGAAATACTCGTAGTCGGCGACCGGGATTATTTCCGAGCGGGTTTGCACCGGAGTCGACCGGATGATAACCACTAATAACATCATGGAACGCGAGAATAAATTTCTTCTCGCCCCCTTCCCCCCTCCTGTCTGTTTTTCACTCGAACGTCGACGTTTTTACATTTTCCTCTTTTTTCTCCCCTCCCCCCGTTTTTTTTTCTTTTCGCCGTTCGCGATAAGGCTATCGCGGTTGACTAAGAGCGAGAGACTCCGCGACGTTTCGCGATAATTTATGCGCTATCGCCGAGAACGCATACGGCCGATCGCCTTTAGTAGTAGGCACGATCGCCGATAGCGCGCGTGCAGCCGAATCTCATTTTATTTCGCCCGTCTCGTCGCGCATTAACGTTTTTGTTTCCGCGACCGGTCGCGTGTTCGAAATACGACGAGTGTCGTGGAACGAATTTCTCCTCGTCCAAATTCCCGCGTGCGCGCCTCTCTCTTATCGCGCGCCGGCGCATGAAAAAATCGATATGGTTGATCGGCGAGATAAACGAGATAAATCCTCAGCCGGTGAACTATAGAACGCGGTCGTACGACCTCCCCTTTTTTCTATTCCGCCACGTGTTCTTCGTCTCGTCAAGGTAAAGCCGCTCCAAAGCAACGCTCTCGCGATTCCGACGAGATACGAGATCCTCCTTTGTTCTTCTCTCCCCTCACTTTTCATTTTATTAACTCGTTAATTTTCACCTGGGGTCGATCTCTCTCTTTCTCTCTCTCTCTCTCTCTCTCTCTCTCTCTCTCTCTGTTCCTCTTGTACGAACCGAGCTATTATTTTCGCCGCTGAATCGCCGGTTTATGTCTTGGTAAGATCTCTTTGAGCATTTGTTCCTCGAAGCTCCAACGAAGGGCTGGTCTCCGCGATCGATACGACCTAGTTTCCTCACCCTCGACCCCGAAATTCTCCGTTTCGGCGACCCGAATGTAGGAATCGGTACGTCGCCGGAACACAACAGCGTTGAAAGCGTGACTCGACGCGTTAACAGAGACCCACTTAAACAGGCTAAAAGAATGAAAATGCAAAATCCCAATTAATTGCTAGATATTCAAGAGTGAGGTAAAAAAAAGAAAGGGAGAAGAGAGAGAAATATCAAAAATACCAACGGTATATCGTAATAGTAAAACGGCGGTGACGGTAATACTAGTTGCGTATTAGTAGTTAGCGGTAAAAGGTCATCATTGCTCATTTAATAATTGGCGGCACTGACTATTTCCGCTAATCACGCAATCAGTCTCGTGTCATAAACGTTTCCTTCTGAGTTCTCATGTTCTTCGGTGCCGCGTGCACGCGCATTTCGCGTAAACGCATCGCATTTTATGTAAAAAGAAAAATCCAACATTGACGTAATTATTTCATTTCTCTCCCTCTCCTCACTTGTTACGTAAGAATCGTACTGTTACATTTGCGCCGCAATATCTCGTTTATCGCGACGTGGTCGTTGTAGGAGAGACCGAGAAAGACAGCTCGGTTTCCGAAGAGGAGATCCGTTCGGTGAGAATTGCCGGCGTAATGTCAAGTGTAAGATTACCGTCGTGCTTTCCACTTTCGTACTTTGATTTTCGTATCGCGTCTCACATTTCAATCGAGCGTGCAGAAATAGGACGCATGTAATTATCTTATAAGATAACGAAGCAAAGTAAGCCGAATCAATTTTAACTAATACTGCATTTGTTAAGTTGTTGCTAATTTGTTACTGAAAAGTTGCCAAGAAAATGTATTGCTCTAATAGACTGTTTTAAAAATAATGTTCTGCTAAAGGGAGGTCAAAGTTAGCAGAATAATTATATATGTACAGCAACGAAATTCGACATAATAATATTAATGTAGGAATCTCTTTTTAATTAGTTACTCATAAAATATACTAATCTCGAGGTTTTTACGAAATAAGTTTAAACAACAGCGGAAAACTTTTCTAAAAGAAAACACTGGAAAATTGTTCTCTATGTACGAAGGTTAACAGAGCAACACATTTTTTCATTTGGCAACAAATGAGCAATAAATAAATATATTAGAATCCTGCTTATTTTATCCTGCCAATTTATGAGACGCAAGAATAGACGTCGTTTTGCTAAAAGCGCTCGTCACGAGAAATTCGGCCGTTTCGACTGCGAGTTTATTAAAAGGCCAATCGCGATCGCGCGTCTGCCAAAATTTAATACGCCTGCTTGGCTCAAGTGCGATTCGCGTTTCTTCCTGTTGGACTTTCCGCCCGATCGACGCAATGCCGCGCGTCGCCAGGAATTCCCTTCTTAAATTTTCAGCGTGTGGACTTAATCACGGTGGGTGTAGGGCGCTCTTAGGAGCTTTGTAGCGACGCGTTTGTCTGAGCAAAAGGAGGACTCTATTTAGACAGCTCTCTCGAGGATCACGCTAATGCAAGTGACGCAAACGGGTATATTATTATTAGCTATGTTCCTTTGAAAGGCTCCTCGCGAGCCTCGGAGATGTCGATTGCCGCCGGCTCGCTCATTGACACGCGATATGCCAAGTGGGACAGACGAGCACTTGTATATCGCCTACAGATACGTGAAATTGTACGATACGCGGCGAGAGAAGATTGTTGGGCGCCCAATCACCGAGGAAGAAGCGAGACGATCGATAAACAACGCGATTATGTTATCGCGCTATTTATATGTCTCACTCGCTCACATTCCCTCTCTCTCTCTCTCATTCTTTCTCTCTTGGCAGTACCTAACGACAGTGGCTATTCTCTTCCTTTTCTTTTTCCCCCGTGAAATGACTACACCGTTCATTGCAGATACCACGACGTCGATGAAAATTCCGGAATCGTCCGGGTGCTTCCTCAACGGTACCGTCGCCGCGACGATCGGATATTCGCAGGAGTTGCTACGTAGGCCGAGATGCACGGGATAAGCCACCTGTTATCTCACCACGGGTCCGACAACGGCACCGACACCAGAAGTTCCATCTCCTCCACGTCGTCGGACACCCGTAATCACGACACGAAGATACTTCAGGAGCTACTGAATCAGAAGCAGGACGGCAAGCTGTATCTCCACGAGCGACACGTGTCGCGCGGCTCGGTCAGCTCGGCCTACTCCTACGGCTCGTCGTCCTATGGCTCTTCGCACGGCTCCAACTCCTCCAATCATGGCGCGTATCATTCCGTCTACCACACGATCCACGGTAACGGCCACCACCATCATCATCCCCTGCACCACTATCATCATCATCAGCAGCAGCACCATCATCAGACCCTGAGCAGCGGCAAGGCGTCACCGACATCGCCCAGTCCGACCAACGAGCACGAGAAGCAGCAACAGCATCACCACCATCATCACCATCACCACAGCATACAGGAGATGATACGGCACTTCGGCAGGAGGCTCGGCCACATCAGACGGCAGAGCGAGTGCCAGGAGAGCCCGAAGAAGCGCGAGGAAGACTTCAGAAATCGCAGTCAGAGCCTCGACGGCAGCGCCAGGCATCCCGTCGGCCTGCAGGAGGCCGACTGCGAGACCACATACAGGATTTACGAGAGCATACTCAGGCAAGGTAACGAGAGGCGCGCTCGTGAATCTCGACGAACGCGGCGCCGAGTGCAAGTCGAGCACGCGCTCGTTAGTGAGACGCGCAACATTTGTCACGGATATTACGATAGGATTATGGTAAAAGATACGTCTTACATCTTCTTATTGTACACAGCGAAGGAGAAAGAGAGAGAGGATTCGCGTTTTGAATATATGAATAATTGACAATCGTATGTCTCTTTCTCTCTCTTGGCCAGGTGTGTGTGTGTATATTTGTGCGTGTACCATTTCGATCTTCCGGCCGCATTTCGTTACGCAATATGTTTTCGCGTCGGACGCGCGCGCGGAAATTTCTCTCTCGTGTCGTTAAATTCACCGCCTGTACAGCTGCATTGTCCTGGTGCAGACATACACATGTTCGTGTACACGCGGAGACGGCAATTTAGCGCCGTGACATGATGTAGGCGAAAATTGTGTGTGTCTAAACGATGCGGAGTATTACGACATACGACGCGAGTGCGGTAATGTCAATGCACATATAATGCGGTAATTGTTATTCACGGAGATACGAAAGGTCCTGCCCGTGTATCAGTTGTCCACTTTATATCTATATTTTTTTTAGCAAAAGTCGTAGTTGGAAAATTTATAGATCTTACGTCAACTTTTGAATCTATAAATATTCGATTACGACCTGAATTGTGGTATGTGAAAATATGCGTACATATTTTTTTACGCGAAAATGTAAGAACATTTTGTACATATTTATATCTCGAGATACTCTTCATCTTTCTTTTCACTGTCTCTCTCTCTCGTTAATCACGGATATTTCCCGAACATTTTATGCCGATCCTTCGATTCTATTTTTGGTACGGCCACGAATTGCTCTCGTCGTGTGCTATCTCGCAAGTTCAACCTTCATAAAGCTCTGTGATTATTGATATATTGATATAAGCCTCACGGAGGCTCGCCTTGACCTGACCTGACGTAGTCATTACTGCTGTGTATTACGAATGCCACGATCGAGACGTGACTCGTCGTCCGCCTCTTGTACATGTTACATTTATTCAAAACAACATAAAATCAATTCCGCTTCCTTTCACCTGACGTTCAGTTAATGTTGCGAAACGTGTCGAGTGATCTTTCAACAGTTTTGTAGGAAGCGTATTTTCCTCGCGTTTTATTTGTCCTCCGAGAGAGAGAGAAAGTTATTATAAATTATATAGACCGGCTCTCGTTGAACGGTGGAGATTATTCGTACGGGGCGACTTGAAATTCCGCCGGCGCTTCTGCGCGCGTTTATTATCGTTCCGCATTATCCGAGCGGCGCGTATCGCGTTCACCGCGGCGATTTTGAACAATTCGCAAGCGTCTGTGGCTAACATTCGTCTTAACGACGACGAAACGGGCGGTATCGCGAGACGCACTCGTGAAATAAACACCGCCGATAAAGCGCGGGATATCGCTCGAACGTCTCACGCTGAGGAAGCGGATTTAATCGTAGAAACGTGCGCAAACGGCCTTCGCTGGGAGAAAAACAAATTCCAACGGCCCTCGGACGAAAGACGCGCGCTTTCACGGCCGGGAAACGAACGAACGAACGAACGCTTGCCGGCGCCAATTTCCAAACTGTCGTTTCTGTCTGAACGGGAAACAATAGGCCGCGCGGAAAATCAGCGATGGACGCAGGGGGGATATTGTGCGTTTATTAGGAACGAACACGCGATGAGTCCGGATTTAATAACCGTTTATCGGCAGGCGGTACGACGGGACGAACAGACGGGCGGGGGGCGTTCTCGCGCGTGGGAAAGAAATTCGAGCGCGCGTTGCCTCGGGCGATCCGCAGGCAGGCCTCTCGCCTTTGGCAGAGAAAGAACATTATTTTCTGGGATTCGCTGCTCTCCCCGTTAACGGTTGATTACGTAACGCGCCTTCGACAAAAACGGGACGAGAAGCCAGCGGATGTCATTTGCATAAAGTGACATTTTTATCATCTGTAATGTATCAGCCGTAAAACGCCTATTTCGTTGTTTGCGTTTCGCCGGTGTGAATTTAGTAGTTAAGCCGAGGGAAAAAATGCGACGACTAATTACGCGATTTTATCGGATATTTACTAGAGCGCGCGCGAAAGAGAGAGAGGGAGACTTGGAGAACGGAGGAATGATGGTTGATGGTCTCCGCATAATGGCTGTAGGTTGTTCCTTTCTTTCGGCGAGCGATACGTCCGGTGGCCGATGAGTCAGACGTCGTCGTAGTTCCCCCGATCGCGCTTCCACGTGTGCACACAGCTGAAGTGTGTAAATAAAGAACAGTCACGTTTTTACGTAATTTCCGCGCAATGACAATCCTTCCGCGGTAGTGTCTATTCGCGGACCGTGCCTAATATTGCGCGAGGTCATTACGGCCGAAACGTACGACTGGAATTGGATTAATTGCAGCCGTTGTAACAGGATTGACGACAACACGATACACGTGACACGTCTATCGACGGCTCGATCTTCGACGCTTCGTGCTCAATAGATGCGTGTAATTCGTTTAGAGGAAGAGAGAAAGAAAAAGCCCCGACGACGGTAAAGAGAAGCCCGTCTTTGTCGTCTCGTCGGGAGAACTCCCGCTCGGTTTTTCTCGTAAATTTCTCGCCGCCAATTTCTCCGGGAATTGTGACAACTATATGTGTTAATTCGCGCTTGCTGATTTCAGGTGCAATCAGGAGGAGTTCCTTGGATCCCACGGCTCGTAGACTGTCCCTCGGGGCACCCGCGATACCTCACCGAGCGTCGGATGCTTGTCTGGATCCGGTTCACGCTGCCATACTCTTCAGGGATGCACGCGGTGTAAGTCGATCTTGGCGCATCAAGTTGACGCAACCCTCGAGTACAAAACTACTTTCGCCGCCTGCCGACGGAACTCCGACCGATGATCATCGACTCGTGCGAAGCGTCGCAGACTCGAGGATTTTCTTCCTAAACGGCTCTTCTCTCCCTCTTCCCATGCAAAGAAAAAAATTTGGTCGAATTTACCCGACGTTGCACAAACCGTACGTGTTTTGGTCGAAGGGAACTATATCATTTTAAAAAACCCGCTTTTTTTCCGCCAATTTCACCGCGAATTTTTTCAGTGTCTTTCCCAAAGGTGGAGAAATTCGTTTAGAAAAATTCATGTGCGTTTAGCTAAAACCTATACCACGTGTTTACTCTTTTCCGTAAAGAAGATAATTGTGGACACTTGAAGGTAAATGAAGTTAATATTAACTTTATTAATTAATGTGCAATATATTGTATAACATTTTATTAGTCATATTAATTTTACTTAACTTCATTTAATAATATTAATTAATCAATCTAATTCATCTAACTTCAGTTAAATGTATGCGATTATCTTCTTTACGGAAAGAAGTGAATAAGGCAGTTTTCAACCGAACACATATAGATGTTTTCTAAACTTTTCTATCCTTGGGAAAGGAACGGGAAAAATTCATAGAAAAGAAACCCATGGGTTTTTTCAAATGTACAAAATTATGAAGGAAGCAGAATTTTTGATCGTTACGAACCAAGCTCGGTTCTTACAACCAGAAATTCTATTTCCTTCAACCAAAACGCGTTCGGCTTGTTCATTATCAGAGGCAAATTCAACTCAACTTTTTTGTGATCTCGATAATCGTACATTGCCTCACCATTTTTATTACCGAGTTTACGACGATCGATCGGTAGGAGCAACGATGCGCGCCGAAAGTAGGATTTGTACGCGCGAATTAACCCTTTGCGGCCCGAAGTATTTCACGAAAAAAAAAAAGAATTCTCCCTCCAATGCATTTGCTCCGCAGCAATATTGCGCGGTTTGTATCAATTTCACTATTTAACCGATGCGGCAACCGTATTTACAACAATATATGCTCATGCACATCGAGTGTAATATTAGAAGATAAAAAGTTACTTTTTGTAAAATCATCCAGAAAGAAACGCGCGCGACCGAGGCGGTGAACTCGGCGCGCGCACGAGCGCAAAGGGTTAAGCGCCGCTTAAAGATCGCGTGAATTACACGAGCGAAAATGGAAATTGCGAAGTTAAGAGAGGGCGGGGGGGG
>NW_014555233.1:608930-637234 GCF_001313825.1 Dinoponera quadriceps | reverse complement strand
GGGGGAGGAGCGGACTGCATGCCGCTGAGTTGGAAAATGTATGCAAGAGCGCGCGTGGCGGGCAAGCTTTTCGTCGTCGCATCGGTAACCAACTTTCACACGTTTGCGGGTTTGCGTTTGATCTTGTTAGTATTTCACAGCGCGATTTCCATTTTCACTAACGTAAATAGACTCGATAATAGATGATAACGCGATATGCAGCGTATGCATTACAACAATCGCAGTTAATCGATTCCGCGCGGATCTGGGTCACAAGGGGAGAAGTTTATCGACTAAAAAGGTCGCCGGGAGTATATTTCTCTCTCTTCGTGGTCGTATTATTTTCTTCTTCCGTCATATATCTTCCGAAGAATAACAAACAGCCGCAAGACGGGGAGGGAGAGAGAGAAAGAGACAGACAGACGTGAACCGGATGCTCCTCTTCGTCGAATCGATTACGCTTACGAGGTGTATAATAAAAAGTCGCGATGCGGTAAATAGTCACCTGTGCTAATTTGCGATCTAATTTTGCCGCGATAACGAAGTGGTAGTCCGTGGAATGAAAGCGTCGATAAGAGAAGGAGAGCTTCCCCGTTTCCCGACGGTAAGCTCAAGCACCACTTTACCTATGTGCACGTCGGTAAGCCTCCTCTGTTTACCATCGAGGTATTGCGAAATCGCGCGATTCGCGGGATCTAATTTGTTGACAGCGGTGATAACAGCGTGTCATCGTCACTTTTAAAGGTCTCGCGCGGGCCTTTTTTACTTCCCGAACGCGATTAAGCACGTTGTATCGCAAACTCAGAATTTCTCGCGCGATATCGATCAAGGTCAATTGACGACTTCGGGGTCGCGTGGGAAACGATCAAAGGAGTACAAGGAGCACCTTGTTTTCCTCGAGCCTGATCTCGAGGATGCGTCCGCTGGTGACTCGTAAATGTTCTTTTTCAAACACTACACCGACGCTTCAACATCTCTCTTTCTCTCTCTCTCCATCCCGGTTGGGTTTTCTATCCTCCTGCACGTGCTGAGTACATATTTACACGCTTATCGACGCTCTTATCGTGCGCGGCGCGCAGCGAGCGGTGGTCGAGCGACTCGGCAGATAAAGAGCGACTCGCCGAGTGTGCGCCGGGAGCGCGGTTTAAAGATCGTGCGAATGTCGTGACAATGATTTCGACGAACGGCCGCATGCGAGATGCGCATTGACATACCCATCGCCGGGGGAAGTAACGTCACACCCACCCGATGACATCTCGATGGCGACGTCTCCTTCCCGCGCCTCGTCTTCCGCGAACGAGTTCTCCGAAATGGGCGAGAACGCGCACCGGAGGAATAATAATCTGCTAATCAACCCGGGATAACGACGGGGGCTTCGATGCGCGCGCGCGAGTCTCTCGTGCGCCGGGAGAGAGAGCGCGCGTATTAACCGACGCGCCATAAATTTCATACACACAACGTGTCCGCAAGCTCCTCCGCACGAGCCGCCGCTGGGCGCCAGTCTAGTCCGGACGGCGGTGATCCAGTTGAGCACGAGCGGCCGAGCGCGGGTCCACGCGAGGAAGCCGACGCGCGCGCGCGGCGTCATCGCGTCGAGAGACGTCACGCGTTTGCATTCGCCAGGTGTGCTCTCTCTCTCTCTCTCTCTCTTTCTCTGGCTGCTCCGTCCCTTCGGCTCGGTCTTTTTCCGCCTTCCTCGGGAAACAGAGTCGATCCTCGGTGTCTCCGATCGTCGCGATGAACGGCTGGCACGGTGAGATAGCTGGAGTTTCGCGGAACGACGTGAGACCGCGACGTCGTCGTGAGGGAGAGACGCGGAGAAGCTCTGGCCGCGCTTCCCGCGAGCTTTTGTCAGCCGATATTCACCGGCAGTGAGCTTCCCCGCGGATATAAGGCCGAGAGTGGCCCGAGCGCGCGCACAGTGATGAACTGTCAGTTCGGACGTTCGCGGAAGGACACGCGCGATTTCGTCGACTCGGCTTAATCAAGACGTTCCTGGGGTGCGATTAATTAACTGACACCCTCCCCTGGGGGGAGGAGGAGACCTTCCGCCGCTCATGCGAGCTGCGAGACGGTTTCCTCGGCCGAGTTTCGATGTTCTCGCGTAGGTCTCGCGGGTATTCCCGACGAGTCTCGGTATTTGAGATCCGTGATCCCAAAGTTTTTGCGATTTTTCGCCGAGACGTCAACTTGAAAATCTGATCAAGACTATCATTTGAACCGTGAAAAATTCTAATCGGTGAAAACGATACTGCGAGACGCGTGGAAGATCGCGATGCGGTCTCGGTCTCTGAATTCGCAGGATGACGGTTCGCGACAAGTCGGTAACTTAAGATCTTCAATCTGAGATCCGAGAGTGAAATCACCGGGATCTCAACTTGAATCCGACCAAGTTCACATTCTAACCGTTAAAGTTCTAATCGATCGAAATAATGTGCGGAACGCAGAAAATTGCAGCCGTGGTGGCTCCGCGAATGAATTCGCGGCGAGTATCGGTGGCATTTGAGAGATCTTCGGTCACTATAGAGTCAGCGATCCGAAGTAAATAAAGCCGTGTCGAGATCATCTCTGTTCGAGCTCGCCCGAAGTCTGGTTCATTGGAATCGTTGGGAACTTCAACCGGTTAAAATAATGGACGAGACGCTGGAAATCGCGACTGTGAATCCCCGCAGGATGACGACGAAGCTAACGGCGAAATTTAATCGAATCGCACGCGTGTGTCTGGACAACCCCTTGAGCTATCTTTCTCTCTCTCTCTCTGTGCCGGTTGACACAAACACTTGTTGCTAGGATAACGTGTGTGCATTGTAACCGCGCGCGCGGGAAGCACACACGGTGACAGTGTCGCGCGCGAAAGAAGCGTCGGATCAGAGCCGTCTCGCGCGTTGTAACAGCCTTGACCCACACCTGCCCGCGCTCCTCACTCTTTTTAATTTCAAGTTCGCCGAGCGACAATGCTCAAACGACGGTAGTGCCGATCGAACGCACGGGGCACGCGACACGTTGTCGTCGTTGACAGCCGGCGGCGACGGCGCCGATTTCATTCGACGCGATGTACATTGATCTTTCGAGATCGTCGGCGTTCCTTCCTCACCTGATCGCGAGTCGCATGTGGAGCGGGAAAAACAGGTTTTCCTTGTTGCACTGACACGGGACACGCAATTTTTATTGCGTCACACACAATCGCCGTGACAATGATGAACGGCGCACTTCGAGGCGTCAAGGATGCAAAGTGAATTCCGCAAATCGTTGGATAAACGCCCGGTGCAGTGCCGAGCGGGTGTGCGTTTTAATTTAACGATGTACGAGCGTGAGGCAGTAACCGTCACCACCTTGAGTGTCTTTGAAATACGAGAGAGTAGGAAGGGAAAATTTGAAACAGACGTTCCATTGACTATCCCGGTGATATCATCACTTCGAACATCTCCCGTGAATGTAAACTTCTTTCATCCTCACCGAAGTACTTTGATTTTTCCGAGATATTCGAGACTGTAATAATTATTGGCCTCATATTCAGTATAATATCGAGTTGTTCGACAAGTTCGTAGGGAGTTTTTACGAAGAGCTGAAAGCTGACATTCCGATCAGTCAGACACAACTTGACTTTTTTTCAGTGACCTTTAGGCATCGTCGGAACAAACAGTCGATACATTATTAAGTAAAGTTACGCCTAACCGTAAAAGCATCGGCTCTGAAACCTTCGCAAAAAGTCTTAGAAACTTATCGAAGAAAGGGAAAGGAACGCGAATGATAGGAGATTATGCGCGCTCGAAGCAAACGATATACTTGAATTTCCTAATGTGTACCCCCCCCCCCNCCCCCCCCCCCCCACTTACGCGATCTTGTTCGCGCGGATGCTAATATCTAAGCTGTCTGTAAACAATCGCCACTTCCAAAGTATATTTAGAACTTGCTGTTCTCGTGCCCGTTGTTCGTGACGCTTCAGGCTTCGTCGACGGGCCGCGTGCGAGAGATAAATGTGGATAAAATTCCGCATACAAGAGGAGAGAGAGAGAGAGAGAGAGAGAGAGAGAGATTGTGTACGCGCGTGCGATGTTGGATTTATTTCTATACGGGAAAACAATTCTCTATCAGTATAACTGAATTTTCCGTCGCCTGAGGGGGAGAATAGGGACCAGATGGAAAGCTCGGTTGTGCGAACAAGAAGATTCCTGCACGAGGCTTCTACCTCTTGTCTTCAGTTATTTCAAGCGCATTTAAAGATGTATTGCCCATTGGTGCCATATTTTCAGTGACGCGTCAAGGAGGCATAAATTTAGTATTTATCAAGCAAAATTATGTTCCTACACATTTTCACTAAATAATGTTAATTTGAATTGATCGATTGAATTTTCTTTTTAATGCTATATTTATATATCAGTTGATCTAATAGAGGTGCATAGATAATAGAAAGTGGTGTGTAAAGTATTTAAATATATGCATATGTATATATATTTCGATATATGTACCGAAATAATATATAGTAATATATATATATATATATTATTTCGGTATATGTGTTACTATATAAGTCATGAACTTTTGCATCGCTGTATTTTTAATGGTCAATAATTTTGAAATTTGTGTATGATTGTATTAGTCTTCAATACCATATTTAAGTATCTAATATTTTAATATAACTACAGCATACACTATAATACTACAGCATTTTTCATGAAAATTTTATTTTTATAATTCGAAATTACAAATAGAAATTAAAAATAGCACGCCAATCTCTCGAGAGGCGTGCATAAAAAGTATCAACTTTAATTACAAATATCTCAGTTCTCGAATGGTCAATCTTATTCTAACTGCACGAGTAATAAGTTAGATAATATTTTAAAGCATTATGCAATGCAAGTTTTATCGAATTCTTATTAAACTCCTTTCACTTTACAACCAATTAATAAAGTAGAATAACTTCAGATCCAGGCTTTGAATTACTGTCAAACTTCTGACTGACGTCACTTTTGAATGCAATGGTAGATTAATCTGTAATTTTTTCATAATTTTCTTCATTGCTTTATTATTTCAACTTATGGGCAATACATCCTTAATACAGTTGAATGTTTTCGCTCACGATAAACAGAGACATCACTCCTCGCAACCGAATTCTCATCCAGGGTCTTAATCAAAACGTATAGCGAACGCTGAGTATGCCCTTTTAATTTCACGTCCCGTCATTTTATACGACCGTCACGTATAACGTCGTTTCAGCTTAAGAATCAGAAAGAACAAGGCCCCTGATACTTATTCAATTGCATGGCCAGAGATTTTTTCCCGTGTAGAATTTTCGCGACGGGATAATTCGAATTTCCTCGTCTCGTATGTGTGTGTGTGTGTTGTCCTGTGTGCATGCGCGTCTGCTTTGGCGCGAGGCAAGTTACACAACGACTTATCAATCCTCGGCGTAACATTGTAATACTTTATTCGACAAGTATCGCTTTTGTATCTCACGTTTCGTTGTCTCGCGGTGCTCAGCGAGAGGCGACTTTTCGTCGTCGTTCGTGCCTCCGACGCGTTTTCACGCGCACTCGCCTAACGAGAAATAATATTTGCCGTTCTAATCTTTATCCTCGTTGCTCGCGCGAGCCTCCGTGCACTCGACTTGCTGAAATATTTAGCGAATATTACGAGCCGACTTATCGATGCCTCGATAAGCCGGCATATTCGCGCAGGATCATCGCCGGGAAGAGCGGCTCTACAACGGCGCGCTCGCGCACGTCTTCTTGGCGAAGGCGCGAGGCGTAATGATGGAATTTTGGCGTGGGCGTTTCATTTAAATCCGGGCTCCTTTGCCGAACGTCGTGGCCGTTACAGAATCCTCCGTTTTGAACGTTCTGCAAAATCAACTGATCGACTGAGTTGAAATTTTTACGCCGCTCTGACGCTCTTTAAGATAGTTTGCGCTTACTTATGGACTGATAGAAACAGGATTGCCACAGACCTGCAAAAAGCTGGGAAAAGTCTTATTAAATTTATAATATCAGGGAAAGTACGGAGAAAAATACTTTGCTGGCACAACTAATTGCTGGTTTACTATAAGGACAGCAAAAAAATTTGTATAGGTATTAATTGCCATTTGATGTATACATAGCAAAGTAACTTGGTTGTACCAACTAAATTTGATCGCTGTCATGGTTTTACTACAACAGTAAAATTATGTTTTCCGTGTAACGAATCTTTTTGTTGTCCTCATGGATAATTAACAATTTACCATGCCAGTAAAATTATGTTTTTTCATGTGAAAGAGTCCAAGGAAGGATGTAGAAAACCTGGAATTTGTAACTTGCTCAGTTAAATGCTCTCTTAAATGCTCTCAACTGTATTTTTTTATTTTTCAATATTAGCTCTTCGTCGACTTGGTGTCGGGTTTTGCAAACTAGTAGCTGCCGCCTCCGCTCATAGAAGAAAGAAAGAGAGAGAAAGATCTCGTTTCGTTTTTCTCATAGCCCGCGTTGGCCGCGTCGCCGGCCTCATCAACAAGTTGTTGCATCAAATGCCGCGTGTCTCTCGCCGGCCATGACGCACGAATATTTTTTTTTTTATCTTATAGCCGCAGCCTTGTAACATGTCGCGAGTCATATCGAAACTTCGTCGCACGCCTACACGTAGTAGCAAAAATCCATTTAAACGCCTCTATACCGCGATGATAACGAGAGAGAGAAAGAGAGAGAGAGAGGCAAGCAAGAGGAGTACCGCGCGCGCGCTGCATCGTGCGCATCGCGCTCGGCTCGCGCTTAACTGTTTCTGCACGTTCCGTTGCAGAAACGCGAAACCGCGCGGCAACACGCAGGCCGCTGACGTAGTCGTCGGCACAACGGCTAATTAATTCCTATATACGTGAAATAACCGATAAAGACCCGACGTCGCGAGACGCTTTCGGGGACACCAAGAGCTTCGGCCACGCTGTGTGATCTATCGGCGGAATTTTCGCCAATGGCTGTGTTGTGTGCCCGTCGTGTACGTTCGTTGTGTATTTTTAGACTTGACCAGCCTTCTCTCTTCTCTCGAGGCGGAACTCGCTGCGAGACGCGCAAATCGATTTCGCCGTGATATCGTCTTCGGTGTTCTCATCCTATCGTCGTCGTTATTGCCGTCGTCTCCGTCGCGCAGCAACCGCATTCGTGTCACCGAATATCAGTTTTTTATCGGCGATATATACAGAGCGAAGGGGGGGGGAAGCATGGCGCCTCGTTGTATGTTCGTTCGTTTGTTATACTTGTTACGTGTGTCGTGGCATGTGCTATCTATCGTCTTACTATTCTTGGCACGGATCGAATGAGCCAGTCGAGCAAGTTGGAAAAAGACGGGCGCAGCTAGGGGGAGGAGAAAGAGAAGCGCTTTCTAACGGGTGATCCGCCGGTAGAACGCGCCGTCGTCATCGACACGACACGTGGAGATATGGGATTTTGAAAGTTGCCTTAACGGGTTTGAATGTTATCGAATGCGCCGCGGTGTCTTCGCCGAGCGTCCCGCCGGTCTCGCGCAATCACGCCCGCGAGTCGTTATCGCTGTTGCGCCGTGTAACGTAGTAAACGTTCAGTTTACGCCTTCGGTTTTTTGAAGGCTCGGGAAAAATCGGTTTCTTCCCTCAATTTTTCCCGTTGAATCTTTCGCTTTCTTTCCCAAGGGTGTGAAAATTCGTTCGTTTCGGAGAAGTCCACGTATGTTCGGTTAAAGCCCGCCACTTTTAGTTCTTTCTGTAAGGAAGACGATTGCGTGCATTTAACTGAAGTTAAATGAAGTTAATATGCTAAGCAATAACCGAATACATTGTAGACATAAAAATATGTGTGATATATATCATGTTTTTGTCATTATGTATTCAGTTACGATTTTTTGAACGTAATATTATTTGACGGGTTAATTTCATTTCATTCCAGTTAAGTACACGTAGTTATCTTCTTTGGGGAAAGCAGTAAATGTGTCGGGTTCTAACACGCGTGAATTTTTCTATCCTTGGGAAAATCCCGAAAAAAAAAATCGCGGAAGAATTGAAAAAAAATCCGTGCGTTTTTAACTATTGTTTACGCGGATGATTCATTTCATCGGCTCTCACGGCGATAACGTCGACGACGACGACTACGAATAGGGAAAAAGGGGGGGGGGAGGAGGAGGTAACTTGGCACACTTTTCCGAGTCTCGGGGTTCGGGCAACTTTGCACTCAATTTGTGATTGACTATATGAGGGTGGCAAAGGCAACTTTGCCCTATGCTTTTAGAAACGGTCCAATAATCTGTAAATTTTTTTCAAACTAGATAAGAAATAAGAACAATAAGAGCGAAATTGCTGATGTCTATCTTCTCTCTTGCGAGAGGCGTTTGGTCGAGTTTTTGTGCAACTCATCGGAAGAGCATTTCTCGGGTCGATTTCCGCGGGCTGTCACTTGTTGACAATCGAGCGCTCTTGGCAGCCGGCGCGACAACAACGTGTCTGGCCGGCCGCGTCTCGCGATTTGCCAGCGGCGCGAAAGAGTTATGCCACCGTCGAGAATATTTCGGGTCTGGCGCGCACGCTCTCGTGTGTTCCTTTTCGCGGGTTACCGAAGGTGTTAAGCGCGACGTGTTAACGCGGTGCCTCGTCACGACGATGTAAACATCGTCGTCACGAAGCGGCGGGATCCAGTCTCGACGTTGCGCCCTCGGCATGCGAGTCGGCGGCCGCTGACGGTCATCGATGATTCTCACGATCGCGCCGAACCGTCGCCGACGACGGAGGACGACGGACACGTGAAAAAAACGTGCTGTCCGACGATCCCCGTGGATCCGCTCACTCTCCCTCGCGTTCGGTTAGCGAACTCACGTCGGATCGCGAATACCCCCGGTGCGTTGTTCTCGAGGCACGGACGACGACGTTACGTTTCGTTTTAAAATAGCTCCTCGTTGTCGGCCTCCGCCGATCGATCGGTCGGAGATGTTATTTCGACGTCAGACGAGCGAGCCGACCGGAAGTATCGCCAAGAGCCCGGACGTGGCGCAGGCCACCGGTTCCGGGATCCTCACGAGCTGGTACACGAAGATCACGAACGTCAAGAGACGGCACACCTTCAGCCCGAGGTCCTTGCTGAAGCGAGCGCTGGTATATCTTTCTCGGATAATATCGTAATACCGTTCCCCGCGGAGAACGTGATGTTACACTCGATCTCGGGAGAACGTGGAGAGAAGTGACCGGGGGAGGATGCCCGGGAGAAGCGATAATTCAATGTGAAAGAGCGAAAGACGCGCTGATATCTTGGGATACCGGGACCGTGTTCTGGACGCACAAGTGAACATTCAACACGCCTTTTCTGATTCTCGAGCTGAAAGCCGGCTTTTATTGTGATATTTCTACGAGAAAAATGGAACTTGGAGTCACGAACGGCCGGATTCCATGTCAAACGTGCGCTCAGAATGAAGTCGCCAGGATCCGTTTCACGTTCTATTTGAAATTGGTTCCAAAGGGGAAATTATTCGCCAGGTTACAGTAATTTTAAAGAGGTTCGCTCATTAAGTGCCGTACTTCCAGGAGCGTACTCTAAAGGGACCTTTCACTATTTCACTTCTATTCACTAAATTTCACCATTTATCAAGCAAAATTACGTTTCTATATACATTTATTTCATCAGATAATAAATGTTAATTTGAAACGAAACTCGGAGGTAAATGTATATGCACAATATTACAGATACGAACATGTTATTGTTTTTTTATTTTTTTTTTTTATTAGTGCTTTATTTATACATCGGTGTATCTAATAGAGATGCGCAGATGATAGAAAGAGGTATATATAAGTGTTTAAATATATGCGTGCATGCATCATATTGCTATAAATTATATAAACTTTCCACTAATTTATCTTCAAAATGAAACGATCAGTAATTCTGAAATTTGTCTATATCTATATATTCATCTTTAATATTACGATTGTTTTCTAATTTTCTATCTTTTACACAAATGTCAAATTAGAAGAAATTTTATGTTATGAGATTTTATTACATGTTTGCATACACTAATTTGTAATTAAATATCATAGAAGCTACATAATAAAGATTATTGGAATTTCTGCTACACATTGTTTGTTAGTTCGATTAACTTTTGTTCGTGTGCATATTATTAGTTTATCTTATATTTGTTCAAACACTCGAGCCCCCTTAACGAGGCCCTCGGTTTATTTCGCATTTTATTCGAGAGATTGATTAGAAAGGGGAAATTATATTTGCCAGGGAAATTGCGCGCCGGAACTAATAGCGTGGTTTTCGAGATGATATCTTAGAATTACCGAGCAAGATTTCTTTACACCTCTTTTCATTGAAGCCGTTACCATGCGTGACAATATCGAAGCGATCGCGTAACGATCGCGCTCGAAATGAATATCGCTCATTTCTTTCTCCATTTTGCAGTTGCCGGTGGTGGATCCCTTCCTGGAAAAAGTCTCGCTCTCCGATCTCGGTGAGTACCGCCACATCAAAGGATTACTTCTCAGGATCTTTATTTCTTGATGATTGACCTTCCGAGAATTGCTTTTGCCGTGTATACGGGGGAGATCGCGACGCGATTTTTCTCACATAAAGGGTGTTTCGCGGTAAAGCCACTGTGGTCTGAGAGAAAAAGCTTATCCCAAACAACTGAGCTTGATTGCCTGTAATCGGCGCAACAAGTAAACTCTCCGTTCTTAAAGGACAGAGTACAGTGGGCTTCTCGTGGGCCAGTAAATTCACGTTGATTTCTATTATATTGATCTCAGAAGGTTACTTATATATTCCACAAGTCGATGCTGCGATGTGCGTTTTATTGAAAGAAGAAACTTCCCTTTTATCGGAAGGTATAAATTTAGTATCAAGCATTCGTGGTTGCGGCAAAGGGACTTCAGATCGATCACGAGAAAAGCCACGGACGCAGATTCGAGAAAAGAAGTCAGTTTTACACTGCATGAGCGAGCGAACGAACGAACAAACAAACAAACAAACGAGCACACGAGAGAGAAGCACACTTCGTTTCCCTTGATTTTACTTTAACGTAGCGAGAATTACAAGTTCCCTTTTTTTCCTCCACTCAAATTACGAGCCAAAATTGGCGCACGCATATCCTGAAAGAGCCGGGTGGCATAATTGGGATTAATTATTCCGGGGCGCGTTTGCATTCGCATTCCGACGGACAGGCGATACATGACGCTTTTATATCGCAGGGGTGTCGTCGCGTTTGAACGGCGCCGGAGCTCCTCTTCGGGAATCCTCCACGTGCTTCCGCTTCTGTATAGCTTTCCCCTTGAAATCGTGGTACTAGGTCTTCCGACCGTTCGCCGTGCCGTCCCGGTAGGTGTATGGTGACGATCGATGAGTTCCCGGGAGGCCAGCTGGCTCGCAGCGTTAAGAGCGAGCGAGACGGAGATAGAAGGAGCGAGCGAGTGAGCGAACGAGAGAGAGAGAGAGAACGCGAAGGGGAGGGACAGAGAGGGTTCGCGATACAGCTTCGCCTCGTCGTGCAGTGCGCTCGCATTCTGCGTCGCATTCGCACGCCCCTATCTAGGTCTAGGTCATGGGGCAGACCGCGTTCGATAAGTTATTACGTGGCAGAGGTTGCGCGCCGGTGAGGTTGCCTTCCGGATTCTTTCGGCGCCCCGAGACGATGACTGGGGTTGATTCACGAACGCCTCGCAGCGCCGCGCGGATCGCACGCGTGGCCGTGCGTTCTCGGCCCGAGGCGCAAAATGAAGCAATACCCGCGCGCCGCCGCCTCGGTATTTTTCCTACGCTTCGCACGATGGGGATTTTCTCTTAGTTTGGGAAAAGGCCGAATCGGTCGGAAACACAGATCGCGATCGTAGGTTTCTTCTCACCGCTCGAAACTTTCGCGAGAAGCGCGTTTCGCGCGCTCTAGTTGCTCGGCTGATGCAACGAGAGCTAATAGAGATAGTGCAACGCATCAACTCGATAAGATAAAACGTGGAGTGGCAAACGCGGCGAGGATGTTAGTAGTTAGGTCGCAATTTGGTCGGACGGGCCTCCGGTCGGTTGTAGTTTCGTTTTGTTGACGGAGAAATAGAGAGAGAGAGAGCAAGTGTCAGCTTCGCCTAGGTGTTGCCTGCTGCACTTTTCTCCGACGTAGCGTTCTCTTTCTCCCTCTCTCGTTCTCTCTCTCTTTCTCTCCTTTACTCGATCGTGCAATATTAATTAAAAGGGAACGTGTGTCGCGCGCGAGGAAAGTTCCATGAAAGCGTCGATACGGAGCTGCGCGCGCGCTCCGCTCTCTTTCTTTTGGCAGCGGTTTCGGATTCGACGGTTATTCTTGGCACGACGCTTGGCCGATGACGACGAGGAAGCCGAAGGCGAGCGAGAAAGAAGGAGACTGCTAGAGCGAGATGCCGACGATGGACGGGAAGCGACCAGACAGTCGTTGCGTTCGTCAGCGACGAAGCTGACGATCCTCCGGAGGTCTCGCGAAATGTCGACGGCGGTAGCACCAGGTAGATCAAAGCAGCACCGTCCAGTGACAAGAGAGTCTCAGTGATAAGGGACCGGGGACTTGGAGGAGAATCAGGCCGCCGGCTGATAAGCTGGGAGAATCACGCGCTTTCGTCGAGAAATCACAGCCGTGCACTTTCCGGAAATGAACGCCGACCATGAGCGGTTCCAGCGACATGCTCGTTTCTCTCTCTCCGGATAAGTCCCACGCGAGTATCCCGAGGAACAAAAGGTCCGTTGTTGACGGTGGTGACGGATCGGAAAGACGAAGCGCGAAAAACTCTCCCAGCCGGAGGAGGAGGCGAAGAAGCGCGAGTATTCCGGGCGAATCGCGTTAATCACGGCGGCGGTGATTAGCGTTCCGGCGAAATGACAGTTCGACCGTAACGTCGGTCACTGCGTCTGACAATGTTAAATAATGCTGGCCTTGCACTACTACTCGAATTCCGAGAGTGTGCGCGCCGCTTTAAGGCAGCTCGCGGCCGCCTGGTGGTGTCAGGACGACGATCCCGTCTACTCGAAGGACCTCATCAAGGAGTTCGAGCTGGAGAACCCGCCCCTCGAGGACGAGCTCGCTTGGATCTTGGCCAAAGGTATCGCGCGCGATATAACGCGAATCGTCAAGCGACTGCCAAATTGTCACGGAGAGGAGCCCCCCGCTTCCTCGCTCGAGGCGAATTTTATATCCGCCTTTGTCCTACGTTAATCCGGATAACCGGGGACCGACGTCGTCAAGACGATTAATCCCGCGGCTGCGTTATCGCACTCTCGTAGCACGAAGTGGCCGCGAAACGACGCGGTGTTTATTACGGTTGATCGGGGACGGGTTTTTGCGCGTAACGAAGATTCCGATTTTATCTATTCCGTCGTAATAATCGCCTCATTTCGCGGCTGCTCGTCGTAGCGAGACGTCTTATGCGACATTATTTTTCACGAGAATTTCCGGGACGAAGCTAAACTTCGGTGAAAACTTGATGTTTATCGGACTAAGGCCCATTTCTATCATTATAGTTTGATTCTAATCGACGATTGACCCAATCGCATTGGCCGATTAGCTGAACTGATCGTTGCGATTAGTCGATTCCGTTGAATTAATCGTCGATTCGATATAAACCATGATGGTAAAAACGACCGTAAGGCCCGATTTGCATCAAACTCCGAAGCGACGATTAACTCTTACAGCGCTACTGAAAATACGACACTGGGTCTTACAATCTCCTTAATCCTCCGTTAGTCGCAAATGTATCCAATAAAGATACGTTCAGGCTACAATGTATCGCCGTTGCTGTACGGCTTCAAGGTCGAACTTGTCCTTGTCAATGTTCCCCCTCCCCCCCGTTCTTTTCGTTGCTCGCTGCCCTTCATATACTTTAGTACCTGGTCTGTTAGCCAAGCGCTAATGAAAGAAAAATCGGCTCACGAAGCGGAGGAAAATAATGGGAAAATTAGTGTGCCTGTGAAAGACACATTGCGACCACCATTAACGGGGTGAAAAATATATTGCGGCTGAAGAATTAAGCTAACCGACGACTTAAAATTCCCGTCAGTTCGCTGCTCTATCTCCCAGAGCGCCGACAAAAATAATTAAATTTTCAATTATTGTCGAACAACAAATTACAGAACCGGGAAATAGTGTTGGTCATTCGTCGATCAGCCTAATCGGAGTTCGAAGAAAGTCGTCCTGAGTCTTAGTACAGCGGGCACCGAGACTGCCCCTGAAGCTTGCTTGCTGCATGTACTGCATTCTCGTCCGTATGATAGCCCGCTCGACAATGAGTCGTCCGTATTATCATATCTTCGCGTTACGAAATTCATGACAGCCACGAGTGGCGCGTCCTGCAGTCAGTGCATTCCTTCGGACGCGGATGCATCACCGCTCTCTTTCCTCTTTCCCGGCAACGTATATGCATGCGTGTACACGTACACACGTGCATCGACGTGCACACACGTAACGAGAGAGGCGTACCTTCAATTCGCCTCACTCGCCGTGGCTATTCGCGACTGCACCGCGTTCTCCTTCGCATCGAGCCAGTCCCGCCGTAGTCGCCTGGTGATCTCTCCGACGGCCGGATCGTGGAGAACCGAACATCTGTTTCGAAAACTCGCGCGGGGCGAGCCTTTCGTAAAAAGTGCCTGGTTGTTGCGTAAACGGCGAGTTTTCCGCGTCGTTGCTTCGCGTTTCTTCCGCGAGTTCGCGACTTCCATCGCGCATGTTTCTCTCTTCTCCTCCTTCACGCAACTTCCTCGGTTACGCGAAAGGAAAAGGGTGTTCCGTGGTGCAACGTAACCGAGGCGTGTGTGTTGACTCAGATGCAAAATAGAATTTACGGCATTCCTCCTTCGTGAGTCACTTGGGACTTGGAACACGTAGCTTCGTTCGCACCCAAGGTGGAATCAATCGGCGCGCAGTCTTCCTTTCGACAGATCCGAGTGTGTCGCAGTGTGTCGGGGACTGTCTTCGCACATGCTCTTCCAGCTTTCTTCTCCGAGTTGCACGACGACGACGCGACTGCACAGCGAGAATAACCGTGACGAATTATAAATGAAGTTAAATTCTGCGCTGATGGATACTCAATCGATACGAAGTGTGTGAAAGGTCGATGAAAATCTGTGCATCTCGGTGGTTCGATTCAATATTTCATGAGGAATAACGCTATGTAAATAGTGGACGTTAATTAAGAAACATTCTGTATTTTGTCACTCTGATATTTCTCCTTATAATTCATTGCACTAGTAGGTCAGTTGCACAAAAAGGGTTGCAACACTTTTGTTCACGACGAGTCTTGCAACGCATCTCGTATCCAATAGGGGAATGTATCTCTTGAGAATTACCGGGAGACAAATTTTCCTATTGGAATTGATTCCTATTGAAATTTATCAAACAAAAAGTCTCGCGACCTAATTGTACGACACACGTACAGCCACGTGGCGGGGCTTCCATTGGCCCTTCGCTTGTTTCATATCGATTGAAAATATCAACATAGACAGCTCGTTTTATTTCATGTATTACGATAATCGGCTTTTCACTGATTTCATGTTGGAAAAATAAACGACTCCCGACGGAACAATCGTCTCTCGTTTGCCGTATGAAACTGAATTTCGCTTCGATCCTCGCGATGGCATCATCATCTCGCGCGCAATTAGACTCAGCAACCACGCCGACCACGTGAGCCTCTTTCTTCTTTTTTTCTTTCTTTTTTTCTTCCATGTCGCGTCATGTAATTTCTGGGAGATCGTGGATTGCTGTACCGGGTAATTCCGCGGCTTGTTCGCGTCGGCGTAACGCAATTTTCCGTCGGCCACTGGCGCGTCGTTATCGCAGGATTATCTCACGCTTCGTAACGAATCCGCGCGACAAAGTAACCGCGCTCCCGTCCGCGTGCTTGCTTTATAAATAGGCGAGCTTTCGAAGTGCTTAATCCGAACTTATCGCTCATTCAATCGAGTCCCATTGCTGTGCGTTGCGCAATACCGTCAACTCGTGAGAACTTGAAATTATGTCATCGAGCCACTGTATCGCTATCAAAGGAAGATGCGTGTTAACATTCTTATTACTCAACATTACCGTCGGATATGCCGCTACCTATTTTCAACGAACGCTATTTAATTGACGAAAGTGATTGTATACACAGAAAAGGAAGTTTGTTCGAATTTAGTACGTGTATTTATCTTGGGTTTCGTCTAATATAAACAATATAATTTAATGTCGAATATAATTTTGTTTTAATAGAAATGTTTCAGAGTGAACCATATTGTTTGATAGAAGAAAAAGAAACATTGTTAATTAGAGGAAATAATATTTTGTTTTCTGTAAAAAAAATATCTTATTATATGTTAAATATTGTTTCACTGAAACAAAGGAGTCTTCTTTAATATTTTTCTAACATAATGTTACTTCTTTCAAATAATTTATTACTTTGGACCATCGTTGTGATGTTTCGATGAAAATGTAAAAGAAATATTTATGTAAAGATATTTGTTGTTTGAAAAACCAAACAATTCTGTATTAAGAATGACTGTTACTTCTTGGTCTAACCAAGCGAAAAATGTTAACGGATCTTTAGGAGCTTCGCTCTTAAATGGTTATAATGCCATTAGAATACTAATATTGTTAATATTAATATTATTTGTGGGAGGATAAAATTACTGAACAAATAATGTTAATATTGACAATATTAATACTGTAACGTCCGTACTTTGCTTTTAAAGCCCCGTTAAAATTCTTCGTTTGGCCAAACAATCCTGTTTATTGGGCTGAACATTCGTTTGCTTTATTCCAAAAGACAAATTTACCTAGATTAAAGAAATCTTATTAAATCCGAAATGATCTTTCTCTGTGCGTCAACGGCGCCTTTCGTCGTGGAAACGCGGCTGAAGGATCTGTACCATCGTGTGCTCTGTTCGCTCAAAATATCATAATAATAACAATAATCGTCGTGCACATAAACCGAGAGTGGTATCACAGTTGCGGAAGAACAACTGTTATTGCAGACATAAAAAGACAGCAAAAGGCAGCTGCTAAGACTGCCCAGTCAGGTGGAAAATCCGCAGTGTGAGATCCCGACTCAGTGGCGAGATTTGCGCGTTCACACAGAAATTGTTGCTCTATAATTGATTCAGCGTTAAAAAACACTAGGAAGTGGGAGTCACGGTGCGCGCACGAATGCTGCTGGGATAACAACAGTTCAAATCGCGCGCATTCCGACCGCGAAGAATCGAGCTCGCGTTCAAGTATTTCCAAACGCACATCGCACGTCGCGAAAACCTCTCGCGCGACCCGAAAGAAAATGCTCCGTCGCAATCGGAAGGCTCTGCTCTACTGTCAACTGTTTGGCCTTTCAGAGGAGGACGAGTCGCAGATCTTCGTTAAGTTCTTCAAATTTCACAAATGCTACGACCTAATACCGACCAGCGCGAAACTAGTCGTCTTCGACACACACCTACTAGTTAAAAAGGCCTTCTTCGCTCTCGTCTATAATGGTGAGTCGAAGTTTGCGTGACTCGTGAGAGATTCGTTTGTCAGGATCAGTGCCTGTTGATGATGATGATGAAATGCTTTCAGGTGTGAGGGCCGCGCCGCTATGGGACAGTTCTCGGCAGCAGTTTGTGGGCATGTTGACTATAACAGATTTCATAAAAATACTTCAGATGTATTACACCAGTCCGTCAGTGACAATGGACGAGTTGGAAGAGCATGAGCTGGACACGTGGAGAAGTGAGTTTCTTCCGTTCAAAGGATTCTTCATTTTCACTACTCCCGATTTCATCTCGTTGCTTCAGTGTTCAAGTCAAATTTCATTGTTCCAATTTAATTCTGAACGACGAATACTTCATTCTTATGATATCGTAAGATATTATTTATCGTTGATCCAAATTAAAGGATCCGCAATTGATCTCGGATCCCGTGTTTGAACGTCGTCTTGCGATGGAAGTAACGGAGACCTGGATATAGACAGAGACATACTTGATGCGGAAAATAATTCGATTTCAGAGGTCCTGAAGGATCAGGTTCGCCCTCTCGTAAGCATCGGGCCGGATGCGTCGCTGTACGAAGCCATCAGGACCTTAATACAAAACAGAATCCATCGATTGCCTGTGATAGATCCCGATACCGGAAACGTCCTTTATATCTTGACACATAAACGAATACTTAGGTTCCTTTTCCTATATGTGAGTACGCGCACTTGTTCCTCCGAATTTGCCGGGAAATAACATTCCTCGCACGAATTAACCGTCGGTCTTGATGACATTTCTCGATTGCAGATCCACGAGTTACCAAAACCGTCTTTCACCAATAAAACGTTGAGGGAGTTGAGGATAGGCACTTTCGAGAACATAGAGACAGCTACGGAAGAAACTAGCATAATTTTAGCGCTCAAAAAATTCGTAGAAAGGAGAGTCTCGGCATTACCGATTGTCGACACCGACGGGAAGCTAGTGAACATTTATTCGAAGTTTGATGTTATTGTAAGTTTTGCGTTGTTCCCGTTTTCCCGTCGTGTCTCCGTACAAGAGACGCCAACGACGTGTAGGACGTGCTGACGTTTATAAACGCGCCTTGCCTTTTGCAGAATTTAGCCGCGGAAAAGACTTACAATAATCTAGACGTTTCATTGCGCGAGGCGAACGAACATCGCAATGAGTGGTTCGAAGGCGTCCAAAGTTGCAAGTTAGACGAGACACTGTTCACTATAATGGAAAGGATCGTCAGAGCGGAGGTACGCAAGGTGTTTCTCCGACTGAGCGCGATTATAATATCCCGATCGAGATAATTTATATAGAATAATTGTAGAATCGAAGACTGCAAATTTACATTCCTTTCTCTGCGCTGTGTTTTTAGGTCCATAGGCTAGTAGTGATCGACGACGACGACAAAGTGATCGGTATAATATCCCTCTCTGATCTGCTTTTCTACCTCGTTCTTAGGCCTTGTGGTGAGTTAATTGGTTTTCAAACTGTTCTATACATGGCAAACCGCACCTTTAAAAAATCGCAATACTTCGTCATATTAACATTGATCTGTCGATTTCTCTTGCTGAAGAGAGAGTCTAAAGTAAAACCAAACGTTTAAATATTGTTGTCGAAAGGTTGTCATTGTATATACAACGTTAACCCCGTAGATTTGTAATACACTTTTTGCGTGTGTAAAACTTGGTTTCTTTATTTCCGATTGTGATGCAACATCTTAATATCGCCGCCTTTTTGCGCAAGAATTATCCTCACATGGTCCAACTATCCGATATAATTTAATGAACAATACGGAATTCCTCCACTATTCATCTTATCAGCCTCTTTACATCGCTTCGCGATCTTCGAGTCTGTTCATTTCTCTTATCCGTCCGATTTTCCAGGTGAAGATGGCAGTAGCAATAAAGGTAGCTCTATATCGTTGCGGGCGCAAGATACCGCGCTGTCGAAGGCCCCCAGCTCCGCGCAGTCGGAAGCGTCGCTCACCGGCGACGGTGAGACCGAGCAGGACGCCGCGGAGGGCAATCGGTCGGAGGAGGCGCCCACGACCCCTAGTCCACCGCTGAGCCCCGCCGCATCGGACATCTCGGAACCTCAGTCGACGTTAGTCAGTCAAACCACTCAGGAAGCAGCGTGGCGGGAAGTGACCGTGTCGGGCGGCGAATGAGATGCCGCGTTATTCACGTGCCCCCACGCACGCGTTGTTGTCTCACTACCGAGGAAGAGGAATAATAATAATCGGCGCTGCTTCTTCAGCCGCAGTGCGCCGCGTCGCGAACACCAGCGCCGGACAAGTAGAGCATAACCACCGCGTATTTCTACATACACACACATACACAAGACAACACACATACATAGACACACCCCCCTTGTTGTTATCGCTCGCGCTCTTTTCCCCGCGACTAAAGCGAGAGACAAAAGTCGATCGGCAGACGCGCGCGTCACGCTCGCAGGGAGACGCGCCCGCCGTTTCAGCGAGATCAATTTTGGTAGTCGCGACCACCGCCGCGCTAGTTGACGCGGGAAGAAGGGGGATCCCTGCCGGAGGCGAGCGACGTGCGCGATAAGAAAACGCGGGATGCTGTATAGTGTATAAAATCATTTAAGCTTAATTTTTTATGGTACAAATGCTACTCAGCATAGACGTTCGAGCTTCTCGCCAGGGACAGTAGTAGTTGCGCTATTGTTTGCTCAGAATAACGACTCCCCCGCGCCCTTCTACAATCGAGTAGTGGAAAAGAAAGGAAGGAATAATGAAACGTACCACTCGCACGTTCTCGGACGAGTTTGCTGAAAAATGCCAAATCTCGGTGACGACGCGTCAAGTCCCGTCTTGATCACGTTTATCTTTATACAGTTTACGTTTTATGTATATTTCGAATCGGAGAATTGTAGATTCGATCTTAAGTGACAGTTTTTAGATTATGTGAAGATTAAGAAAAGAAGAGGGGAAATTAGCTACTATATTGAAAAGCGTTGTTGCACGATCGCTAATCGTAGACTTGGTCTCGTTGTAAGAGGCCACTCTCACGTTTCTCTTCTGATCGTATTTACATACCGCCGATTTAATTAAGCGTCTCTTCGACATCTTTTATATACTCATTTGTGACAACCGTTGTTGCTGATTTCTATTAGCGATGTGTTAGAAAGAGGGTGAGAGAAAGAGAGAAAGAGAGATATCTAACTATTAATTACTGATGCATAGTTGCATAATAAACACAGATCATTTAAACTGTATTTCATACTTACAAGTAAATACGGTGCTTCTAAGTTGTCAGATATCATTTCAGCGGATTATGTAGAAACGATAAAGCTGTATATTGTTAATGTATATTGTTGTTAAAACAGAGACAGTCTCTGTACCCCTCCCCCCCCCCCTTTTTTTTGGAAAGGATTTCACTTTTGATGTATCGTCAAAGTCGACGCAAGTGTCGGATGTTAGGACTATTGTTCTGTACGAGAACCGCAAATCTTTTATCTCTTGTATCAAAATCACACAATGTCACGAAACCTGTGGAATGTAAACGACGAAAACACGAATATTTAACGGAATGCAGACGAAAAAAAAAAGCAGAGAGTTGCGTGAAAGAGATTTTCTTTTCTCCATTATATTCCCTAAATTGAACCGCTAGAATAATTTCGTCGGTATTGCAACGTCATTAATAATACCGTTGTTACACTTCTCTCGAGTGTTTGTAGGGAAGAAACATTTAAAAAAAAAGGGGGAGGGGGGATCGGATTATACATTTAAGACGGTAGCACGCAAACGTCGTGCGATATTTGCGCGTCTACCGATAACAATGAAGAAAAAAACGACAAAATGGAAGTATACAGAAATACTCGAATTTTAATGTGATATTTGACCAAATTCTACGTATTGTACAATCGTTGCTGACGATACGACTGATGTATCATTGAAATTATCGTGAGGCAAGATTTTGTAATTATAACGAGCAATTTAAGAGCTCCAATCGATTGCTCCATTCATCGATATACACATCGTTGATCTCGTATACTTTTTATTAGCATGTGTCGAGTTCTTCTTCATAAACGAGAAGACGAAGCACACGAGTCGCCGTGTAAGTGGACAGCAAACAAAGCCATGTACTGTCGTACAAGGAGATCAGATTATAACCGTCACTCGTGTCATATCGTAAGGAAGAATTATAAAAGGTGCGAACCGGAATATTTGTCGCGATTTCTACAGGACGTTGCTCTGCACTAAAAGCATTCTGAGACGATTTCACTTCAAATCACACAAACGATTCTTTACGCTCGAAGACGCACAGCACGACGTTTGACACGCGAAATTTCGCTCCTCGTTTTGTCTTCGTTTTCATGTAGAGAACACGGGTGATGGTGATTACTCGATTTCGAAGGGGATAGTGCCTGTAAATGTAGTAAATATATATTCCTTAGACACGTTCGACGGAAGTAGAATATAAAATGTTACTTCTGATGCACCCGGGATCGGGAGAGATTAAAAATCAGCAAAAGAAAAACCATCAAAAAACCCCTTAAAATCACTTTAAAAACCTTCTAAAAACTAGCAAAAAAAAAACCTTCTCCTGACGAGCAAAAATGCTAGATCTCCAAAGCATTTCTGGAAATAACTATTCCATCTCCTTGCGAGACCTCGCTTGATCCTTCCTTCTTTTCTTCTGCAACGACTTTTGGGACATCTGCTTAGAAAAACGGAAGAAGAGTTACATAAACGCGATAAAAAAAGATTGCAACAGATAGATGCAATTAGGATACACTTGTTATTAATTGAAAGTATTGCCAATCTACTTACAACATCACGATCATTCGATGAGACTTTCTTGGCTGGCTTGACGAGTTTCCGTTTTTTACTAACTTTTTCATTCTTACCCACTACTTGCATTTTATCAAATAACTCGTCATATTCTGCCTCACTGATCGCGTCGTCATTCGACTGTTCGCCGACGCTACCGCCATTACGGGATTCACAACGGGATTCCATTGTGGCTTCTTGATTATTTTCAGTGCCAGTTTCTTCTATAGAAAAGTCGGACCTCACTGCCAGGCACGTTAGCTTAGATGTTAAATAAATCTGCAATATAAAGTGCAATAAGTACAGATTCTTATATGTTTCGTTAAAACGCATGTTGAGGATACAAAATTACATTTTTCAGAAGTTCTTTCGTGTCGATATGATGTATCCTCAAATATCTATCTATGCTGACACTTGCAATGTATGGATTATTCATACTACAAGCTACCCCGGTTACTCCACCAGCAAATCCTTTGTATGTGTTTAATATTTTGCCTGGTTTTCGGAGATCGACGAGATTCAGCTTACCTTTGCCAGACCCTACTATGATATGTCTGTGTAACATAAGTCCGGTTAATTGGCATGTTAATATGGAGAATCGATACTTAAAATATATAAGTTTTCTCTATCTTACTTTTCTTTCGGGGCAATACACGAACAGGTGAAAGCTTCATCTTGATGAGTTATATTTATCACAGGACGTCTCTGCACACGTGGATCATATAGGCGTATCTTTATAGAATCAGTAAATATTTTTATGTCAAAAATATATCCTTATTACTGTAGGGGAAAGTCAGAAATGGCATGTGGCAACAGCATCTCTTATAAATCATCGTGATTCTTACATGTCCGTATCTGCCTACTGTGACTATCTGCTGGGTCTCCGGTAGAAAATTTATATCAGATATCCAAATAGGTACCCTTAGTTCCAACCAATCGTGTGAGAGATTTTTCTCGTTGAATATCATTGTTTGTTTTTCCAGGTCGTACAATTTCAACCTATGCTCCCGTCCTCCAGTAGCTATTACATTTCTTTGCACACGTGAGTGACACATTCTATCTAAATTTTCCCCGGCATTTATCAGTAATTCCTCTTTTCTGTCGAATCGCCACAGACACACTTCTCCAGAGTTGACTGCTGTCAGGATTGATCTGACAAAATCACAGACCATATTATTACATAATATTAGTGTATATGAATATACATATTTTTACTTTTAAATAACTTTACCCATCATATTGTGATATTCCATTAATACTGCCTTTGCCTGTGTTGCAAAGAAACGAGCATGTGAACATGGAATTCTCAGAGTCATAAATTTTTACTCTGTAAAGAATCAACAATTAGATCTTGTGCAAAATATTAGAAACAAGTAGAAAGTCTTACATGAATATAAAATTTTCTTTGTTAATTAGTTGTTTCTTGGTAGATTTTATCTTATAGAGAAGTGAAAAAATATGGAAGTTTCTTAGTGTAAAAATATTTGATTCTGTATCAAGTAACCTTCTGTTTTCTTTCACGCCACATGCAATTAAAATGTCTTTCTCATCATCATCACTCCAGGAGATGTTAGTCACTTGGTCATTTTCTGTAATGGAAACTAAGTCCTGTATGTTTTTGATTATATTTACCTTCTTTTCAATTTTTATTCCTGTAACAAATATATCTCTCTCATAGATTTTTATTCATACTTTTTTTGCACATATATAATAATGTAACTCACAACATTACTTTGAGAATGTTGTGTTTTGTATATTTAATTACCTTTGAAAACACCTGATTTTCCACCCACGAAAACATTGAAATTATTCTTGTAAGACATTGTGAATACAAAACATATATATTAATATACATAAAATTTATATAAACGACACGTGTTCGAAACTTTTAAAAGCAGAAAAATATATCCATGTGTTTGTCACGCAAGAAGCTGGCAAATATCATGGCAAACAAAACCTGAGAAGGTCTAGAGTAGTCAGAGTACGGATACCATTAAGGCCTATGCACAATGAAAACCGCAGGCAACAGGAATAGAGAATAAGTGGCGGTCCACAATAGGTATTTTAAGCCTTGAGCCTTAAGAAATAATGCCGGTCCACAATAGATATTTTAAGCCTTAAGAAATTGACCAATCACAGTCGAGTGTGAGGAGAATAATTAATTATGTATGTATGGTCAATTTCTTAAGGCTTAAAATACCTATTGTGAATTGGCAAACCAACTCAAAGAGAACGCAGCCGCTATCTCTCTCGGCATGAGGTCATCTGGCAGAAATAAAGAGTTTCCAGTTTGTTATATAAAGTCTGTTCGTTTTCGTTGCACCGCTAAACTAGTGTAATAAGTTGAAATGAAAAAACATACTTGTCTCGCTTCAACTTATTGCACTAGTTCATTGGTGCAGCGAAAACGAACAGACTTGTAGTTCAATGGCTTCTGCATACGGAACGCAGAAAAAGCCGGGCCAATGAACTTTTAGTTCCTATGGAAATACGGCACGTTGATTGGTTGTCGCGTCACTTCTTGCCGCGCGACAAAAGTTTCTGCGTTCCTCATGCTCCGTGTGCAGAAGCCAAATGATGCTTTCCATTTGGTGACACAAGTCGACACAAACATCATTTTGTCTTTGTTCCACATTCAATGAGTGACAAAGACAGGATGATGCTTGTGTAGACTCGTGTCACCAAATGGAAAGCATCAAATATGTTCTATTGTATATATATGATGCTCACATTCACACATACACACATCACATACATATGCAACTGTACATTGTATCAAGCTATCACTCAATAGTTTGCCGGTAATGGCTGAATTGGTTTTTTTGTTATTTGGACATTCCGAGATTAATCTCTGCATAAACTTACGTAAGTCTCGGTTATATACATAGGTTGATAAGTAATGCGTAATAAATTCGATGAGACAGTCGAAGAGTTTTAGTATTTTAGGCTAAGGACGCTTCGACAGATCTGACATATAATATATCGAGAATAACGTTTTTCCTTCTTACTACGTCTCTTGTTACATATGCGATTATAATCAGTTTCAGTTGTTCACAACCTACAGATGCTATGACGAGAAGCGCGACCAATAATCACTGATACGATTTAGCAATAACTCAGGATATTGCGGTGACGATCGTGAAAAGCTGTTTCAATGCATTGCGTTTTGTATCTCGGAAGTGCACTTGCATGGTGGTTTAGCCAGAAGTGACGAAATCTCGCGTGGATATACTCGATAGAAGAAATAATAAGCGTTCGAAAATGTGAGTGAGTGAATTTTTAATGGGTAAATGTTACATATGGATCGTTGGCGCTAAAAATGAGTTCTGAGAAATCATTGAGGAAAGCGGTGTTGAAACATTGTTTGATGTAACATTATAAAATGATGAAGAAGTTGTGACACATATTCAACTACCGAGTTTACCGTACCCTGACTTTAGTTAACGCACGCCGAAGTGATCTGACATGTAGTCTGTCAAGCATATGGTATAGTTATCATGGTATACTCCAAATATTAGAATATTGAAATGCATACGTCTATGAAGAGATGTTTGGTATCGATAGGTTGTATATGATGATGCGACTGAACTTCAAGACAATCTTGTTTATACTGATTGTCGCGACATTAAGCTCTTTACTTACATCATGGAATAATTGCGGAAACAGTTTACTGTTTCATGCCACAGATTGGCGAACAAAATACCAACATAAGGTGAGATATTGGAGAATTTCATTCTCTAGGAAATATTTCTTATATAATCTCGAGTATTTCTTGTCATTGATATAATCGGTGTATTACAACAGCAACAGCATATTTTTAATAAACCACATATCTTAATACAGGATCGTTTGAGCACCGAATCAGGATATCAGGAGATAGATTGTCACATCAACGGTGATTATTCGATAGGATGTCGCAAAGAGGGCGACGAAGTGTACATACCATTCTCGTTCATCCATAAATACTTCGAGGTCAATATCCGGTTGACTTTAGCTCAGAGTTATATCATTACCGAGTGTGTGCATTGCAATAATTTGATACAATATTCTAGATTTATGGAAAGTTAGCTACTTACGACGGCCTGGAGAGATTCGAATGGTTGCATAGTTACTCGAAAATCGTAAGTCCCAAGGGGAAGTATGACTCCCGAGGTGTATTTATGACCTTCGAGAATTACAACGTCGAGGTCAGAGACAGAGTTAAGTGTATCAGCGGCGCCGACGGCGTGCCGATCTCGACACAATGGGAGAGTCAAGGATACTACTATCCCACGCAAATTGCTCAATTTGGATTATCGCATTATAGTAAAAACCTAACGGAGCCGGAACCGCACAGAAAGATAATCGAGGACTCCGATAAGATCAAGCAGAACTGGAACGTCTCTCAAGGCTCGCTCTTGGACCGAGTGTACGACTCGCAGGTTAACAGCCACGTATTGAAATTTGCAACTCCGCAGACCAGTATGTCCGGGATCTCCTTGAATCTGGATCATGTGTTGGATTTTGTCCTGAAGTGGGATTTTAATGTGAAGAACAATGGGAGCGTCGTGGTCACCCTGCAGTCGAGAGAGAAGAAAGAGATGTATTATCTTTACTACTACGCTACCAGTAACACAATATTGTATAGTCGCGATAACCATATATATTACGGCATCGGGCAAATTAGTCATCAGTGGAGACGTCTGACTAGAGACCTCGTGGTTGATTTACAAAAAGGCCTTTATTTGAACGACAAGAGTAGGAAGAAAATACCTCGCTCCAAACTCAAGGTAATCATCGATAGAAAGAGAACGTGCGTTATAACAATATTACTTTACGTGAGAAATACTTGGAACGAATTGCGAATAAATTGGAAATTTCACGGGTTCACAGGTAATCCAGATCACTCTGTACGGTTCCGGTATGATCGACAATATGACGTTATCCACTAGCGAACATATGGAACAATTTTACGACGCGGCGAGGTGGTTCGTCGCTAATCAGAACGTCACCTCCGGAGGTTGGCCGAATCCCGTCAGGAGAAAGGTGGCACCTGGAATGGCTATCCTCGAGCCCGGATGGTACGGACTATCGCGCGAAATGTTTTCTACAGAACGTTCCATACCAACGGGGAGAAACTTCGTGAGGGCGTAGAACGGATTGGGATGAACAAAAGTGTCCTCTACCGTTTTGCAAACGACCACGCAAAGTTTCCAGTTATTAATTCTTGAAAATGGCCACGTGCAGGAGGAGGCTTCTTTAATTAATAACTCGAATTGCATGTTATTCGCAAAGCACCTCCGTCCTGGTCACGGAATTTGTCCCTGTCGGTCTGCGATGTTCTTTGTATATACGCACGTAGCAACGGCATCAGCTATGAGGCGAATTTTACATGAAAAAAAATCGTTCCGCTGCAGGCACTCCAGCATGGGCCAGGGTCACGCGATATCGGTGTTGGCACGCGCGTATTATCATTCCGGGGAGGCGAAATACCTGCAGGCCGCTATCAGGGGTTTGCGTCCCTTCAGACTGTCCTCCGCCAAAGGAGGTGTGGCCGCGTCGTTTTTAGGAAAATACATTTGGTACGAGGAGTACCCGACGACGCCCTCCTCTTTCATACTCAACGGTTTTATTTACTCGCTCATCGGCCTCTACGACCTGAAGAGCATAGCGATGGGCAAGGACGCGGAGGAGGCATCCAGGCTCTTGAATCAGGGTATGACATCGCTGAAGAATATGTTAACGTTGTTCGACACTGGCTCAGGTACGACGTACGATCTGCGTCACTTCACGCTGAAAACGGCGCCCAATCTAGCTAGATGGGATTACCACTCTACTCATATCAATCAGCTACTTCTGCTCCACTCAATCGACAACGATCCTATTTTTATCACGACCGCGGAGAGGTGGATAGGTTACATGAATGGCAAAAGAGCGGCGCACAATTAATCGCGTAGTTAGATAATGTCCCACCCCCTCTCCTTCATGCTCCTTCTTCCCGCTTTATTTATTTCAATCATGTCTGTCCCCCTTTCCCCCTGTGTCTTTTAATTCGTCATCGTTGCTAGTACAGAGGCGTAAGTAGCTTAATGTCCGTTCAACAGACTGAGAAAAAAAGAAATGTTATATATATATATATA
>NW_014555233.1:573404-608820 GCF_001313825.1 Dinoponera quadriceps | reverse complement strand
ATATATATATATATATATAGACACACACACACACACACACACACACACACATGTACATATACATATATATATACACACACACACATATATGTACATATATACATATATATATATATATAAAATCTTTATTTCGTATCGGCGATATTCTTAGTCGCGTGATTGTGAATGAGAGGAATGAGAGAATGCGAGCGGTATGAAATTAAAACACTAGAGGTGAAAGACTAACGTAATATATTCTGTTAATATATTATTATAGTTAGAGAGAAAGGACAAAATAACAACGGAACGCCTGTGTGTCCTTAACGTGTTTGTAAGAAAAAAAAGATTTATAGAGAAGAGACCCATATATAGCCGAACGTACCGAAGCAGACATATGACTCTTTCGAAATTAATAAAACTTTACATATAATGGTGCTGCCAATATTTGTAATAATGAATGTAGCGTGATTACTCGATTCTTAACGAACACCTGTGTAACATGCAATATGTAAAAAAAAAAAAAAGATCGTAATTATTTATTTTTTAATAGGTACACTGGTAAGTAACGTTTTCCTAAATTTCTCAACTAGTTTTATAACGAACGATCCGCACTCCATTTACCGAATGGACACAGTGTTGAATTATTCAATAAAGATCATTGTTTAGATGTAACATAGTTTAGATCTCTCTCTCTCTACATATATATATATCCTCTCTTTTCAGTAATTATTATACTATACAGCGTCACACGCGGATGTTGCGTGTGGGACGAGGCAGGCGGGGGAGAAGTTGGACGTGTAGAATAAGATCTCGGTATAATCAGACGGTATAAATCTCTTGTCGTCTTGTGTGTCTATTATTATCATTATCGAGAATACAAACGAGATCCACGACTAGTCGTTGCCCATAAAAGAGGACGTGGAACACACTTCGTGTGAGATCTGATGCTTCTAAAACGCGAGAATTAGAAGACCGGTGTATAGCATTGCAAATTACTCCGCTTATTGCGATTCCGGCGAGAAGTAGGCGAGATAGTCAAGGCTCAAGATGCTCGCGAAGTACGTTGAAATAAATCGACACGAGCGGTTGAGCGGGTGTGTGAGATATTCTGAAAACTTTCCTTAACGAATAATCACATAACATTAACGTGACACGTGGCCTACTTTTTAACTACATCATCTTGTCGTTAACTTCACGGCTGTTTCAATCGATTCGATCTTTTTATTTCCACGTATCTTTCAAGCATTTCGAGCGTGCATTTTCTCGCTTCTGACGTCATTGGTCGAGAAGGTCGAGGCGAAGAAGCGCGAGAGCCTTAATAAGACTTCACCGAGCGACGCGTCCTTCGGTAAGTCTCCGCCCGATCGTCTCCCTCCGTTCTCCTTTTTTTTTTCTTTTTCGCGCGAGCATTGAATGACGATGAATTAAGAGACGCGTAAATGCACATTAAATTAGAATAAATTAGACGGTTTCGCAAAGAGCGTTTTAAAAGCGCGCAGTTCGCCCTTCTGGTGACTAGTAGCGGTAACGATAGGCTCGGCCGTAGTTGTACACGGACTTGCTCTCGATGGGGTTGCAGGAGTACAGGGCGTCGCCTCTGGTCCCGTCCGGACATGTGCAGACCGCGATGTGACGTCGGGGTGTGCACGTGGCGCTCGGGCCGCATTCGCGACCGGTGCACGGGTTCCTGCACGTGAAGTCGATGCACGCCCGGTTGTCGGGGCACTCGCTGTCGGTGAAGCACTCCCCGCGCTGGCAGCTCGTCAGGGCGTTGCCGATGTAGCCGGTGGGGCACGTGCACACCGGCCTCTCCTTGCCGGTGTTGTCGTGGCCCGGCGTGCAGATCGCGTTCGAGCCGCAGGGATTCGGCTCGCAGAGATCACCTGAAACGACGTTCTTATAGCGCGATCGGCAAATTGAGTACCGGGCTAATAACAACGTCCGGGAGTCGATCATGAATCTTTCCCTCCGAGAGTAAACTCGTGAAAAGTAAACATTTCCTAATTTGAGAGCCTTTGGAAATCACGCTCACTCTTCACGTTTCCGTCCTGGGGAAAAGTAACGTGATCGTTGCCCGGACAGTGAAACCGGAGAGAGATTTTGCTTGCGATTAATTTGGCTTGCAATAAATTTTTGCCGGTACTTCGTTAACTGAAACACATCGAGACCTGCACGGAGAGATTATAACTTATTATAAATTAAGGCAGAATGCCGAGATGTGTGTCCCTCAGTTTCACACAATTCTCTCTATAATAATTTTCACTATAAAAATCTCTCTCCGTGCATTAACAAAATATGATAGCAGATATCATATTTTGTTTATCTGGATAGTTTCTTTGCGCTTCCCACTCAAGAAGAGTAATTTAATAGGTGATCTGACGCTTACGCGGCTCGAACAGTCTGCAGCTCACGAAAGGATTGCCGGTCATGTGTTTCGGACAGCTGCAAACGGGCGTGATGGCGCGTAGGTGGCAGTCAGCGTTCACTCCGCAAACACCGTCGCACGGGTTCACGCATTTCTGATAGAGACAGGCGGGCTTGCCCGCCGGGCACTCGGAGTGGGAGATGCATTCCGGTCGGCATGAGACGTACGGATTTCCCAGCCACGTCTGGAACAGAACAGGACATTCATTCGACTCGGTGTGCCGTCATCGGCTCATTACGTCAGACCTCCTCTGCTCCTTTTACGTAAGACTCTATCGAAGGATAAAGCATCCTCTCCCCTATTGCAAGAGGAGAAGAAGGGAAGACACGATACCTTTCCAGATAATATTAAGGAGGTTCTAACATTTGACCAAATATAAGTCTGTAATATATACGTGATACAAAAGTTAATCGAACTACCAATGCGCGACAGGAATTTCAATAATCTTTATCATAACGTTTGCGAGATATTTAATTATAAATTTTTACGTGTGCAAGCATAGATAAAATATCAAATTTCTTCTAATTTGATATATTTGCGCATAAGGGGGAAAACTATAATATCGCGTGTATATATTTACTTCAGCTTTGTTTCAAATTAATATTTACTTTTTCGTTAGTGAAATAAATGTATAGAAGAGAAATTTTGCTTGATAAATAGTTAATTTACGAGAGGCAGCCTTGACGCGCCACTGGAAATACGACACTTCGCGCTAGAACGTCCTTGAGACGTCCTAAGGTGTCTAAAGGACATCTTTGAGACGTCTTTTAAACACACGTGTTGTTTGGGTTCGCTCACCTTCGGGCAGGTGCACCTGCCTTGGTGATTGACGACTTCGCACTCAGCGTTCTCGCCGCACTTGCAGGGGTTCTCGCACTTGAACGACGACGAGCACGCGAGATGATGAGGGCACTCGCTGTCGCTCTCGCACTCGTGGCGACACCCGGTCAAAGGCGAGCCTCGATAGCCCGGCAGGCAAGTGCAGACCGGCACCTCGTTGATCACCTCGCACTGGGTGTTATCTCCGCACGGGCTCGGCTTGCAGGCGGCTTCTGCGTCGCAATTAAACGTCGATGAGAAGACATTTCTGGATTACGGCTGTGCTCGAGATAAATCGCGTAAACACGAATAAATTTACTGAAGATTCAGATTAAATACGTAGATTCACACTTTTCAAGTTATCCACTCGACGCTTCCGAGTGGGAGAATCCACTCTGCACAAGCGAGAGGTCACTCGACTTCGAGTGTCGGCTGTCGCTCTACTTTTCGACTGGGATTTCGCTCGAAGAAATCCAGGGGGTACTTGAAGAGAGCGTCCACCAAGTAACGAGACGTTCGAGTCGAAGTAGATTGCCTTGTTCAGAGGCTAATTTTACGTACGAGGATCCGCGACGTGGCAGCTCGTGAACGGATCGCCGACGTATCCCGGTATACACACGCAGGTGCCTATGTGGTTTCTGGTGTTGCAGTTCGCGTTCGTGCCGCACAGACCAACGCAGGGATCGACGCACCTGTTGTTCGTGCACACCTTGTCATACGGGCAGTCGTCGTTGACTGAAACAGACATATCGTTCGAATTTGCCAGACGAGACGAGTATCCTTGCAAGTTTCTCCTTCTAAAAGACGTCTTAAAGATGTTTTTCCGGGCCTCAGCAGAATGGCTGACTTATCGGTTCCAGACAACGTATTTTATGCCTTAAGTCTTTGTCTTAGATAATGCAATGAGACCGTTTTGTGTCTTGAGTCTTACATTAAAAAGCCTTTCTGTTTAATGACAAACAAACTTTTTATGATTAAAAAATAGAAGAATGACAATTTATGCAAAGATTCAGGGCATAGAACCATTGTCTTAAAATTACAAGTCAGTCAATTCTGCTAAGGCCCTTAGATGGCTCTAAAATAAGCTAAGATAAGCAAAGCATAAGTTTCCCAGATAGCAGGAGCTCTTAAGAGATGTTTTAAAAGCGCCTGGGAGAAGTGTATAACGTAACTTTCCCCTGAAAGTGAAGTATACTTGTACAAACCTAGCAAACACCAGCAGTAACATAATATCAATGTTACAATTTCCCAACAGTGTCATTATTACTTAACATGCTTGTTATATTGCACTTACTTGTTGCATGAGAAATTTTAACATTAATGCTACGTTGCTATTAGTTGGTGTTTATTAAAAATAAAATAAAATAAATGTCTGTTAAACGTCGCTAAGACATCTAAAACAAATAGAAGACGTCTCTTAGAAATGTCGAAGACATAAAAATAATAAGACATAACAAAAATAAGACGTCTCTCAGAGGTCCTTGAGACATCCGGATGGAGTCTCTCAGATGTTTCCCAGACGTCTACAGGAACATGTGCTGTACGGGAAGTACTCACTTAAACATTCGACTCGCACACAGCGCGAAAGCGGGTCTCCCATATGTAAATTCAGGCACGAGCACACCGGTCGTCCTTCGCTCATGGTACATCTCGCGTTGGTTCCGCATGTGTAGCTGTCGCAGCCGCCTGCACACGGGGATGCTGGTGAGTCAAGTAACAGCCCGAGTCCTGCGCTCGATTTATGTTTTGCGTAATACGAGCGAACGAGTACTTACCGGACGCGACTATTCGCGATTGGAGGTACTGACTGCCGTGGGCCAAGGCGGCGAACAGAGGCAGGAGCAAGACTGCGGCTTGCGAGCGGAGAAGCATCTTGACGCCAACTTTCCGATGTACCTGTCGACAGTGGAAGATGACAATGACAATGAAACGGAGGATAAAACGTAAGACGAGTATAATTCGACCGAGCGAGCGTCCTTCTCCGAACCGTACGAGCAGTATTGTACAGATGCATTTTTCGAAGTAACTACCCTTACAGAAAAGTATTATTGCCTATGATAAAGTGAGAAATTATCGTTGCCCAGTAATTTTATTACTTGTATACGAATAATAAAATTACTGAGCAATGGTAATTTATTACTAGCCGATCGTGGGCGGTAGTACTTTTCTGTAAGGGTAGATACGGATACTGAAAGGGAAATGCAAGTAGATACAGATATAGATGTAAGTTTTCGAAGTAAGTAACTAGATATAGATACATATACCCTGAGAATGCATCTAGATATATTTCATAAATTATATATTCTCATAGTGCATGTATCTATATTTAATTATTTACGTTTGCATTTGTATCCGTATCTACTTGCATTTCCCCTTCAGTGTCAGTATTTAGTTACTTAAAAAATGTACCTATTGTACCGTGTACGAGACACACGAGAGAAATTTGATTATAGTGTAATTTTATTACTTATCGCGCGAGACCTCCGAAAATCGTCCGGGGACGAGACTCGAAAGTTTGGAATTTCGAAGAGCGCTCGCGCGACGAAGGAAGTCGAAGCAGCGGCTCTTACCTTGTGAGACGCGCGAGCTCGTGCCCGGTGCTGATGCGGAAAGGACTAACCGAGCCGACCGCGGTCGCGGAGATGATGAAGACGAAGAGACGAGGCTGGCCCCACCATCGGCGACCTTCGGCCCCACTTCGAATTTCGCCCACGTGCGATTCCGATTATTTTTCAAGGTGCCCGATAGACACCGCGCCCACGTGTGTTTGTAAACGCGTTCGATTCCGAATCCTTAATTCGCAGCCGTTCTCCCGGCCGATTGTCGAACGCGTCATTACTCCGAGGATCTTTCTAATGGACCGTCACCGTCATAAATGTCACGGGTGAAAGACGGTCGGGACCGTGATTGGGCGTACGGCCGAGTCCTAGCAGAAGCTCCCGAGAGTGACGTCCGGGCAGCGATCACGTAATTTCCCCTTAGGGCGGAAACGTGAAATGTGAGGAGTTTCGCGTGAACTCGATGATCATGTAACTTTGCGAACTGTGAAAATGTGAAACTTCTGCAATTTTTGAATTATTAATTGAGAAAAACCTTTATAGACGGCTATTTTTCATAATTGTTAATAACTCAAAATTTTCCGCGGTTACTTGTGTCAAATGGTAGAAACTTTTTCATTCATACTGACCTAATGACGAATGTTCCACTTATAGCGACAGTGATCCTGTATGTAACCTTTTTGGAATCGAATAACACGGTGTCCCAATCCGAAATATTGATCAATCCGAATCCAGTGATTTCACTTTCCACACATCTAACTACGTAATTGCTGTGTGATACGTGAAAAAAATGTACGAGAGATCAGCGAAGAGTGAACAATTCAGCGCTCGAAATTACACGATCGCTGCCGTAGGGGGACGTAACTTCTCCCTAGAAGCGGAAAATAACGTGAAAAGTTTCCACGTTTTCATCGTTCGAAATATCATATGCATGATCGCTAATTCACGACTGTAAAACATTACACAATCGTCGAATTCGTGTCGTCGAACTTCCCGCTTTTGGCGTTACCGTTTTTAGAAAAAGAAAAGAAGAAGTTACATAATCGCCAGTCTCCGAAGAAGTGAGACGTCTTTCAGGAGTTCCTGTTCTACCTGCGATCATTCGGCGTGTTGCAACGACAGCTCGGCCCGCGTGTGTACAGCCGATAATGCGAGCCGATCGGTCAAAACAAGCGTATGACTAATCGCGCCGCTGCAGTTTCCCATGCGGAGTCTCGCGACGAGCGTATCCTTTCGCGCCAAACATGGCTCTCCAGGGATAGGCGCTCCCGATCAAACTGCAACGTCGGAGTAGATCCGGCACGGATCCGCCGGTTACGGCCGTCATATATCGCGCAGCGTCGTCTCCTTGTCGGACTTCGAGAGAAAATCGCGGCGCGAGGCGAGAATGTGGCTCGAACGAGATAAGAAGAAACGCGCGGGCGACGGGCGAAAAAAAAAAGAGCTTACCACGTTAACGGGCCAATATCATTACCATTTTACGGGCCAATATCATTACCATTTCTTTATCTCGAAAGTCCGCTGTTGCAATTCGCGAGAGAGACGATGCTTCGCTGGTTACTCGTATATTCATCGGATTTTCGTCAAAATTTTGCCCGTTAACATCCCGGGGGAAAATTATTGTATATAATGATATAAAATCACGTATGAATTTTGCCCATATATGTGGTTACATACATGATCATATATGATCACATATGTCTATACGAAAAAAGAAAAAATTATGCTTTGTCATTTAATTAAATGTCGATATCACGTGCCGTCGGAAGCACGGTGGCCAGAAACATTTTTTTCGACTACATTTGCATGTAACTTGCAAATAACAGTATTTTTTTTCGTTGCGGACATACATGATTATACATAGTCATATATGGGCAAACTTCATATATGATTTTTTTTCCCGGGACCAGAACTACCGAAGCGGTCAAAATGGCCGGTTTGTAATTTTCTCTTGTAAAAGCTACTCCAATTTCTAATGGCGCATTCGTTGAGATCTTCCGTAATTCTTGTTGCAATATGTATGCGAGTAAATACTTTCTCCTTTGCATTGCGTATTTCTCTAAAAATCCCATTTAAACCGCCCCGGCAGGAAGGTACATGTTAATCGTCGGTAATTCCAATGTTAATGCTCAACGAGCCGAGATTCTCGTTCGAAGGACGCGTTCGCGAGGACCTGTTTGCGAGCAGTTCCGCGAGCGAAATAAAGTCGAACATCGATTTACGATTCAGTCGAAATTCAAAACATTCCGCAATTTAATCGAACGGAGTGTCATCGGGATACTGTTCGGGCCCGATCGGGTATACAATGCGTCATCGTATATGCGATTTATGTCGTGTATTTATGAAACTTTGTAAAAATGCGTATACATAAATCTTAAATAAACGGAAAACACATGAGGAGCACATATATACATACACATATATATACGTATATATGTATACGCGTACTTGTATATATATATATATATTTATATATATAGTACTACACCGTACACAGATCGACAAATTTCTCTGTACATGATGGAATCCGACGAAACGAGAGAAGTGATTCGTATCCGGTGTGATTTCTTTTTACGGGACAAACGTGATGTGTATTTACGCCCTATCCTCTCTACGTGCGTGTACCTCGTATTCGGCGTCCTAAAGTTTCGGTGTGTATAATTACTCCGTCGCAGAACCCTGTTATTACACGGCGACGTTAATCCGGCTTAGTGCACAATCATAGCGAGCTCTTGCATTGAATTGGAATATATCTTTTAGATAGAACAATATATTTTTTCTGATAGAACAATCCGTATACGAGTAGTTTACCAACTACGGTTGTTATCAAACCGAACTAACCTTGCCGTGTAAATAAAGCCATAGTGTAGTCTTGTGTTAGAATCACGATAGAAGTCGTACAGAAGTCAATCCATGGTCGAACCGGCAATTTGCGCGTTATCGTGTGTGCAAAACAACATCGAATCTTCAAGCGAATAATTACGTATTTATATAGCGAGGTTCGAGCTGCCAACTTAATCTCGATTAGGCGCGCCTCGCTTTATCTGCTAGAGGAAGGGGACTTCTTCACTTGGATTTATCTCTCAGGAACTCCTCATAGGCGGTCGCAATCTCGTCGTCGTAATTGTAGTCTACGTCATCGAGTGAACTGTGAACATTGCACACGCGAGATTAAGCGCACGCTCCGGGGCCGGGTTGTTTTAATTTCTAGCAACGATTAATCGTGTAACAACGGCGATAACACATTTTACTTTGTAGTAACATGTTACTACAACACGTGACATTGTAGCAACATATCACTCTAAGGTCGTTCCTCGCCCCCGAAGAAGGGAACTGGAATGTTAACGGGACGTCGGAAAAGAAAGAAGAACGCTGTACTAATCCGGAAGCCAGATCAACAATCGCAGTGACAATTGCGACAGTTGCATAACAATTGTCGCAATCGCGTTAATTTGTAGATATTTAAGATCTATCTGAGATTTCTCACGTACTCCTGCTCGCCGCCTATGTGCTCGTGGAGAAATTTGCTCTCCTCCTCAGTGAGTATGATTTGGCCATCAGGACCGTACACCAACGCGTCGTCCGACAATTGGGGTACTACCGAGTTCACTTTCGATGAATTGAACGCGTAATTAGACGCGCCCGGTTCAGTCGGTACTTGTTGCACTTGGTACGACAATGTAGCGTTGGTCTTGGACGTGTCAATGTGAGACGGATCCCTGCCCCAATTGTCGTTTCGCAACTCGTGCACGCTGTGTACCATGTTTCCCACTTGCGTGTCCAGTTGTCCCCTGGTCACCAGCTCGGTCAACGCTCGCATCATACTTTCGAGCTCTGTACTCTTGCTCTTATCTTTCTCTAATCTCTGCCCTGCCAACTACGTGACGCACCAAAATTCGTCAGAGGTATGTGACGGCAGTAGGAATGAAAAATTGTCGTTAAAATTGTCACCGTGACTCCGGCTTAATAACAACAGTAATTAGTGAGCTCTCGCATTTAATCGGATGTATATTTTTGGATCTAAAAGAATATACCAATCGGGTGCAAGAGTTCACTAATTACGTTTGCCACTAAACCGGATGAACGTTACCGTGTAAATAAAGTCTATATGAAAATCGTCGCTGTGATCTTACCTTGAGCGCTTGGCATATGTATTTGACGATGTTCGACGCGGGTTTCTTTAGTATCTTGGTGATAAATTCTATTAAGAGTCCTCCTAGGGTAAAAGCGAAAGTCTCGTCCATCTGGGCGACCAGCTCGGCTAAGAATAATATCAGTCCGTGACATTTCTTTTGGTCATAGCTATCGTCGGAAGCACGCTGCCACTCGAACTCTTGCATACGAGCCTCTAACAGACATCTAATATCCAACAGAAGTAGCACTGACTCGCATGTTTTATGGTTCTGAACACTTTCTGCGTGTAGACGTACAAACTCGTATGGACTTACGAATAATGTAAGATGTCTCTAAATAACAATTGCTCGTCGGGTTCCGAGGTGTCGTCGAAATATGTGCAAAATCGAGCTCCGTTGTACCGAAAATTACTTTCAGCAATGGACTGGGAATACAATGGTGCAATGAGGTAACACGCGACACTCGAAATTTAGAATAAAATATTGGGTTGTTCGATAAGTTCGTGTTCTCTTAAAATGTAATCAATGTATTAGACTGAGAAGCAGTCAATGGCCACTAGTGGCCATAGTTACAGAAGAACAATACATTATTCAATCAAGTTATAAAAGTGTCGGCTTGAAATTTTTGTAAAAATCTCCACAAACTTATCGAATAATCTAATAATATTGTATAGAAATTACAATAGTGCACAAAATTACAATAGTATATTTTCATAATTGAAAAGCTTATACGGCTGTTTGTATAGTTAAAAAAGAAACGTACCCAATCGATGATGTTTGTAACAAATGTTCGTAAGTAACGCGTGTTGCCCTCTCTCCTAATATTGTTTACAAAAGGTGGTATGAGATTGCCGAACTCGCCAGGACTCGAAGTCACAGTATACATGATCCTCTCAAGTTGAAGCATTGTAATATTATAATCATCTACGTTCACATCTTCTTGTTCCTATTTGAGACATTCTTAGAACATCACAAGAACATCTTGCGCTGACCTCACAAAATCAAATGGGATTATATTCTCACCTTGACCTCGGAGTAATTTTGATAATTATCGTAATTTGTATTGAGGCTGTTAGAATTATTTGTTTGCAATTCTAAGCTCTGTTGCAAAGATATGTCATGAGTGTTATCTTCTATTAGAGCTAGCCCAGAATTTACACTAGGTGGTGCTGCACGAGCTGCGTCGATTCTGTTTTGTACACTCTTTGGAAACTATCGGTAGATCAATCACAAGTCAATTGATATAGTTTATTAACTTTGTAAATACAATTAATTACTTATAATGATGATATAAACGGATATAAAGCTACTTTTTTTACTTACCTTTGGAATAAATACCGCAGCATTTGCTGACAATTTTGACTGTTTCTTTCCCGGAGTTTGCTCAGACTGTTCTGAGCTCCTCGAAGGGATGGAATCTATGTACAAGTGAATAATTTTACTTTCAAATCAGTAAAATCAACAAGGTTATACATATTATATAAATAATGTTACAACTAACCTAGGGATTGATTACTGGACATAATATGTGGTCGTCTAAGACCCATGTTGTCTGTTTGCAGCCAAGATATACTTCCACGTCCTAAACCTGACATCTTTGCTTCTCTATAGACATCCTTCTTTTCTCCTTCCAAAGGATCCATCCTTCTCTAAGAATGTCTTAGCAAATGCTGCAAATATCAAACACAACTAGATTAGATAAGGAATAAACATGGAATAGCTTAATATTTAATATTAATAAGGACGATAAAATTCGGTATTTATAACCAAACATAAACCAATACATTTAGCTAGATTCACATACTGACTTATCAATCAAGCCAACATCTTTAAATTCATTAAGTCAAAATTTTTTCAGAATGTGTTTTGATTATTACTAATGCACAATCATTTGTATTTTCTTCATCGTAGATAAGTTACTGTTTATCGTGAAAATATATCGCTCTTAGATAAAGTATCGGTTCGTGGTTCTGGTTATCGTCGTTATTCTCCTTTATTTCCTTACACAACCCAATAAGTTTCAGCGAAAATAAGTTTTGCGAAGTCGCGTTCAACTAGAAACTGGTTTGAATTTAAATTCAACTTCGGGTCGGAAAGCAGGTGCGGCGAAATAACATCTGTTTTCCGCTCAACTCAAATGAAGTCTAACTTAACCTAACTCGAATGTAACATCGACATCAGCAGTTTCCTATTTTACGACCAATCACTCATACGAGCCCCACTACTGTACTGTTTCATGCGAGAGATATCTTTTGATAATTTAAGATACCGAAATGAAAACGTCTTTGACAAAATATAAAATTATAAAGTATTTATACGAACGTACAGACCGGCGGTCGTCAGGAAAGGAATTACACCGTTAATCGCACGACCATAGACCGAATTTGCATTTGTATTTTCTGACAGCAAAATCGAGAGCTATTACGTCACACGCAACATATCGAGAATAGGCTCTACTCGACGTTCGCGATGATCGGGTTCGTTTTTTGGATACTGTCCCATTTCGGTTGCATTCCATTTAACGCTCTCAACGATCGTGAGCATAGGCCATGTTCATAATGTTCAATCGCATTGGTCGATTTGTCGAATTGACCAATGCGATTGCACACTATGGACCACGTCTATGATCCCGATTATTGTGAGCGTTAAATGGAACACATCCTTAGTGTAGCGAACAATTTGTTCGGGGGGGATTGTGTATCTCAAAACATAGTGAGAATTACAAAAGTGAGGGAATTTACTAGAATGTTTATAATTTCATTGGTCAACACCTAGTGAGTTTGCTCACTGTCGTAATTTCCATTACATTTTGAGATAATCGGCCCTCAGAATTTAACATCCAATAGGAGAATTCATTTTTCAGGATTCTTAGCTAGCAATATTTTTGTTTTTAAATAATACTAATTCTCCTATTGAATGTCGGATGTCGGATAGTGTGAATGGCTGTGTGTTCACAGAGAAAATCGTTTGTAATTATTTTAAAATTCATAAATCTGATTGTTGTATTTAGATTTGACTGAGATTAAAGTTCATATTTTGAATTCATTTTTGTGCGATAAAAGTGCCTGTAAAATTGGCGTAAGAATCACTTGATTGGTTGAGAAGCTAAATTTTAGAGACTTTTATCGATAAATGTAAGTTCAGAATATGGATTTAAGAGCATCCACCAATCAGATTTATGAATTTAACACAGTTGCAAAGCTGATTTTTCTGTTGAACGCAGCCAATCTTGTACTATGGTTAATTCACTAAATCTAGTTCGGGACAAATTGTTGCTTTAAAATATAGTATATGCGAGCTGCGTTTTAAGACTCTATTCGACGAATAAAGTAACTTTTAATTAACCAATCATGATAAAAAAATCTGCTCTTTTGGTCCTGACTGGCCAATTAAATGCTATTCTACTCGTCGAGTAATATTTTGTAACGTAAATAAAATACGTTCCACTTAACGCTCACAACGATCGCGAACTTAAGCCGAATTTATGATGTCCAATCGTATTGGTCAATTTGACCGATGCGATTGGACATCTAGTCATGGTCTACGTTCGCGATCGTTGCGAATAATTCAAATGGAACGCCAGTTCACTTAAACGAACATTCGGTTTCATTGAATCTTCAGTCGAGCTAAAAAGAACGTACTTTCATCGTGTCGGGAGATACGTGCATCGTGAGTTATGAGAAATGCTTAAAATATTGTTGACACATAAAATAATTTTGTTTAAAGTTGCATGAAAGTGGCAGTGTGAATCGTGGATCGCTTACGTGTATAATTAACATGGATTCAGTTAATTGCCGAAGGGGTCCTAGCAAAAGGTTAAATTTGGTACTTTGTTTTTTCTTTTTATTTTGGAAACACAGTTTTAACGTAAGCTGAAACGTTCTCGACAACTATTTACACTTACTTCATCTATTTTAGTAATTTCGTCGACGAAGATTCCACTTATGCGATGATCAAGCGTATAAAGCTGGAACCAGAAGCAATGTTGTCACAGGAAGATGATATCATGGCACAATTGCAACAAGATAGCTCTGACTTGGAAGTTGAGCCCAGTTTCACTTTAGAAGGAACTACAAACGACGACGAAGAATGTCTTGTCGCAGTATTAATGCAGCATATGGAGATTAGAGAGCCTTTATCTACATTAAGAAGCCTGTTAGAATCAAAGCTTCAGATTGATTTGTCAGATTATTCGTTTTGGTTACAAGATGCACAGATGGTAAAGAATAAAATATTACACCGTGATTTCTTCTCAGTTTCAAATTTATAACATTTTATATTGTGTTTATTACAACAGTTGGAGAGTGATAAAACCTTAGCAGCTCAGTGCATCGAGGGACAAGGAGTGGTTCAAGTTAGCATAGAAATAAAGATCACAAAAGAAGGTGAAAGACGTATCAACATTGTTGATGTTCTTAAGCCTGCGGAAAATTATGTCGAACTTGAGGAAGCCAATTGTATGTTTAAGTTTAGATTATTTCTGTGAATGAAAATGAGATTTTCTGGATTTAGCAAATAATATATATTCTGGTTTTTTATGAAACAGCTCCATTGCCTGCCAAAAAAAAGAAACGGCAAATTATGAGATGGATGGTAGACCCATATTACAAAAAAGAACAGGTAAAGTACAATAAAAAAGAATATATAATTAATAGTATATTATCAGACAAACTTTTCCTCACTAAGATTAAAATTATAGTATCCCAATATCTAGCAATAATAACAATATTTTACAGTCAATCTTTCTTAGCAGTTGCAGTGTTGAGTGTTAATTGATTAAAATTTTAGTTAATTCAAATAATCTATTAATTAATAATCGAAATTAATCTCATACTTGCAATCGTGAGTAATTTAATTGATTAATGATGTTAAGCAGTGTAAAATTAATCGAAGCAAAGTAATCGATTAACACTTAATTGTTAATTTTAATCAACTAAAATTTTAATTAATGCCCAACACTCATCAGTTGTATATTTTTATAACTTTCAATATTTTTTTTTTGAATGAAAGAAATGTTCATATATTCTGATGTTTTGTAGAGAAAACTTTCCATTTTTTTTTTCATTCATCTCAACATATCCATATGTTTCTCTAAAAGTACATATTATATTTTTTCCCATAAGGATCGTTTGAAGATACCAGCTGATCCAAGAGATTGGGCAGAAGCACACGTTAAACACTGGCTGCAGTGGGCTGTTCGACAATTTAACTTGGTATCCATACGGTTGGCTGACTGGAGCATAACTGGGGAGCAACTGTGTGACCTTACTCTGAAAGACTTCCAAGCTAAAGTGCCTGTTGACCCTGGAGATGTATTTTGGACGCACTTGGAACTTCTGAAGAAGTGCAAATTTGTCGGTACGTTATTGAAAGGATATCCTTGGCATGGTGGGCCATTTAAAGGTCAAGAAACAAATCATTTTCACAAGTCTGGAATTTAATTCATCTCGGTGATATCACACCGTTTTTTCTCGCAGCCGTAATGCAAAAGGATGCGCCAAACGATGAAAGCGATGTAGAGAAACCTATGAAGATGCGAAGTCCAAAAGCTGCGAAATCACGATCGACGGTGGACCAACAGGCGCATGTAGTTGGTATGCCACTGGATAACGCCGACTCTACCACTTTCACTTTAGCCACTTCCAATCGATCCGTTAACAATGGCCAAATACAGTTGTGGCAGTTTCTATTAGAATTACTGACCGACAAAGAACACAGAGATGCGATTCAGTGGATCGGGACCGAGGGAGAATTTAAGCTCAATCAGCCGGAAGCGGTCGCACGATTGTGGGGCGCACGCAAAAACAAACCGTCGATGAATTACGAGAAACTGAGTAGGGCGCTTAGATATTATTACGACGGCGACATGATCTCGAAAGTTCACGGTAAACGGTTCGTCTACAAATTCGTTTGTGATTTGAAGCAGTTGCTGGGTTATTCGGCCGCGGAGCTCAGTAGGCTTGTTGAGGAGGAAAGAAGATATACTTGATAAAATCGTCTTCTCATGTGTATTTCCATAGTTACTACTGATAGAATAGCTCTCTTAATGTTTCATTTAATATAATAACTCCGCTGCGAATAAGCGAGTATAATACGTTTTTTATCTTAATATATTTTATTTAACGTAGTAATTTGAAGATACTTGAGGATACTTGAATAATTGTGCGCGATGGACAATTACGACGTAGCAACAGAAAAACTATATATCAAAGTAGTTACTTCTGAGATAACTTTTCGTACTGACTGAAGCATTACGTCACGTTATTTTTGCGTTATCTGAGGATTGGAACGAGCAAGGTTATTGGGATAGGTTATTTTAAGCACATCATATCAAGTGGGGAGGGGAGGTTGCGAGCATGATCACTTAAGTGCACGAAGTCAAATACAATGGCATTATTTACACAACACTATATAGATCTATTTTAACATAAATTAAGAAAAATTAGATTATATTAAGTATTTTAACACACGTGCGAATTTAATCGTATGAAAGTTTTTTGAATGAAAACGCAGAAGTGACTACTTCCATGTTTATTTTACACCGGCAATTATAGGATGAAAGACTAGATACAGATATGCGTATGATGAAACTGATAATTCTTCATATCCTCTGTTTCTAAGGCAAAGATTCATCCTCTTTATTGTATGTGTACAGTACATACAAATGTAAGTATACGAGCATGTGTGTACATATATTTATATATGTGTATAAAGACTAATCAGGAGGACACGCTTATTATAATACGCATGTATGTGTGTGTTTTAATAGGCGTGTCTTCGATTATTACAATCTTTTTGCAAATGCCGAGGTATTATCAATATTATTTCTTGAAGTCACAAGTTATGTGAGATCAACTTAAAGATGTTACACTGTATAAATGATATAGAAATATGGTTGAGAGAAAACTGTTAAATTTACAAGGGAACATTTAGTCGCCAACAATCGTATATTTTTATAGGAACGTGCGTTAAAACACACACAAATTCGAAGTTGTATATCTAAATATATAAATATTTTGTAAAATACGCTTTGATATGATGATAAAATATTGTAAATGAAGCATTTGAATAAATGACACATATCGTTGTGTGTTGCAAAATATTGGCTCGTACCATAAAATTAAACTTAGAAATGTATTATTTATAGCAATGGTGTGCCAATTGATGTTACATTATAGATATGTGTATCATACAAGACGTAAAAAGAAACGATTAACAATGTTTTTTTCTTTTCTTCATACGAGCGGGCGTACGCGTGTGCGTTTATGCTTGTACGAGAGAATTTTATTCCGCATTATCTTTTTTGGGCGATGGAACTTTAAGTGATATCGCATGCATTAACACTAATAGAATTACTACGTTGCGCCAGATTTACGAATTTTCTATATAGCACACCTGTAATTTTATTTATACGTTAATTGTAAATAATACCACACTCGTGTATCATTTATATCATATAAAACTTAATCATTTATTTATTTAATTTATAACATCAAGATTGAAACGCAGTTACAATGGAAAAAAGATTGCAACGCGTATCTCGACGAACTTCAAAATGCACCCAGTAGTTTTCCAGTAGGAAAATTATTTTCTGGGAATTACCAAGGAAGAACCTATTCTGTTGAACACGGGATGCGTGGCGAGACTCGTTGAAAAAGAAAAAAAGAGTTACAACTTTTTTTCCACTGAACATACAATACAAGACGCTTCAACTCTATTTGAAATGAAGTCATGCGATCGAGAAGTGTCTTTTCTTACGAATGATGATTTCGACAATATTGTCGTTTATATACGACGCATGCCTCTCTCATTCGATTCTTTGAGTTTTACGTACACACACGTGCACACACCAAAACTTGAATATAGAACTCAACTAGTCAACGAGTATCGTGTGACGCAAGCCGTTCGTTCTTCAATCTTATGACGTATCGTACAACGGAAATAGACGCGGAATACGTGAGTGCACCGCGGCAAAAGTTGTCGTGACACGGTAGCCGTTTGTATCTCTGTTGTTAGGACTGACTTTTGATCGGCAAAAGGCAGCACTCATCGCCAATACCAGAGAATCTAGCCTGTGAGATATCGGTCGCGACGTCACAAGTTAGGGTCTCAGGGAACCGGCGACGCGGCAGGCTTTACAAATCAGCCCGCCCGCCATTGCCCTTTTTTCTTTCTTTTTTTTTTACCACGCTCACCGCGCTCATACTCTCTCCGTCCCGCCTTTTCTCTTCGTTCTGCCTTTCTCTCTCTCTTTTTTTGCAAGAAGATCACGTGCAAACGGTATGCTTTATTTTTTATGCGATCCTATGTCGCTGCTCTAGTTAATTTCTTTCCAATCACTGTGCCAAAATTGAGCAGATTTCAGCAACGAAGTGGAAGAGACAGCGAGAGTATCTACAAATTGTACGGTTCAAACTACAAATCTCGCCATCGGAAGAGTTACGTTCTTATCATACTTATCATATACTCGAGATCTCGGATTCGAACGAGACTCTATGAAGATCTAGCAAGATCGCGCGCGCTCGGAGAACAAGAAACGAAAGAGCCGATGAGGGAATAAAAAGAAATGTTACCATCTTCATTACGCAATCGTAAGAACGAACGCTCTGGACGGAGAAGCGCGAATTCCGACAGAAAGTTTTCTCTCTCTCTCTCTTTCTCTCTATCTCTTTGCATAGGTTTAAATCGAGAAACGAACGATCACTCGAGCCTTCTTACTCTCGCAGGAGAACGACAGATCGTCCCTCGACGCTTCATTTCGCGGGGCACATTCGCACCGGGAGAGGACGCGGCCGTACGCATTCGCACTTCGACGAGCACCACGCACGCATCCGCGTACTTCGCGCATCGCATTGAGGTCGGTGCACACTCGTGCACATTCGACGGCCCTCCGAGATTCTTATCCTCCGCGGATCCCGATCCCCTGCCGAGACATCCCCGCAGCACGTTGCAGCACGTCGCGGCGCCGACGACCGGGAAAGTTAGCAAGTTGTACAGTGGACTTCGTATCTCGCGAATTTCCATTCCCTACTATACAACCTACTACCTCACCCAGGCGTCGTCGCGAGCCTCTTCCCTCCACCGTTGCTCTCCATCGGCGTTTCTTCTTCTCTCCTATATTCCTTCTCTCTCTCTCTCTCTCTCTCTCTCCCTCTTTCTCTCTTTTCCTTTTATTTTCTTAATCGGACACCTCTCGCACACAGTCCGCCTCACAATTTTCTCCCGCATTAATTTACTCGAATTTCTAGGGGAAACCTCGTGTCCGGGCTGCGATATTCGCTTGATAATCGATTTCACAGAGCCTCTGTACATACAATCCGCAATCGGCAATAATCCCCCACGTTTCTCCGGCGGCTCGAATGAAAATCGAGGTACATTGACATCGGTTCACGCTGTGCAAATACACCGCTGTATCGCATCTATTAATTATAACGGACACTTGGTTCTAACGGTACCTATAGCGGTATGCTTCTTGTTCCACGACAAAAGTATCTTACGGATCGTTCATAATATCGTGCACGAAGATCGATGCGCGCGAGCATCGACGAAGCGGCTTTACGTTCGGATTACATGCGGTCGCCTTAAATGATACATTCTCGAGACCGACGACGCACGTCTCGCTCGCGATTGGGTTTTTAACGGTTGGCAAATTCAAAATGCCGCGCCTTTTTCACGCGAGAAAATCACTCGGCAAGAAGCCTGTCGCTGATAACCGGAAGTGCCGCGAGCAGTCGGGAGAACAGAGGGGGTGATGGTGACGATAATGGTGGTGGTGGTGGTGATGGTAGGTGGTGGTGGTGGTGGTGGTAGTTGGCGGTGACAGTGGTGCTGGTGGTGGTAATGGAGGGGTAGTAGTAGGAGGAGGATCCGTCGAAAAGTTTTAACGCCGGCCTGACTACATGTACCGGTAGATAGGAGCTTGCGGTATGCATATAAAAAAGCCCACAAGTTCGGATCTACGGGTTAGTGTCATCAAGTATAGCCGATAACTATCCCCTCGGATCTATTCCACGTAGACGGTGCAAGAATCCTCGCGTGCCTGGCCCACGTCGAGTCGAGAGGGATCCACGCAGCTCGCGCTCGAGTCGGCAACACCTGCGAAGTCGAAGAGAAATCTTTATAACTCTCGTCGCTTCGTGAGACGTAATTGCTATTATTTCGAAGCGCAGCGCGTCTTGCTAACCACCAGGATTGTCTGATGCATCATCACCATGCGTTACCATCAACGCCGTATTATCATCACTGTTATCGTTACTACGTTCACGGAAAAAAGGAATCGGCTGTCCATATTATACGACTGAAATTTAGTTACCAGACCTGGTTTTAGAAGCTAAAAACTAGGTACAGGGGCAAAAAAAATTGGTTAAATTAACTAAATTTCAGTTATATTACATGGACAAGCTAATTTTTCACCGTGGGAGCTAGTTTTTAGCTGTGGAATCCAGTTTTTAGTTGTAGGAGCTTGTTTTTAACCGTGGGAGCTAATTCTTATTTTCCGTATTGAAATACTACTTCCTGGTGATTATCAGAGTATCCTTCTCATCGGTAAGTCTAATGATCATATCATCAGTAAGTATAATAACAATTCCCCGTACAGTGAGGGAGGAACTTGATCGAAATGATCTCTCGATTCACCAGCGCTCGCGTATTTATGCATATATACATATAGATACGGAGTATCGCGTTGTTTCGCGACGGACAATCGATAAAGTGTACAGTCGACAGAACCGAGCAATTGAAGGAGTGCTCGAGGAGAAATCGCGGTGAGAATTTCTTCCTCTAAGGTAACGCGGCCCCGGTCCGGCGACGCCGTTGCTGGGCCGTTGCTGGGCCGTTGTGGAGATCAGAAGGGCGTAGAAGAAAAAGTCGTGGGTCCTACGAGAAACAAGAAGCAGCGGAAGAAGGAGAGAGGAGAGAGAGAGAGAGAGAGAGAGATAGTGAGAGAAGCGGGGAGAAGAAGAGAAGTAAGAAGAATATAAGAGCGCGCGCGGAGAGTAGGTAGGCTCGGACGTTGTAAAAATCCCCTGCATCCTCGTTCGTAGACAGTTTAATGGCCTCTGCTGTTCTTCGCTCCAGGCTTAAGGGATGTAAAGCGTCGTTTCCAAGAGAGCGATTATGCGAGAATCGTGAGTTCGATTCTAACGTGAATTTCTATCATATCGTCCACGCCCTCTTCATTATTACGTTACTACCGACGTAACGCAAACGTGAAGTAGAGTTTTGCTCAACATTCCTTCGTTCACTCAACGATCATCGACTGTCACTTCACATTCGCTCGACAGAGTACATCTTTCGAGTAGAATCAAACGAGCTCGATTTGGATTGGCTGATTTACCAACCCGCGGCAAAATTCTATTGGTAATTTTATGAAATATCGTATTAACCTGTTAACCGGGGAATTCCTTTTTTAACTACGCAACACGGACGTATACGTCCCGCTCGGTTAACAGGTTAAATAGCATGGACGATATTTGAAGATTTGTAAAGATCTTATAGGTGAGTGTGTGAGAATCCTTCGAGGCGGATTAAGCATGCCCCGTTCTGAGTGACCGGATCTGCTGACTCGTGACGGAATTCTATTTGTGATTTTAACAAAATTTTATCCAAGTAAAATGGAGAATATTTATTGATTGATTTATTATTTATTTATTTTACATGTTTAAGTGCATGCCTGTAAACCTACAAATGTAATTTTGATCTTTGAAAGGTGTTCTCTTAGAAATAAAATTCCATCTCGAATTTCCTTGCGAATATTATATATATATATGAATCTTATAGTTTTAAAGTCCCTGAACCCCTTTTTCCCTAAAATTTTCCGTGAATTTTTTTTTAGTTTTTTTATCTTTTTTGCGAAAAATGTAAATGTGGCAGGTTTTAACCATACGCCGAATACATGCGAACTTTTAGACGAATTTCTCTAGATGAATTTTTGTACCCTTAAGAAAGAAATCGAAGAAATTCACGGAAGAAAATTGGAGAAAAGTGGTTTTCTTCCGAAACTTTAAAATTATGACAAATCCCATCCATGTGTATGAAATAATTTTGAACTTTTCGGCGCCGACAGAACGAGACATTCGCGCTGCACGTTGTGGACGACGCTTAAAACGCCACGAGTTTTGCGACGCAGAGCCCCGACGTAAAACTAGTCGCGCGAGCGAGCGAGTATATGAAAAATAAATTATTATCCCGCAGGCCGCGCGTTCGGAATACGTAGAAAGTGAGTTTCCGCGTGTCCGAAAGCTGCGGAGAGAGGTATTCGTTACTACGTTCGCAGCTCGCAACCTATCGCAACTTGGCTACCGTTTCGCCTGGTATTTTCGCCTCAACAACGATCATCGGCCAGCATACATTTTAATAACATTTATCGCGGAAACGAGACGCCGAAGGGAAAGGACAAGACGATGAATAGAGTCGGACCAAGTTCAACCAAATTCAGAATTGAATCGCGCGGAGGAGGCATATAACTTCACGACGAGCAACAACTTCCACTTTGTTTCCCTTGAAATTCGCCAAACTCGATTCACTCGTACTTTCATCGCCTCGGAACCATAACAACAAGGATGATCGAATCTTGCTGAGAAGCTGGGATTCCTCCGGCAAGAGACGATTCAACACCCGGCGAGTGCTCGTTAACGAATATCCATTATATGATGTGCAGCGAACACACGCCCGTCGGGGCGCAGTCATCGTATGGCTGAGGCCGTTGATAAGAAGAAAGAGAGAGAGAGAGAGAGAGAGATAGAAGAAAAGAAGCGAGATCAACGAAGACGCATCTCGACGTGCGCGCGGAAAGGGCTCGTTCGAAGGGCGGCAGGGCTGTACCACCTAAGGCCGAAGGGAAAGCGGAGGGTGGCGGGGGCGCGAAAGGCCGACGCGTAATCACAGGGGCGTTGTGAATCCAGGGGGTATCCGAAAGGGAGTGGGGAAATCGGGAAGGGCGAGGGGATCGACAACAGGGAACCGGGGTCACCGCCATATTATATTTAGCGAGACCGCGACCGTGTGAATGAACTGCGTCTCAGGGGCGGGCCCAGCGGCGGAACATTCTCTCTCTCTCTCTCTTTCTCTCTTGTTCTACTCTGGTCCGCTCCCTTTCTCTCCCCCGGCCACTTTTTCCGCGCAGATTGCAACAATGGATATTCCGTGGACGTCGTAGGATTTACAAAGCAATCGCGACGACACGGTTATCGTAGCGTTTATCGTCAGCCACTCGCGTCACGTTCGCGCACAGCGAGGATTAGCGAGTTGCTCGTCGTCATGGATTCACATTTTGCATTCGCGGGACTCTCGTCGCTTCCACGGCTGCACCACCGCCACGTTCGCCGATATCGACTAATAGCTGCGTTCGACAGGTACACTCGCCGGCACGGATGAACTGGTCCCGTGAAACCTCGCGAGAGCGACCGTGTTGCGATCTAAGCTAATATCGCGTTTTTCGTGCAACCGGGTTGCTCGTGAAACGACGAATGCGCGCAGGCGGACTGGTGTCGCTTATCGGACGGAGAACCCCGAGAAAATCTCTCAGGAGTCACCGGGAATTCTCTCTCTGTCTGCACCGACCAAAAAAGTATATAAACATTTATTTATACGGCGTAAAATTTATTTTACGGAAATAATGTTTATTTCTGCGAAATAAACCTTATATTCCACAAATATTTTAAATATTTTCGTCAGCGTGACGGGACTGAAATACCGGCATCGAGTGCAATGTTCCTCTTGCAATCGCGTACTGAGGAAAAAGTGTCCGCAACTGAGAAATTACAGTTGTTTTCGACCTCGACTGAGAAGAAAGTACTTAAAAATTTAAAGTATTTAAAAATTTAATTGTAGGGGGACACAAAGTTTATTTCACAAAAATAAATCTTATATCACAGAAATAAAGCTCACTTCACAGAAATGAAGCTTACATTCCACGAATAAATTTTTAAGTATTTTTTTTTCTCAATATATGTATATCGCTTTCATGTTTTCAAACACAAAAATAATACAGAAAAAACTACTAGATTCAAGTAAATAATTACTCCGATACTCTTTAGCAAATATTATTAGTTGGATCAAATAATATTTACTTCACTCAAGTATATTAATAAGAAATAATATTTTTCAGAATTATAGTCAGGAAAATCATTTTCGTATTAAGTGTTTCGTAGTGTTGATGATAATAATCTTACATGCCTATATATGCTACTAGTATTTTGTCAAAACAATAAGAAAATATAATCGGCACTGCACTGAGAAAAAGAAATTGAAATTTTGCGAAGTAAATGTTTCTTGTGATATTTTCTTCGATATTTATTGGTTCAAAGAAAAATTGCTATTACTACTTTTTCGTAAGAACAACAAGAAGATATAATTGGCGCTGAAGATGACCATAATTTTAGCAGAAATTAACCACTTTTTTCTTCCAGAGAATCCGGTGTAAGTGTGGAAATGCGTTTGTCCGCTCGGCAAGGATGACACAATAATGAAGAAACACGCCGACTAAGGGAAATCACGTCACGAAGTATAATAAGGTGGCTGTTTGGAAATGAAACGTGACACCGGCGATACATATTGCCGTATGTCGCGATGAGCCACTTTGCCGAACGGCGAAGAAAGAAACACTGAGTTTCCCGGAAAGTTGACGGTGCTTGATTTATGCAAAAGTCACCGTTAGTTCCAAGGAAGTGGTGTTGTGCAATAATCGTCGAAGCTCATTAGTGCGAGCGGTTCATTGAACCCCGGCCTCCAGTGGAAAAGCCGGCCGAAAGTCAGCGGTATCGCGCAAACACGGCGGGATTGAAGATTATTTCTTGACGAAATAGCCAATTTATTATTTTGTGCGCTGCGCGCACGCTATCCTGCGCGCGCGACAACGTTATCGAATGAACTTAGGTACGAAATCGTACATAATTAATCGCGTTTAAACCATATATCTTTGAGGCCCGTATTAGTAGTTATTATTTAAAACTTGTCTCAAACAAAATACTCAGACTTGAATTCAGAGTTAAATCTGAATTTTTCGGTCACAATTATAAATGCTGTAAGAAATCGTTACAAGTTTGTTTATCTCCACGTAACAATAGAAGAAGACGTTCCCCTTGTTGACAACGAAGTGGGATTCCAACAATTCTTACAATGCATTGTGAAACGCACGGTAAAATTTGAAAAATTTCGACTTAACTCAATATTCAAATCGACATATTTCGCTTGGGACAAGTTTCAAGTTACGACTATTAATATAAGAGTCTAAGATCCGTATTAATAGTTACTACTTGAAACTTATCTCATACGAGTGAGGTACTAAGATTTAAATTTAGAATTAAATCTGAATTTTCCAGTCGCGATTGCAAATGCAATATCAAGCGTAAAATTTCACTGAAAAATTCAGATCTAAGTTTAAATTCGAATCCAAATATCTCACTTAAAACATGTCTCAGGTGAGATACTCAAATTTGAATTCAGAGTTAAATGTCAGTTTTTTTTTACTGTCAATGAACTGCGCCATTAACACAGGAATAGCCACCAGACAATAGTCACCTTACACTTTTTATATAAACGATCGTGAACAATAGTCACCTTATACTTTTTATATAAATGATCATGAGCACTTGATGTGCTTATTCCGTTTCTTAAATATTTTTGGCTTCTCCACACTTTTTCCAAAAAGTAGCGAGTAAATTTATATTTCTAAAATCTCTAAATAATAATAAATCATAGAACAATCGATAATATGTTATATCTTGTTAATAACGACTTTAAGTTAAGCGACTTTTAATTGGACCTCCTAAATAACTCTAAGCGACCATTCCCTATAATTAAAGGTTAAAGATATAATGTCAAACACACATATATCACACGATTCAACGAAAAAGCTCGAATTCTAGCTCTGAATCCGAGTGTCTCGCATGACACAAGTTCAAGTGACAATTATTAATTCAAGCTTAAATATTCGACGCGCAATTTGCGCTATTCCTGCGAGCGATAACGCGCGCGACCACGACAATGGCGTGACGAGCGATCACGGCTTTAACGAACGAGTTGAAATGTTTGCGCCACACTTGTCACGGTAAGTAAAGAGGCGCGTTACGAAACATTGATTGCGCAATCGATTTTGCAAATTCACGTGCAGCCCCCCGCGCGCGCGCACGCGCTCACACACCAGCCTAAAACTTGCGTATTTTTGCGCGCAAACAGCCTCCGTTGTCGTTGTCGACGACGTCTTGCTTCTATCTTATCGTACATACGTACGTACACGTTTTGCTACCGAGAGGTAAATAAACTTCGACTTGTACAGCTACATCGCGCCGGCGATGATAATTTAACGAGAGCGACGAATAATAAATGTCCCCGGTACGGATGAACGTGACGAGAATACGTAACGCGTTTCTCTCCTCGTGCGACGACGGAGACACTCGACAACGTAACACGTAGCGATCGACAAGACGCGAGCGTGCCGAGCTTTCCAGCGAAATTTCGTCGATTCTCCGAGCGACGAGGCTCGCCTCGCCACTCTGAAGAAGCCGACGTCGCCGCGGATTCCTTATCGTACACTCGCCTCGCCGGCTCTCTCGCGTCGAAAGCGCGTAATTCGTGACGTTTTTCGCCATGTCCCTTTCTCTCCGCAGGATAGCCCGTTTCTGAATCATTAAAGCCGTGCAAAGCTGGCGAATGTTGACGCGACAACAGTGCGGGCAGGAACGCCGGCCACGAAGATGCATTTTCCGACAAGCCGCAAAAAAGGGAGAGAGATAGAGAGAAGGCGAGAGAGCGGAGGCAAGGGAGGAGGAGATACACATCGCATGAAAGAACAGAAGTGAAGAGCGAAAGGAAGGAAGGAAGGAAGAGAGAAAGAAGGAAGGAGAGATAGAAAAAGAGAGAGAGAGAGAGGGGGGGGGATGAAGAGAAGAGAGAAAGACAGAAACGAGAACCGAGTAGACAGAAGAAGCGTCCCCATAGCAACACGATGCAACCGGGCTCTCGCCATCGCGCTTCTGCACGCTCGCGCGCTTTTCTGCACGCGCATGTGCGCGCGCTTGTACGCACCTACGTACGTATACACGCGGCCGTATAACGTTCATACGGCAAATTCATGTCCTGTTTGAGAGACAGCCGAAGCTACGATGGTGGTTCGGCGACGTTCCGACGCTACCATAACCGTTTTCACGCGGCATTTGGCCTCCCTCGCGGCGCACGACGCGGCGAGCGACTGCTGGAGAATAAGGTCGCCAACTGCGAAGCGATAATCGATTTAACCCCTTGAAAACGATTTGACCTCTCGCCTCCCCCCGCTCTCGCCCGTTCGCTCGTTCCCCCCCCCCCCCTCCTTCCCTCTGTCCGTCTCTTCCTCTTAGATGGAACAGGTGGAACTTCCGCGCGTTTTACATCGTTGAGATCCATATGGCGTAACGACCGGGAACGTTGATAGACCTTCCGTCGCGAAGAATTTCAATGTTAACGCCTCGCTGGAGTAAAAGAGAGCAAAAGAGAGGAACTTTGATACGGAGAGTATGGGCGCGTGGTCGAGCACCAAGTACGTCGAGTTCCGAGAGTGATCTCGAGACGAGATTCCGACCGATCGGTCAGTCGGTTTGAAAAATGTAGAGACGACGATACTTGTCCACGTGCCGTGTCTCGTCGTTAATTCTCCCTTTACATGACTGCGAAGGGATCGGTTGTTCCTCCGGTCGTAAATCGACGAGAACTAGCTCGCCGGCGATGATATATATATATATATATATATCATATATATATATATATATATATATAGAGAGAGAGAGAGAGCTGTTTTATGATCTCGCGCGTTTTAAATCAGGTTCCTTTGTGACTTTGTTGAGCATTTGCGCGTTCAAACTTGCACAGAGATGATTCGGGACGATCAGTCCGGGTGGTAAATCGAGACTGAAGTTATCTGCGAATTGCGATTTCGGTGCATCTCGCTGATGTAACACGATCCGGGACAAAGGCGATGTTCGTCCTGGAACGAACATTGGAACAGGCGAAACGACACGGTAAAACTCGTCGGCTGTTAACACGCGGCTCGCACGTGGAGGACGGAGTCCGAAGGCAGGAACGCAACGCGAACGCGGCACGAATTCGCTTGCCGGCACGAACGGAGGAACATATATATCTGAATATTCCAGCGGACACAGACGGAACTGGTCAATCCTGTCGCGCGGGTATATGCGAGAGAGGCACGCGAGGAGGAAGGACGAAGGACCTTTCCTCCGAGGAGGAGAATATCGAACCGCGCGCGCGGTTGCGATGCAGTTGCGTTCGCTCGTTGCAGTTGCACCTCGTCGCCAGCGCAAAGCAGCGCAACGCCACGCAACGACGCAACGTATGGGAGGGGAAGCAAGAGGAGAAAGGACAGGCAATAGTGGCTGTAATCGGCGTACGAGGAATGAGAGAGAGAGAGAATGATAAAGAGATAGATACATAGTTAAATAGATACAGAGAAGGAGAGAGAGAGAAAGAGAAATAGAGAGAGAGAGAGAGAGAGAGAATGATAAAGAGATAGATACATAGATATAGAGAGGGAGAGATACATAGAGAGAAAAAGAGAGAGAAAAAAGAAGGGACACCATAGCTCGATTCACTACACCCATAAAGCCTATCCCCGCCCACTGCCTAGACCATACCGGCCAATGACTGGCATGCGCTGGTTCTATTAGAGAGGTCGTAGGCACGGCCTAGGCCGCGAACACGCATCCCGCGTTCTTCTCTCCCCCCGGTTACGCGACTCACGATTTACGAATTGTGATCAGCCGAAGGCTGATGCGCGCGATGCTTCTCCCGACAAAAAGAGGGAGGGAAGGAGGGTGGATGGGGGGGAGGGGAGAGACCCTCCTCTCGGTTCCCGATACCTTCCCTAACCGATCTCGGTTCTTCCACGTCGCTTGGTCTTCTCCTTGCTCCGTAGTCTCATCGTGTATTATTTATCGCTAATTATTCGGTTATTCACACGTATTCGGTGCCGACGATGTCAAAGAGAAATCTTACGGAACTGCAGAAGATTCGCACGATCCGAATCGGTGTAGCTTCCGACCCCGGTAATTTAGATTCCGGAAAACGGTCCGGGGAAACTGAGATTTGTCGCGGGGAAATATCGCGTTTTGTCGATTCGATAAACACGAGACTCGCTGCACGAGAAACATCGAAATCTGAACTCGGCGATATTATAAAACATTATCGATATCTTCATCCCCGGCGAGTTGACAGTTACCGAACGCGTTACGCGTAAATATTTCGCGTCGGCGTGATGTGCACCTGCGAGTCTTTGTCCCAGATATGCGCTTTCACACCGTATTACACCAATAACGCGTGCAACATAATCGGACGTGTCGCGGCGTTGTTGCGTTTCGCTCCCGATCATCGTAATCAAAGTGTCTCCGCTTACGCGGCTAAAGAGCGACACAGTTGATCGCGCGCACGTTTCGTCTCGAGGAAACACACCGCGTTACAATCGAATGAGCGCGAGCGATCTCTCTCTCTCTCTGTCTCGCGGACTCGCGCATTGGCGAGACACCACCGTTCGCCGTTGTCGGCGAAACACGTTGTGTTTTATAAATTCGCGCGGTGACTCAGAATATAATGCGTTCCTCTCCTTGAGCACACTATTACCCGCGTTCACGTTCAGATATTATTATCCACGGGCTCCATCGGGTCGCGATACTTTGTATATAACGACGCCCTCGAATATCTTATCCACGCCGGTCGGCCGATCGCTCGGAGAACACTTTGTGTACAGAATACCTGATGCAACACGCACGTCCGCTCGTGTGCAGGTAGAACTCATCGAACTGAATGAAAAAGTCCAGACCACGTTGCAGCCAACCATGAAAATGATTGATATAATAATTAAAGAATTAATTATAATTCTTTTCTTGCCTCATTAAACATAAGAATTATAGATCAGACTTAAAGATAATATTATATAAGAATTATTCATGCATTAATTAAAGAAAATTAATGAGTGACAGTGACAAGCGTGTAGTTCAGTATTTAACAGCACTGCAAGTCTAAGTCAAGGCAGCCATAGAAAATGAATTTTGAAATTCCCTGACTTTTCCGTGTTCCCTAGACGACAATGAAGATTCTTTCATGAGCAATATGTAGTCTTAACCTTTAACGTTTAGAAGCAGGGATTGCAGGAAAGATAGCTTAGATTATTAAAGCAACACAAAGTGCAAAATGCAAATTCAGACTAATGGAAAATAAATAAATATTGGAAAAAAGAATACAGTGAGCATTTAGTGGAATTGTGAGCAAAATCCAAAATTCCAAGTTTTTTTTTTATTTCCCCGACTTTTCCAGGTTTTCTCTGACATTTTCAATTTTCACGACTTTTCCCGGCTTTCCAGGTCTGTGGCAACTCTGTAAGGGTACTGAGAGAATTTATAGCTATTTTCGGCCTCAACTATAATCATTTTTATAGTTTGAACCATAAAAATATTAGCAGTATGCATGTACAATCACCGAGAGAAAAATATAGTTATTTTCGGGAATAACAATATCCTTTTTTCATTAACCACAAAAATAGCCAAGAGAACTATTTTTCTAGTAAGTGTTATTATAGTGTCAGTAATAATAACCTTATGTGCATGTTGCCATTACTATTTTTGTGGTGAAAATAAAGAAAGTATATTGTTGTCCCCAAAAATAAACATATTTTTCTTTCAGTGAGGTTATTAGACTTAGTAACACTTGCAAGAAAACTGGCTCTTCTAACCATAATTTTTTCATTATGATAATTACAGTTACAAATATCAAATATTTTCTATCGGCGCGTTTATTTATTCGCATAAGCGTATGATTTAGCTGAAGTTTCACACATTTCTTGTCGTTTAAATCACACGACACACGTGTGACGTGACACATTTAAACCTTCACCGCTAAAAGATCGCCAATAGATATTCAGACATGTTAGACGATATTTCACCTCGTCTTACCATATCACTCATTCGCTAATTTCCCTTAATTAATATCTCAATAATTATCGTAGTGTTTGCAAAACGACACGAGACAGTTTCCGTACAGTTTGACAAGTTCTGCCTGCACATGAGCGGACACCCTGTGTACACACATAATACGCCTGGGAATCGGCGAATGATCCGCGATAATATTCGCGATAGGCGACGATGATAATCGCTTGTTCCGGGTATCGGCGTGCGTGCGATATGTCGCGTCGTCGACTTTCGCGTAACGTCGACGAGCTAAGGGCGTGCCGAAGCGCGCAAGACATAAATCGACGCTCGTTTTGTATGCGACGATAACGAGCAACTGCAAGTTGTTCCGATATCCCGGATAGATACCGCACGAAGACGTCGATCTCGCACTGACCTAGCCAATGGTCGTCGGTAATGCACGACGGCGACGAGGACAACGACGGCGGTATGCCCGTGACACCACGATATCGTGGCATTGCACGTTGCACTCGTGCTCGTCGTCGTCGTTGTCGCCGCTGCGTCGAGTCGTTGCACGCCGCTGCGTACAAGAGAGAGCCGCACACACGCGAGGCCAGACTCGCGCCAGGCAGTCCGTTGCACAACTTAGGTATTGATCTTAGTCGGAACTAGTTTCCGTTTCCGTCATTCCATCCTCTCTTTCCCTCCTTACTCCCTCCCTCCCCCCGACTCCTTCTCGTTCTCTCACTTCCTCTCTCCCTCCTTTTTGTTTTCAGGATCGAATTTCGTAAACAATGTAAAACGGTCCGCGTTTCCACGTTTCGGCCAGCTAGAATGCAAGTAGAATCGCGACGCCCGAGAGAAGACTGTGATGATGACGATTACGGTAAAAGTACCAATACACCGGACATACACCTGAGAACCTGGACACACACACATTCTTATTGCTTTGATTTTTAACTACGAATGTCTAAACTTTCGACTATGATTTTATATATATATATATCCATTTCATATACACACATATTACGAACGTATATACACTACCGTCCATAAGTATTTGCCCACCACAGTTCGCCTTGGTATGTTCATTTAAACAGAAATTTTTCGGTTAGATTTGCCAATTTGGTGGCGCGCGATAATCAAAGAACGCACTTCAAGAGAGAGTTCTTTTGATTTCGGCATCGTTCAAGTTTCTTTAACGATACTCACACGGACAACTCATTATGATAAATGAATGGTTGTTCTTCGAGGTTTGGAAGGAAACTAAATATTCGAGGACCGAAAGTGACAGCTAGTCCCATTTCAATTATATAAAAGTAAACAGAGACAACATTCATATCACAAGAGAAAACGTGAACAAAGAAGACAGTCTAAATTCTGGAAACATGCTAATCAGCATAAGTATATCGATGTGCAAAAAACATCACTTTCAGTTTGATTATTTTCCTGATTATTTGATATTTGACATTTAAAAAGTAAGCAAAGCAGTAAATTTATTAAAATTGGCGAATTTTTTGAAATAAACAAAAAAATTAGAGTGGGCAAATACTTATGGACGGTAGTGTACATACACTTAATATATACATATATTCCGGAAATTTAAATATTCGTATTTAAAGACCAAACTAATGAGAATGTCAAGATTTAGATGCACGTCCGGACATTGCACTTTTACACTACAGAAAGAAACACGGGACTGCACACAGGAAAAGTAATTTTACATTACTTAATATTTTTCAGTCTCCCCCCTCCCCCCTCTCTTTCTCTCGCTCTTTCTATTTTCTCTGATGCACGTGACTCCGGCGATCTTATATATTTATTTGCGCAACTTGTTGGCAACGATCTTCCCGGGTACAGATTCGCGTGTGATAAAAGAGCGAAAAAGGCGAGGCTATTTATATTTAGCTTGCAGTTTATTGCTCGATTGCTGCTTGTCCCTTTCACTCGAAGCAATCGCCACCGATAACTTATCGACGTACGTACGTAAATGACAATGTATCTCGGTTCCAAGGGGACTCGCGATAAATTCCGAATTCTCGAGCGTTTATTGCGTCCCTCCTCGATCGTGCGAGACACATTGCGCCTCAAATCGATTAATCAATATCAATCCGACGTTTGCGCTTTTCCTCCTCCCTCTCTCTTTCGCTCTCCTCATTTCCGATAAAACGCTGAATCCGTCGCGCGCTTCGTGCAATTATTTTTTCTCCCGGATACGATTGATAAGCGACGAATTATTTTCTCCTTGAGGACGACGTGCTGGCAACGTTACTTACAGCGGGCGATACATCGGTCATTATCTCGCCTGCCTCTTTCCCTCTCCTTCTCCCTGTCTTACTCTGCGATTTATGATATACAGCCGAGTGGACCCTGCGATTTTATTAGGCAAAACGTCGGACAAAGCAGTGCCAATGCCCTTCGACAGGGAAACGAACGCGACACAGTCGCTCTTCAAGTTCAGTGACTATTTATGCGCGCGTTGAGAGAGAGAGAGAGAGAGAGAGAAAGAGATGCGATAGCGGGCAGCGATTCACGAAATCGCGGTGCTTCAACTAATCTCCAACATATAAATTACAAGGTGCTCATCTCGAGTAACGGGGATAAAAAAAAAGAGAGAAGAAAGTTTCGCGTTGCAGGTATCTTCTAACGATTTTGTTCGAGCGTTATGTACGTTTCAAGGCCGCCTCGTCGATACCTCGACAAAAGAATGTTCGGTTCAATAGCTTCGGTTGATCGCACGGCCGAGGAGAGAATCGCTTTAAAGTGTCGGGGGGTGTTCGTTAGAACTCTCGTTCCCGATGGCGGCCAAGTCGCGTTCGAACTTTCCGCGATTATCTGGCTCAACTAATTTCCTAATTCCAAGCTGCCCTCCCGCCCCGCAAGTCCCTCGCTTAATTTTCGACTCCCACCTTTTATTTTCCTCTTTCTCTCCATTATACATCCCTGCTCCTCTCTCCTCTTCCTATTCCGCCCTCTAATCGTACCTGGTGCGGGATCACCTTTGACAACGGAGGGCACAGAAATGCTTCCCGATTCCCGCATTAACGTCGAATTCCCGTCTCCCACTCTTTCGCAATCGGCCAAGAATGTTGCACTGGCGGGGACTGCACTTCCCTGAAGTTCGACGACCGGAAACGGTCATTGTCGCGTATTAACCGGCGAAAAAGCATCGTCGCGTCGGCGAACGTATCCTATTATGCTCCTAGATTCCTCCTTGCTCCGCGAAACTGTCAAAATGTGCGCATGCGCGAGAGGGGAAACGAGACAACAGAGTGTCGTTGACCCCGGACGTATGCATGTATATATCCACCGCGCGCCCGCGCGAGGTTAAGGGTAATTTTATCATCCCGCACAGCGAAAAATACTTCCTTCCTTTCTTTCTTCCGTGCTCTTAGACAAAGGCCGATTAAAAGGATAGATGAGAAGAAGAACGGGGCGAGGATAACGACGATGGCGAAAACCGAGGAAGATGTGGAGAAAAAAGTGGAGAAAACCGACTCGTCGGACGAATCCATCCCGTCACGTCGAACGCACCGCTTCGATGTGCTCCTCGATAGACTCGTTGATTTCTATTTACGTTCTCGAAATTCTCTGGAAAAAGAATCCACGCGGCCCAAAGGGGGGGATAAACGCGAGCCGCTCGCGCACGTCCGATTACGCGTGAAGCGCAACAACGGTCACCGAACCGAGATGCGGTCGGACACGCCGAAAATGACGAGAAAGCGAGCGCGAATGCGAGGCTGGAAGCAGCAGCACGAGAGAGCACGTTATGTTTCTCTTGCTGCGGAGCGATTCCAATGGAATCGACGTTGATGCAAGAATAACGCGATAAAGCGGCGAATCGAATGGGCACCGAGTACTGCACGCGCGATGCGATGCAGAAAAAGAGAGAGCGAGAGAGAGAGAGAGAGACCAATTCTCGTCGAGACTGTAATTCCGTTTAGCTCGCAAATACGGTAACACGAGCCGAAATCGCTTTAAATAAAACCCGGCGTTCGATAATCCCAGGCGTCTCTCATCGCGATATGTAACTCGTCCTCGTGGCGATTTCTCACCGGGAACAGGGGCTCCCAAAAAGCGAGACGCTCGAATTCCTCGCGCGTTCCGGGCGGTAATAATTTTAGATAATAATAGTAACGATAAGATAAAGTGGGTTATCTCGTCGTAAATTATACATCTGACGTCTTTGACGATTCTTTTCGCGAGACGTAACCGTGCGTTCGTGTATGTATTCGTGTAACTCGTTTTATATTCGCCGTCGTGAGTGATATCCGAGCGGTTCAGAATTCGCGAAAAATTCGTCCGACGAGCGCCCGGCGTAGCGGGTCCTTCTGGACGCGAACGAGCGCGCGGGGCAATTTGATACGTCCAGGGCGTTCACGGGAACCGGCCGCGCGTTTGAGAACGCGTCTTCCTCGGAGCGAGCCGCTCGCAGTTTCGCGAAGCGCTCCGTCTTTCTCGAAAAGCCGCCCACGCGCGTCATTCGGCACCACGTGCGTCGTGCTCTGAGAATAGAAACGAAGCGCTAATCTAATTTTCGCCAGTCGCCTATTAGATCGAAGCCGCTGATCAGCAACCGAGGTAGGCAGGAATGGAAGGAGAGGGAGGAGGGGGGAG
>NW_014555233.1:548609-573244 GCF_001313825.1 Dinoponera quadriceps | reverse complement strand
AGGGGGGGAGGGGGAGAGAGAGAGAGATCGGGGGTCGGAAAAAAGCCTGCTGCAACGGTTATCGCCGGGACGCGAGGAGCAGTTTTCGCAAAATAGTATCGCAACGCGGAAGGTCGGTTCGATCGCGACAGAAGCGCATCTAGCCAGCTACCTAGCCAGGTAGCAAGACAGACAGATAGGCGGGAGAGAGAGGGAGGAGAACGCGGTCATCGATAATGCAGCAGCGGTCACCGAGACTCTCTTCTTGGCGGCTCGCACTTTCGTTCCTCTCGCCGAGTGCAGTCTTCTCGAGTCCGTCTCTCGCATCGGCGTAATTTCGTCGTATCGACGTACTCCCAATTGCGCGCACACACACATACGCATGCACACACATGTACTCACAATTGTCACGCACTCGCGAATTATTAAATCGTAAGCGCGAGGAAAATATAGAAGACCACCGTCGACGATGATCACTCGCATCGCGGAGAAATAATCGAACTGAATTCGAATATGAGAGAGAAAGAGTGAGGGGGAGGAGGAAAGAGAGAGAGAAACGGAGAGACCAAAGACGTACACCACCGTTGCAACTATACATCGCCGCCGGCGTTGGCATTCACTGTGCAGCAGACTCACACTAGCACTGGAACACGCACAGGTACGCGTCGGTCGTAGTCGTCTCTCACGATGCACACACCGGGATCGCGCTTCGCGTTAAAGCATCGATTGGACGACGACGACGACGGTAGCGGCGGCAGTAACGACGACGACAGGCAGCAACGCCGTCACACTTCGCGACGAATCTCCGCATCGGAAACTCTCCCTCCCTCTCTCTTTTCTCTCTCTCTCTCTCCCTTACACGAGTGGCGTTGCAGCTTCTACACGTCGGATCACGCACGTACGCGCGTGTCGGCTGATGAAAGGCGCATCGGCAAAGGTGCGACGACGACGTGAGAGAGGAAGGACTAACCTTTGGCGATGACAAACGGCGACAGACTGTATGCCGCAGCCCGGGCACACCGTACGCGGACGAACGAACGAACAGACGGGTGCTGCGCCGCGCTGCGAGGCGGTGCGATGGACGGGAGGAACGACGACGGCGACGAGGACGACGATCGAGGTGAACGGAGGAACTGCCTGGCGAAACTGTCGCGCCGCGCTGCGCACCGAGCGGAGCCGAGCCGAGCCGGAGTCAAGCGGCGGAGCGCACTGCTCCGCGCGGAGCGGAGCCGGCCACCTTGACGCGCACGACTCGCGGCGGACGTGGAGTCGCTCTTTCGCGCGCGGTGCATTCGTGTTCTGGACGTGTCAGGGGGTCGGTCGCATCACATCGAGCTTCGGGCTTTTCCTGGTGGCTAGAGCGCAGAGAGAAAGAGAGAGAGGGAGGGAGAGAAGGGGGAGAAAGAGAGAGGAGGGAGGAAGGTGTGCGAAGGAGGGGGTAAGCGAAAGCAGAAAGAGCGGGAGAGTGTCGCTTACCCGATACCAAGAGGGATTTTATTGGCTCTTGCCGAGGCCAATGTCCCGCGAGAGGCCTTCCTCGCGGTCGCGCGCGCGACGAGAGACTCGCGATGATCCCGAATGGTCGACGGACGGACGGACCGACCGTCGACGGACGGACGACTGGCCTCGATGGTCGGTCTCTCCCACCGGCGGCCTCGACCACGGGGGTGGCCTTTGGAGGACGATGGCTTTTTTTTTCACTCGAGAAAATCCGCCAGCCGAGCGTCGATACGAACGATTGTTCAATGGGCTGGTTAATACGCGCGCGGAGCAGCGCGCGGGCGAGCGATCAGCCGGATCGGGAGAAGTCGAGAACCTTCGCGTGGAAGGTGACTCCTACACGCTCGCTCACCCACTCGGAGATCAAATTTACATGGGGCAGTGTATAAACGCGTTCCGTTAATCGGCCTATCCGCTTCGATCGGCAGGATCGGGAGTTAATCGCGAGTCGATGCGAAAGGAGAAGCGGCGGGCACGCGTTGTGTGTGTGGGTGTGTGCGCGTGCGAAGGGATCCTATCGAGCGTACTCGAAAAGTATCCTCGCTAAAGTGGCACGTAAATACTTGATCGAGGAGCAGCGTCAAGTCCGACATCGGCGTCGAGCCACTGGCCGAATTGTGACCTCCTGTTCTCCTTCCTCCTCCCTCCTTCTTCCCCCCTCTCCCTACCTTTCAGCGCGATTTTCCTCGCAGGCACGGCGATTAATTAACAGGTTTCGCGGAGGACGCACCACGTCGCGTCGCGTCACGAGGACGACTCAATTCGACGACGCAACACGGGGTATGCGGTACGTGGCACGGGGTCGAGAAAAGAGGGGGAGTAGCAGCCACTCATTCCACATCCGGACGAGGGACGAGGTCGAGGCACCTCGTCGTGCGGAAAAACCGAACGACGACGACGACGACGGGGTCAGACGGCCGCGCCGACGGGTTCAGTGACACGGAAGAGAATTTGCTTTTCCGCGGGCAGAGAGAGAGAGAGAATAGAAAGACAGGGCAAGTGAAAGAGATAGCTAGAGAGAATGAGAGAACGAGAGGAAGGCAATTGTACTCGCGCAGCAACGAATTCAGGCGCGAAGGAGAATCGAAGGAGAAGCCGAGGAACGCGTTCGAAGTTTCGCCTCTGAACGCGCACATGGTCTGTCTTGCCTTTCCTTGCCTTCCTCGTCTGCCTTCTCTCTCTCTCTCTCTCTCTTCCCTCCCAACCCCTCGCGTCGCTTCCTTCGACCCTTCCTCTCCTCTTCGTAGCCCTTTTTCGACGGTGCGAAATTCAGTGCCAACGGCGTAGGGAGCGAGGGGCAACAGTCGAAACGCACACCGGGGGCCCCACTTCGCTGCGCACCGCTCGTCCCGCCGTTCCATCCCCCGTTTACCCCTCCTACGATCGAACGAACGGCCAGCGTTGCCGTTTGCCAATGGCGTTGCCAGCTCGCTGCAATGAGTGGGAGAGGAGAGCCCGTTATCCCGCCTAAGGTCGCCTTCGAAAATCAGCCGGCGTGCACGCTGATCGAAAATCCCCGTTCCGTGCCGTCCCGTCGCATTCGCGACGTCGTCGTCCCTGACGCCGACGTCGTGATAGAAACGACACGCGGCTCCCGTCGACCTCGACCAGCTTTTCCATGAGAGAGCGACTTCGGACGCGAGCTGACCGCGCCGATGCGACGACGCGCCGATACCGCAACCGCGAGGAGCACAAGTTCCCACCGCTGTCTAATTATCGCTATTAGTTTCTTCCACCACTTGTTCTTTCGAAGGACGAGAGGGGGAGGGGACAGGTAGCGAAGGTAGAAATGTAGCGGACAATTTCCGGCTGGACGATCGCTAACTACGATTTCTGCTCTAGCTTGTTAGGTGTAATAATCAGATGTAATAAGCCGGCGAAGGCGCTTCCGCGGCCGTCGAAAGGTAACCAAAGAGGACCCGCACGTCATCCTCTCGACTTCGTCTCGAATCGTTCTCTTGCATGTACATGCACTATAGCGGTTTGACAGTGATTTCGTTATTCTCTCTCTCTCTCTCTCTCGTTCGCTCGCTCGCTCGCTCACTCGTGCGATTCACGCTCCCGATGCACGGCGATGCACGTAACGCGCCACGGCAATAAAAGTCAATTCGCAAACGAGCGATAATGTCTCGCGCAGTAACCCGAAACGGTAGGAGAGCGAGGGTTCGAACGCTCTCTCGCTCGGTTACTCCTCGTGAGCCGTCATTCGCAACATTACAGAACGGCCGCTTAACGATTTTATTTTTCCCCCGCGCGCACAGGACGAACGGACCAAGTCTCACTCTCTCTCTCTCTCTCCCCTTTTCCCCTCCACGCTCTTTCGTTGGACCACTCTTCGATTCTTTCTTTTCCACCCTTTCTCGTTCTCTTTCTGCGTATTCACGTTCTCGCACGCGAGCCTGAAAAGTGCAACGGACGATATCTCGCGGCTCTGGTGCATACAGGCGGTGGCGATGGCGTTCTTCGGGGGTGGGAGAGATAGAGGCTGACATGGCGGCCAGTTTTCTGAAACGTGCATCGTGGCCTCTTTCCTGCCCCACACCGATTTTCTCCCCCTCCTCCCCCGTCTTCCCTCTCTTGCCCTCCGTCATTCTCTCTCTCTCTCTCCTCTCGCTCTCTGCGTCTCCCTCTCCTATCCCCCGTTCAACGGTCTTGAAAAAGGAGAAGAAAACTGCGCTCGAGGTCGCGCGTAAGGAATCGAGCGAATTATTTGCGTCCCCGAGATTACGTAATTCAACAATAAAACCTTATCACTATTCGATCAGATATCACGTTGCCAAAAACGGTTAAATACCGATCGCAAATAATCAAATATTCCGATATCGCGCACTTCCGTGCAATATCACCTCACTGTGCGCGAGATGTTCGTAAACACGACGTCTTGGCTCGGCTGTCGTGCGTGAAAAAAAAGAGCACTCCGTATCGCGTTATCACGAGTCGATTGTTCGACCTTGGGAAACGTTTCAAAATTGCACGATAAAGAGAGAGAGAGAGAGAGAGTGAATTTGTGCGTTTCCTCGTGAGCGAAAGGCGAGGAATCGAACAGGACGTTCGCATCCTGTTTTTAATCGCATTCCGCGTCCCGATGTCGAATTAATCGGGCCCGGCGCGTTCCGGCAGAAATAACCGGACTGTAAATATTTGATGCAACGCCGCTGCGCCTCGTGCACAGCGCGCGCGAGAGGGGAGATAGCGCGTGTCAGCGGTTGACTTCTTTAGTAAAGTTCTAGGTAAATAATCCTCTGCGTACCCGTTCAAGCATCGCGCGTAATCCCGCGCGCGCGGATATATAAACAACGTTTGACCCGCCTCCGCGATTCCCTCTATGCGACGTCCAGCACGTCTCACGTTGCAAAAACTTTGCGAAATCGCGGCCGCCTCTCGTCGCTCCGCCGTTCGCACGAAGTTCATTCGTGTTAATTCATGAATGACAAACGAAACCGATCGGCCGGGTTTCTCGAAGTTTTTACCGTCGGGGGAGCATTGTCACGATACGCGAAGTGCGCGAAATTTGACACGCAAGTCAACGTCGAAGCGCGTCCGTTTCGCGACGCATCGTTCGAATGTCAACGTTCTCGTTGAACAGTTCCTCAGAGCACACGACGAGGCTCGTCGAGCGTACTCGGATCGGCCGATTGCATCGGATTCGCTCCTCGAGCGGAGATCGTTACGTCTGCTGCATCGATCGGCCGGATCGAACAAAAGCATCGCTAGTAGCCTTAATACCAGAGTTTAGATGATTCTCAACAGATTATACATTCATTCCTCCAGCTCCCTTCTTCGTTCAGTCAACGGAATTCTTCCCCTTCTGCCTCCATTGTCACGGATAATCGCGAGAGAGAGAGAGAGAGAGACTCGATGCAGTTCTCGCGATCCGGCGTGCGTTGCACTCCGCGCGAAAAAACACAGGGTGGAGAGAGGAGAGGCGGGCGGCTCCGAGGAAAGAGGAGGAGGATGAGGAGTAGGAAGAGGAGGAGGAGGTGGTGGGTCTTCGTGCATCTCCGGCTCGCGTCGGAGCTTATATCGATCACGAGAGAGTGCACGATATTCGAGAATACATTATACGCGGACTCTAGCCTCTAGCCGGACCGCCTATAGTCACGCGGAATATAGACGGCCAGGCCGCTGCACTCGCTTCCTCCCCCTCCTCCTCCCTTCCCGTCAGCAGTTTCTCTCTCTCTCTCTCTCTCTCTCTTTCTTTCCCTCTCTCCGTCGTTCACTGTTTCTCTCTCGCTCTCCCTCTCATTTTCCTCCCTCTCTCGTCCCTCTTTCGCTGGCGACTGCTTCCTCCAACCGGTGCCACCCCCGCCGCTGTGCGCCTCCTGCACGTCGCCGAGCCGTTGCTGTCGACGTCGCTGTAGCCACGGGAGGCTGCGGCGGCGGCTGCATCTACAGTACCGGCTACTCCTCTTCTTCTTCTTCTTCTCTCCTCCTCCTTCTTGAAAATTTATCGCCGTGCAAGCTCGGTAACTTACCGCGATATGTTCTCGCGGGTTGCTACACGCTCGACTTATCGGGAGAGAACGCGTCTTTTTCTCGCGAGCACCGCTCTCATTGCGATCCGTCCACTCTTCGAGTTCATTCTAGTCGCTACTATTCCAATTTCTCCCCTTGATTTCGCGCGTGAACCTACATGACTTCGTACCATCGAGGCGGAGACCGCCGAGAATGATAACTCTCATGCAAGGATGTGGGAGATGGTCGCGTAGTTCCCGGAGGATCTTCCGGACGTGAACGACGAGCGACTCGGTAATCGAGATCTTGAATCGTACCATAGCTCGTAAGAAGGTCGTTCGTCTCCGGTTCGCCGCCAGGAGTAAATCTGCCGCGTGATAAATGGCAGCGACGGAACAGCGAAAGAGGAAGCAGGGGATGGGGGAGAGAGAAACCGAGAAAGAGAGAGAGAGAGAGAGAGCTGCACGGTCTTGCCGCTCGTCACGCGATATTCCCTGAGGCCCGCGAAATCTTCCGTCTGATCGGACTATACTCTCTCGAGGCAACGGAGCATTAATCCAGAAGCTTCTTCGTAACATCCCTCGGGAGTATTCCCACTCGTGAAACCGTCGTCCTCGTCGTTGTCGTCGTCGCCGGGGCGCCGCAAACGAAGCGGCCGAAGGGAACCCGTTGGTACGGCGGGAGGCTGGTGGCTGGGAAGCTGCGAGACTGAGGAGGCTGGGAACAGGCAGGGAGGGCCCCGAGAGTGTACGCACGGGTAGGGGCAAGAGAGGACCTTGGCCTTTTCGCGGGGCAAAAATAAAACCTGTTGACACCGAAGCCCCGCGGACGCAAGGGACCTCTCGTTCCTTCCTTCTCGGTCTATCCCGTCGTCTGTTCTCTCTCCCTTTTGCTCCCGCGAACGACGTATATACGCGAAGGTGCGTGTGTGTGTATACGCGCGCGCAAGTTGACGATTGGGAAGAGAGGGAGAGAGCGAGAAGGGGGAGAAGGGAAGAGAGAGAGAGAGAGAGAGAGTACGCGGAGAATTATCAGGAACATCTTCTGATTCTCTTGTATTTCTTATCAGAGACCAATGTTGATCTGTTGGTGAAACAAGCGACCTATCGAACGGCTTGATCGTTTCGAAACGATGTGTGAACACGTTCGATACGATCGTCTTGTGATTGCGACACACGAGGCGTATGATCGTTATGTTGCACGGTGCGCGGAGCGTGCACGTACGAAGCCGGGATACACGTTGCTGCCTAGACAGGGCGCAGACAATAAGAAGTAGCCTCCGGTGATCTTACCCCTGATCGCGTGTGTGCGCGCGCATCATGCAAACACACACACATACACGCGCGCGTTACACATATTCTCATATACACATACACAGGTCACACGCACTTTCTTTCAGCCGCGGATCGAACGGAGCCCGCGTGCACACACATACACACGCTCCTGCCAAGCGATAACTCTCTTCTCGCTCGTTTGTTTGTTAAGATTCTTCTCTTGTGCAAACGAATTTAAGGGATGCATGAATTATTTTCTCAATTACAACAGCCGCAGCTTGTAATGCGCGTCATAATTGATTAGCAACTTGCAGAGTCGTGCGATATTGAATATCGTACTGCTGCGACGGGTAGTGCTCCAAGTTCTAGGTACGGCCAGTTCTAGGCTAGCCAAAAATTATTTATCGTCATTGTAAAGTAACAAAACTACGTACATATATATGTTTCTGAGGTTTATCAGATTCTTCAGAAAAGTATCCGATGGGAGTAACCGTATGGTTCATCAAAGGTGACCCATAGATTAAGATTTTATGGATAGAGGGGATCATATGATACGTACGCAAGGATAAAGATGGATACATATTTCCTTGCAGTATGCAACATGAAATGTAACAGTATTGATCTCGTGATCATTGGATAACGCTTTCGAATGTTTATAAACCGTGCTTATCGCACGAAGTCTAAACATACTAAAGAAATTGATATTCGACATATAACACCAAGGAGCATCTGTGTGTGTGTGAGAGATTCTTTTCTTATCATCTTCTATAAACTATAACATAAGACGAGAGAGAGAGAATGCGTGCCCTGTCGTGTTACATTTCTGGCCTGAGTAATTCGATTTGCGAGCACACATAAAACGCACAAATATAATGCATGAAAAATAAATTAAAAATACTTTTAACCCTTTGCACTCGAGCGGCGCCGATACGGCGCCCGGCCGATTTGAAGCGTCAACTCGAGCGGCGCTGCTACGGCGCCCGTATTTTCTGCGAAAAAAGAAGCTTTTTTTTGGGGACATGGAAACTTGCCTGATCAATTCCTACATTCTTTATAAACTAGAAAAGAACAAAAAAGGGGAAAAACCACTCACCCATTTGCGATTTCTAAAAACACTTGTCGAGCAATTGAGAGGATCATGTCGCCAGTATCATGAGCAAGCGTCGACGTCGCATACCGATGAAACCCGACTAAATGGGAAGCTTCACATAGTACTAAAAGGGCCAAAAAGGGACTGCAAGGTTTGCTCTGACCGTAACACGCCTGGCGGTAGACGGGAAGTAACATATTATTGTGATACGTGTCCAGATAAACCTAGGATGCATCTTGGGCATTGTTTTACGAAATATCACACGAAAATTAATTACAGAGTGTAATATTTACCAAATTCTGTTGTATTCAATATAAAAATAAATGAATCGGTGAAATTTTATTATTTATATACGTTTGAGTATAAATGATTTTAAAGTACCTGTAAAATGCTTTTCTAATTTAGTCGAAATCGTCTCGAGTTGCTGATTCGCGCGAGCGAAAAAGGCCTCGAGTGCAAAAGGTTAAAACAACTTATTAAAATAACACCTCGTTATTTTCATGATGATATTCTTGTAGAATAGAATATTATTAGCACATGGCGTGTAAAGAAATATGAGAATATCTATCTACTGTACCACCGTTGTACAAGAGAATTCAATTATATCGTGCACGAAATTGCTCGATTTTGAGAAAATATTTCCAAATTATTGAATATATTCAGAAATCAACTGTTACATGTCATGTACAGTCAGTCACAAGACAGTTGTAACATTTTTTTTTTCGACGAATTTCACAACGCACCTCGTATCCGATAGGAAAATGTATCCTGAAGATTACTGAAAAAAACAAATTCTTTTATTGGATGTTGGGATGCGTTCCGAAATTTGTGAAAAAAAGTGTTGCAACCGTTTTGTGACAGACTGTACACAACAGACATTCGCGACAATGTACCATAACGTTCGAATGTTGAAAGAAAAAGTTTGGAAGGAAACTTGAAAATTCGATTTTTGTCCAGCCTTTCTCGGATTCTGAGATACTTTGCGACGTGCTCACGCGAGGAGAGCAGTCTTGTCATAAGGATGTCTCGACTTGAACTCTATAAGCAGATAAGATTCACTCGATGTATCGCAACATCACGATCGGGCGAGTCGTGATGATGTTAACCGGCTGTTAGGCGAAATTATCGCGGAGTCTCCGAGGTGGAAGGAAAAATATGCAAAGGTGTCGGAGGTGACCGCACATCGCTCGCGGCTGCTCGTTAAGCGGAGACGCACTTTAACTGAAAATAAGCGGCTCTTTCGCGGACTCGGACGATTCGTACGCACAGTGCGCACAGGGGGAAAAGAATCGCGCACACCTGCGCGATCGAGCGTCACACGCACGCATACGTGTCACGAGATGCGTGCAGGTGTGCACGCACGCGCTCTCTTTCTCTCTCGCAGCGTTATTCATACGCACGCAAATGCACGTACTCTCTCGTGGAGAGAGAGAGAGGGAAAGAGAGAGAAAAGATCTTTCCTCCTCCACGGGGACAGAGTACCCACGTCTGTCCGTCCATCTCGTCTCGGCTAGACAGACTATAGACAGAGAATAGCTTTCCAACGAGACTTACGTTTCGTGCACGTCGATGAAAGAGCACTTCGATCGAGGGCTATCATTTCCGTGCGATATAAGAAGTTATAATCGATCAAGCTCCGTGTATAAGGGCGTCACGGAACACGAGCCGAATACTTCGCAGAACTTTCGTCGCTTGCGTTATTGCTACGCGAAACGAAATTTTCGTGGAAAAATCGAGTATGAATTGAAAAGCGACGAATCGCGAGGCGCTGGCGCGTGAGAAATGTTTAATAGCTAGGGAAATTGTTATTAAAAGTACAAACGCGTCGAGTGTGTTACGGTACGTTCCACGGTGCAGTCCTCGGTGACGACTATTCGCGAACGAAAGAAAGAATAAATAATAATAGAAATTATGTTTAAAATAAAATAAAATTTCTGAACGGTAAAAGTAAAAGTAAATTAGAAATTTCGCGAAGATTTAAAATTGTTTAATCGTGGTACGCTCAAGCTGGCTTAATTGTCGGTTAAGTGTATAGTTTTAACGGTAAGAATAGGGTCGGATGCGACCCCACATTGAGAAAAATTTATTTGTGAAATATCAGGTTTATCTCATAAAAACAAATGTTTATTTAAATACGACGAAGTAACATTTTATTCCTAGCAAATAAACCAATTAATAAGAAAACTTCGGTAAATTTCACAAAAATTATATATTCCGTCATCATAGTCAAATTTTTTTTCTAACCAATAAATACCAAAGAAAACGTCACGAGAAATATTCGCTAAATTTCAATTTCTTTTTCTTAATGTGCACGTGTTGTTTCTTTTTTCTTAAGGAATGTTTCGTGTTATTATTTACTTCTTTTAACTATTTGGTGCATTGTTTACGAGAACAATGAACAAAACAAACCATAGGGCCGCATCCAATCACATTTTCTCCGATACGTTGAAAAAAACGTGCTATTAGAATATTAAACATTCAAAAACTCTATACAATTTTTTCCTATTTTTTTCCGCGGATTTTTCCCAAGGAAAGAAAACTTACCACATTTACTTTTTCCTGTAAAGAAGACAAAAAGCCGAAAAAACCCGCGGGAAATGGGGGAAAAATCGGTGTGTCACCGAGTTTTCAAAACTATAACTTAAGTAAAACCGAAGCGGTTGACTTTTGCACTCTTCGAGGCTACTGAAGCCTTCAGGTGCAGTAACGTCCGGCGAATCCGGTTCTAATCGGCCACCCGTTATCTTTTGATTGATGGAAAAGCCCGTTGCGGGGAATGTCGCGGCATCGCGATGCATCGTGCCGCCATTTAGAAGGGAAACTCGCTCGGCTCGAAAGGAAGGGGGCAGGGTTATAGAAGCGCGCCGGAAAAATTCTCCTTTGGGTCCCGACCAATGGATGCCCGGCCCGAGGAACCTCGATGAAAAACTCCCGAAGGGAAAGGGTCGTGGGTCCGTTCGACTGGTTCCGGATACGTTTCGGCGGTGCGACGCGATGGCCGAGGCTGCATCCGCGCTGCATAATTCGAACAATGGACGAATGCAAGATCGACAAAAGGATCCAAGGAGCTCAACGGACATGGGAAACGCGAGCGGCCGACGTGCACGACGGGAACGTGGTCGACTTGGATGAACGTCTCTCTCTCTCTTTCTCTTTCGTGCAAGACGGCCCATTCAGCGCTGGAAAAGTTCTCGACGGTTGCGGTCAAAGGCTCCGCCCAGACGAAAAGCTTAAAGAACGCGACAAAATGGTGGCGTCACAATGACTTAATGTTTTTCCTCTCTTCTCTCTCTTTCTCTCTCTCTTATTAATAAAGACATGAGAACAAAGTTAACGGCTGAATGTATTGCAGCGACGGCAAAGGACAATCGAATCGTTCATTTCCCGGTGAGCACCGGTAACGGTCCGTCGCGCAAACTATCGGGGACAGACTTCACGGACGATGCGAGTGCAAAAATGTCACAGACCTCGGTGAGACATCGATCGGTGATCGCTCGTTGACAAGGTGCTGAAAAAACTTGCCGGAAGCGGGCGACGGAAATTGAGAAATTCGGCGAGCGTTTCCCAACAGAAGCCGCGTCTCCTCGCGGAGAAGGAAAATGGTCATCACCGAGAGGTCTGCCAACGATGAGGATCGTCATCGTCGTCGGAAGGCGACGGTCGTTGAGAGACGGAACTGAAAGGCGGAACGGGAGACGCCGTGGCGCGCGCGACGATGACGGAGCCGGACGGCCGTCCAACGCGACTGTGACCTTCCGCGGTCTACGATCTCGTTAGCCTAACCTAGGACACTGCCTCTCGCGTTTCTTCGGCCTCGTATGATCAAGCGTGTCGATAATACGCTCCGCGTAACCAGAGAGAGCGGCAGCTCCCTGACCCCGCGATAATTTTTCACCGATAATTTTTTTCTCTTATCGGGATATTAAATTCGGGGTATCGTTGAGGAGTCTCGAGTAGGCGGTTTTCGCAGATCGGAAATTGCGCTATCTCTCTCTCTCTCTCTCTCGCTCTCCCGATCGAGAATATCTCACCAGCGTCTGATTCGAACGCAATGTTACCAACGGTCACTCAGGTTAACCTGCATCATTCCTGGAGCATTTCCACTCCGTATCTCGCGTTCTCACGGCAAATAGGATAATAAATGGCGCACATTAATTGCGAGCAAAAGAAGAGCTAACTCACGTTAACGACGTTTCCGCCGAACATCGCGCATCGCCGTCCTCGCAAGTCAAACGCCGAATCTTCATGCGAGACTTCGATACGACAAGTCCGCGCGGGGTGATCGCATGAGGGGACGCGATTTTCGATCGCGATGCTTCCCCATGGAAAATCTCGCGACGCGCACCGTCGAGCGATCGGCGGCGTGCATACACGTCACCGTGCACCGCGCGGATACACCGTGAACGTGTTGCCGGCTGCGCGACCGGCAGCAACGGTGGCGGCGACGACGGCAGCGGAGACGACGGCACTAGTAGCTAAGTTCACTTGAATCTTTTACCTCGGCTGTGTTCACGATCCACCGGCGGTCCCGGCGGTGCGGCGTCGAGATACGTCCCATCCAGCGGGGATTCGCCTATCCATCCGCGTCGGCGAATCGAAGCGGCGCGCTGGCAGGAAAAGCGACGCGCAAATATATATATGTATATATATACGTATGTATATATATATACATATATATATTTCTATATATCTCTGTCGGGCACGTCGAGTTCGTACGTACGTCAGGTCGCCGCTCTCCAAGAGATCACTGCCCTCACGCACACCCGGGGCTTTCTCTCGTTCCTTCGAGCAGAGCGCGGACCGCGGGGGCCAGTAACGTATCGCGAAACGACCGGAGCCACTTACCGAACCACTACCGATATATTCGCGCGGCCGACGCGCGTAGGCAGCCGCGTAGTCCGCCGCCGAGGAAGATGACAGACCGGCTGTACCGTAACGCGATTTCCGGCCTGTTACTACGAGCGCCCGGCAACAGAGAGAAAGAAGGAGACTGACTGACTGTATGTGTGTTTGAGAGAGAAAGAGAGAGAAAGAGAGCGAGGAGACAGACAGAAAGGGGAAGAGAGAGAGGAGGAGAGGTAGGGGAGGGGGAGAGAGAGAGCATGTAGAAACGGCACGAGATTCGCGTCGCGGGGAGCGGGTTAGGCCACGGAGACGTCGGTCGAGAACGCGGGGAGAGCAACGCGCGACAGGATCCGAGAGAAAAAAAGAGAGACTGATTCGCGCACATCAGTGGCGGTCCGGCGGACGGATTTTCGCGATTTCGAGACGCGAGAGACGCGTGTCACCGCTACGGGGATACGGCGGACGGAGTGACGCGCGAAGCCGCGTGAAAAATCGCCGGACTACGGTCAGACGACGCACACACGAGACTTTTCACGGCCGATCGCCCCTCTGGTGGCGGCCGGCGAGACGACCTCGCGAATATCGCGCGGCGCGACCAGACGAGACGCACGGCGGCGGCGGCGGCACGTCGACTCCGCCGGACGACTACTCGGCTTCGCCGGCCGCCGCTCCCGTTCCCGCTCCTGTCTCGTTCGATGAACGTGTGTGTATGTGCGCGCGCGCACGATGCAGGCGTATGCGTTCATCGCGAATTCGCCCGGTAGACCGGTTCGCGCGATTCGCTCGCGCCGCTCTCGGCTTTTCGATCGGACGCCGGCCGAACTGTTGCGAGGACTTGGGATGCAAGGGGGAGAGAGGGAGAGAGAGACAATGAGGATTACCATGAGACGGAGAGTTGAAACTTCGCCGTGGTACTTGGCGCTCAGTGCGTGCACGCGTAGGTTCTTCGGTATATGCGCATTTATACAGTCTGATATCTGAGATACGCGCGAGGACGAGCGAATGCGGCTGATTGAAACGCGCAGCGGCGAGCGAACGTAACGCTACTGCCATCTGTGCGACACCGCGGGAACCTTGATTTCGCGAATTGATCGACGAACCGAAACCGCAGTGTTCCTCGGCGAGAGAGCGTTCAGCGCAGCCAATCGCAGGAGGGAATTGCGCTTCGTCAGATGAAAGCGCGTCCGGTCGTGATCTCGCGTTGTTACATCGATAATTTTGTCCTTCCTCTTCTCTACTGTAAAGTTGACGCAACATTCCCCAATCAATTCCTCTTCTCTTTCGTAGTATGCTCTACTTTTATTGTTTTTTGGCATGTATAATACGTATAATAATATATATTTATTATATTCGTCAATATCGAATATATATATATATTATTTTATTTTCTCTTTCCATAAATTATATAATAAATAACTCTTGACTGTGGTTATTAAACAAAATATTTTACAAAAGTAAATAGCTGTACGTCGCCACGTGTTCAATGAAGAGTGTGTGTTTGTATGTGTGTCTCTGCGTGTGTGAGAGAGAAAGAGAGACGTGTGTGTGTGTGTTACTACTAGTCTATTCAAAAGTAACTAGACATCTGAAGCGCTTACACGCGTGTGATCTTCGACGATTTCATTATCGTGTTTCCTATAAAGATCGAAACGGTGGGTTGATTTGTTCTTTCGTCATGCAATTAAATCAAGAGACGGATATATCGTTCTATTTCAAACAGAAGTGTAAGTCCTACCGCAAAACATTACATAAGATAAAAATAAGAGAGAAGGACGAATAAATAATTTTGTATATATAGATTAAATTTGATTCTCTCCATCAGCGGAAATAATTTTTTCATGTCGAAGCGTATGTATATATACATATGTATGCATGTATGTACACATATATATGTTATATATGCATATACGCACACACTGACACATGTCCGTATAATTCTGATGTATATATACCGGATCGTGTGTATAATTCTGATATGTATACATCAGAATAATGGGAACGCGTAAATCTCTTCTTTTATAAAAGGACGTGACACACATGCGACGTTATGTCAAGAAACATATTGCGGGAAGAGACACGATTATCGCCAAGGCCACGATGCACCCGATTACACCCGACGTTGATACGGATCGTACTCAGTGATCCTCTCTCGTTTCTTTCAGTGTTTAGTCGCTTTTCAATACCAGATGACAGACTTTACTAGGCTGGGCTGAGGTATCGAGAGGCAAGATGGTTGTTTTACTTCTAGGCAATGGCGTAAGGTTACAAGTGAGAATTGTGAGGCTGCTGTTCGTAGAACAGTACGTAGGCTTCACTGGAAACGACCGACCGTGCCGACACTACGGACACCCGGCTGTCGTTATACTCGTGCCATTCTCCCGAGTACGGGTGCTTGCAGTACGCGGTGTAGTGACCGGAGTACGTAGTACCCGAGTGATTCGCGACTCCGTACAGATTGTATGTACAGCCCGGAACTTTCGGGGCAGCAAAGGCACTGAGATCCAATCCCGTCAACGGAAAGTCCACCATCACGTTCAGCTTGCCGCGGAAACGCTCCATCGGGGAGAACCGTTTTAAATCTAATCATCAGCGGCCCGTTAAGGAAAATCTCTCTCATCTCGTTATAACTACGATCCTTCGGTGAAACGAACAACGTTCCACACGAACAAAACCGACATTGAACAGCTCCATTTGGAAAGGATACGAATAACCAGGATTTTCGGGAATTTCTGTATGCTGAAGCTCTTGGTGCACTTTCTCCTCATCTGACACTTGGAACATGTTGGTTTTTCGTCGCCATCCAATACCTCCTCTCGCGTGAAATGCTCTAAGCACTGACTCAGCTTCACAGTGCCGCTCCTGGCTGGTATCGGCAGACTCAGATCCCAGAACGGATCGAGCGTGACCGACACGTGATCGCAGGAGGTGCAGTGCAAGGATGAACGTAACTGCCCCACGAAGACGTCCACTATCATACTGTCCTCGCTACGAAGATATCGCTTCCAGCTCTCTACCGCTTTCTGCGTCTCCCTGCGTGGAATAACATCGTCAAATTCGTCGCGAGGCGAGCGTTAAACAAAAAAAAATGTTGTGTTAAATTTAACACATTTCCCAAACGGTCCGCTCAAATGTTTGTGTTAATTTAACACGAAGTGAGTATGTTGAAGAGTAACACAAATATTATGACAAAAATTAATACGAAATTAATACGTTAATCGGCACTGAAGTGTAAATTAATGTTATTTTAACAGTTACACATGTTGAATATCGACACAACACAAAATGTGTTGAGATAACGCAAACACAATATGTTAAATTAATACAAGGATGTTAAGAATTTAATGCAAAAATTGTTTAACAAGGACCGACTTTAACACAAGTAATAAAATGTTTTTTACTGTGCGTATGACATATAAATTGCTCCCTCACGAGTAACTGTCGGGTATGTCTCCGTGTATTGGTGCCAACTTCGTGGTGACTCTGTTGACGTCCTCATGCAGACCCTCGAGCAAGTATCTAAGGAACTCTTGAGCGTCCTGCTGACTGTAGCCCATGAAACGCGGCGCGAATCTCTGTATCTGAGACTTGAGCGAGGTCGTGTTCACCACGTGATCACCGCCCACCTCCCACAATTCGTGGATCACTTGGCTGAACGCTTTGATGAGGGCGCCTTTCATGCTGGACGTGCTGGTATTTATGTCGGACAGGTATTGCTCGTTTAGCAGGTACTCCAACAGAGGTCTCGTGTTGCTCAAACACTGGATCACGCTGTTCATGAAACACTGAAACGATCGCATGACGCAGTCAGTAAAGTATACCATGTGCCGAAAGCTGGATATCATCGGCTTTCTTTCAACGACCAAAGTATCGATCATTGGTCTCTTCTTTTTAGCTAAACTGGCTGCACTAGTTGAAGAAATGTATAACATTGAAGAAAAATGGTTACGTTCCAAATATTTATTAAGAATTATTAAAGTAGTTTATTTTATTTAGATTAAATAAATATTACTTGAGAATAGCAAATTTTCTTCTTTCAGTGTGCTATATTCAAGTAATTAATATTTACTTAATCCAAATAAATTATCCCAATACTCCTTAGTATTGTAGCAAATATTTACTTGAACATAGCATCTTTTTCTTCAGTGTATATTTTTTAAAGCATATTAAGCACGACATTGTCACACCTCACTGTGCGTAAATTTCTTGAACTAGTGCAGTNAAAAAAAAAAAAAAAAAAAAAAAAAAAAAAAAAAAAAAGATGGCATGTAACTTTTCTCCTAGGGCAGAAATGTGAAAAATGAAATGTTTTCAAAATAGAAAATTCACACTTTTCTCGAGTTCACATTAAAATAGAAGATTTATGGTCCCCTGGATGTTCATTCTTCTCTTCCAGCGTGGAATTCATAAAAAGCGTAAATTTTCTATTTTGAAAACATTTCATATTTCCATCTTAGGGGAACAAATGATATAGAAAAAAACGAATGTACGATAAAAAACTTTGTGTAAATAACAGTCCACTGAAATTTATGTTGCTTTAACATGGAAATATGTTAAAAAGTGCATAGATATATGTTACTATTATTCACCTTGTCAATATATTATTTTTTAATATATTCACTTATCATTGAAACATACGGAAATTTCAGCGGGCCATTGTTTACACGAAATTCTTTACCGCGTACATTTCACGTGAAAAACACACGTGCACTCACTGTATTTCCAATATTCCGTAAGCCGTTCAGACCGCATCGTTCGTCGCGGTAAGCTTGCAGACGGTTGCGCGCCGATCTATTGGTCGGACTACCTTCCTGGAAATCATGAAATCACCATTTTCCATAGCTGTACAGATCGCCGTCCAGATTGCTGACTATCAATTAAACGGGAACGTATGTAGTCCGTATCATCGTTCGCAAAAACTACCGTTGTCTTGAATCGTCTCTTCGCTTCAAGAATAAGATATCCGTGCAATCGTCTTTCTCGATCGGCGAGAGTATCGTAAATCGCTCGATGATAAGCGGGAGTGCGATGGGGGGGGGGGTCAGGCTGATATTTCGCAGGAAAATACAAAACTCACGTCACACGCGCGTCGGTTTAGTAATTATCTTGTTAGGCACACAATGGAAGACCGAGATGATGGAGGAGCGTCACATACACACGCACATAGGCAAACAGGTGATCACCGGGCGTTAGGTAATCGCGAAGACACAAAGCTCCGCTCGATTGCGATCGGCAATCACGGCGATCGGCAATAAAAATACACGGCCTTGACGTGTTCGCGATCCTTCGGATACTCACCTGCGAGTGTATAATCGAAGACCGAGCGAGCGGGGACGCGGAGGAAAGTACCGGCGGATTACTGGCGCGCACCGAACAGACCTTTGGCGAGGCTATAGGTTTGGGGACGTTTGTTAAAGGCGTCGTGAAGCCCAGGAGGAAGGCGTAAGCAAACGCAAAAGTTATCACTATCCACAAACACCACAAGCCCCATCCTATCACTTGGGTGAAAGCCAGTTTCCTCGGATGCGCGCGCGAATACCGTCCGCCGAAGCGACGTCCCGAGCAGAGGAGATCCGCGACTGATGCGACGCCGGGATCGCTCGTCCCGACGCACGAACGACGTCCGCACGCGATGCGTCCGTTTTAATCATTCACGTCGACGGAAAAGAAGAAAATGCAACTTCACCGGTGGCGGTGTGCTTACGTGGCTGCCGTGGTGCACGTATTGATGCACACGTTTTGTCCCACGCTTGTTTTCACGAATACAAAGTAAGAGCGCCGATGAGCGCCCGGACATATATCTAAACCTCGACACGTTCTCATTATTTTGACCTTTAAATATGAATATGTAAACTCTCAGCGTAGAATATACGTATACAGGGTGTCCGGCGTAAGGAGAATACCTGTGATCTGTCGCTTTTCACTGAATTAGTGTACACTTAAAAAGAGATGTACAGTTAAGACTCGGCGGAATAAAGAAGAGAAGGGAACCAGCGCGAGCTAGTGCAGCCGGTTCAATGAGAAGGAACGAAGTTAAAAAAGAAAAGAAATAAAAAAAACCGTAAAAAATTTGCCTCCTATGGTATTCCTCCTTCGAAATCATTCGAGTGCTCCAAATATTGCTCATATCATTAAAAATGAAGATGTTCAGGTGTTGTTACGGGGACATCCTGTATATTAAATGTATGTATATATTCATGATATATATTCATGTGATCGAAGTTTAGATAAATAACGACCAAAACAATAAGAATGTCCAGGTTCAGGTGCGCGTCCGGATATTGGTACTTTGCCTCACCGAGCACAACAATCCGACAGGATATTGTATTTTCGCGGGAACGAGCGATACCGGGGCTCCACCACGCAACTTCACGGCTCGATCACCGAGACGCGACGAGAGCTCGCGGTAGTTTTTTGTTTCTTTTTAAAACGCAACGGGCAATTTGGCAAACTCGGGCGCTCCATCGATACCGACGATCCGTCGCACGATCATGACGAGACCAGGTTCGCTTCAATTGTCGCGTCCCCGCGAGAACTGTTCCTCCGATCGATACGATCGCGAAGAAAAAGAAGAGAAGCATGCGGACGCTTCGAGTCTACCGTAGCTTACCACGGAACACTGTTGCAAGTCCACCGACAACGTGCCTCGGTGTCCCGAAGAGCTCGGGTGGGAGAGCGAAGAAGCGAGAAAGAGACAGAGAGAGCTCTGGGCTATTAATAAAGCGCAGCAATGCCCGCGACTCGCGACTCGCGAGGCGACTTTAGTTGGAGACGGAGCGAGGAGATTTCGTAACCGGACCGGCAGGAAGTGAACGAGTCGCGTGTTCGCAGCGGCGTAGTTCTTCCCCGAGAACATCGGCGCGCCGAGAGCCACTGACCTTGCGCGTCAACAAATGAACGGGGAGGCTAAACGACGCGTCCGCGGCAACCGAGTTCCCGAGTTGCGGGCGCGTCATTTGGCGACTCGCGAGGATCGTCGACGCGATTACAAACAACACAGACGTTGGCGCGCACGAGCGTCGTCCGAGCTCGACGCATTCCGCGCGGAAAAGGACGCGCGAGGGTCGAAACCTTCCTGGCTCGAGACGACGATCGAACACCCCCCTGCGAGCCTGCCGAAGCGTATTTTCATCGATGAGGGCATACGTTATACTCACGTTGTCCGTGCTAACTGTTGCGAAGACCATGATTGCGTACTTGCTACCGGCTCCGACGTCTCGCGAATGCAGGCCGCGCAGCATCGACCGACGTGCAATCGTGCCGGTAAAAACGAAGCGATGGGGAAATCTCGAGGACGGAAGGGGAAAATCGCGCGGGAAAGCGCGAGATACCGCGTCGGTCCATGCTGGGCCGCCGCGTCGTCATATCTCTCTTACAAGCGCACTCACGTATTGCTCGTTGCCACCGCGGTAGAGACTGTGGTGCGTTGGATTCGTTGTCGGTGACGAAGTCAGGCTGCCCGTGGAGCTGTTCGCGGCCGTTGGGAAGAGACCAGGCTGCTCCGTTCTCCTCGAGGTCGAAGGGATGGACGACGAGGGCTCGTCACAGTGAGTGACCGACGGCCTACCGCTCACACCGTTCTGCAGGACCGGCAATGTCGCGGTGATCGCGGCGCTGAAGCCGCCCTCGGCCATGCTGTAAGACGCGCCTCTCCTCTCCTCGTCGCCATCTTCGTCTCGTTCGCCGGTCGCCGTGCTGCGACCATCTTGCAGGAACGTGGTGATCGCGTCGATCGACGTCGAGCGAGCGCCGTCCTCGTCCTCGGGAGCGCGTATTACCTCGTCGTCGTTGTTCGCCGCTTCCTCCCCTCGCGTCGCCTTCTTCTCCTGAGCGTTGTTATTGATCAGCAGCTCGGTGTTACGGGGATTAGTCGCGAGGTTAGTTAACAGGTCAAGCCTATCGCCGATCAAACCACCACCACCGGTGGGAGAGAGGTTACGCTTAGCGGGTGAGACCTCGTCGGGTCGGCGGTTGCGTTGCTGGCGAAGGTGGTGATGGTGGTGGTGGTGTTGTTGTTGTTGTTGACGGTTGCGTTGCCGGCTGTTGCGATTGTCGTCGTCGTCGTCGTCGTCGTCCTTGTCACCGTCCTCGTCGTCGTCGTCGCGCTCGTCGTCGTTGTTGTTAACGCCGAATCCACCCTCGGCGGCGGCGCCCTTCCCGTCGTTGCCGAGGTTGCCGTTGTTGTTATGCTGATCGTCGTCGCCGTTAACGTCCTTCGTAACGTCGCCGTCGTGATCGTCGTCTAGCTTACGGCTAACGTGATCGTCGATGGTTACCTCGGCGAGAGACGCGGCGCTGTCCGCGCGTGCATGCCCGCTGGTGAGCAGCGTGCTGCTCGCAGGTGGTCTCCTCTTGGCGGATCTCGACCACAGACCCCCGCCGGTGGCGGCGGACGAGGTGGAGGACGACGAGGAGAGCGAGGACTCCGGACGGTCCCTGCGCTCGACCAGCTCGCGCTCGTCGCCGCCGAACAGTTCGCTGAGGGACGACGAGGTCGAGCGGTGCTTCCAATGGTGGGCGCCGCCAGTGCTGGCCGATTGACGGATGTTCGGCACGTAGCCGGCCGGGGAGTACCTGCTGATGATGTCGGCCGCAGTCTCGACGTTGCGCTCCCTCGACGACGAGGTGCTCGACGTGGAGGAGCCGCTGTACCTGCCGCCGCCGGTGCCGTTAGCCACGACGCTCGCCGCCGACGTCAACGACGAGCCGCCCGTTTCGCCGTACGACGACGACGAGACTGACCTGCAAAATTGCGATCCAACGTGAATAATATCGCGGCCATCTCGACCGCTTCCGCCGAGCCGGGCCCGCGGCCAAGGGCTCTCCTCTCCCCTACCCCGCGTCGTTATGCAACGCGCCGCGCGAGTATAGACGTTCCGCTGCTCCTCTCCGAGCGCTCGGCTTGAACGAGAGAGAGAAACTACTTGCGCACGCTCAGGACGCCGTGCTCGCTACACACACACACACACACATTCCGGTTTCCGCCAGCGGCGAGAACCCGGATGGAACTACCGCTCTCTTCTCGGGGGTTTCGCTGCATCAGACCCGACGACGCGCACCCGGACGGGTATATGCCCTCGGGGAAGCCGGGATGCACGCGCGACGCGTGTGAGAAGCACGCGAACACGTGGGGGTGTTCTCTTGAAAAGAAACGGATGGAGCGTTATCTAGCAATAAGGTCAAGGTCTGCGGCCGACTACGGTCCGTCGTGTGCGAGCTCGATTATTTAAAATCGATAAATATGGCCACACACGCTCTCTCACCCACGATGGAGATAATAGCCGCGGGTCTCTCGGCGATACACACACCCACGCGGGGTTACACGTCGCACGCGCCGCCAAGTTTCACCGAGTCGGCCCGACGGGGAATCGAGATCGCGGCACGACGACCGGATAGGATCCGCTTTGACGAGAGCGGCCGTGAGGAAGGGATGAGACTATCTCGACCCGGAATAACAGGTAGCAGGCTTTAACGCGACCTCGACCTTTCACTGCCGGGCTAATGCCAGTTACCTAGGTCATACGAACGGCACGTACGTGTGTATATGTGTCTATGTGGCTGTGTAGATACGTAAGCATTATCTTGTCTTTGTAATTGGATTGATTACAGTGACGCAAACGAAGCTGGTAAGCGGCGTTTTTTTCGCGAGATAAGCGTAGGCACTTGCTGACGATATTCCTATCAGAGAAGAAGCCGCACGGCGTCGTTGAACATCGTCGAAAACGCCAGAATGAAACGACCGTCAATTTCGAAGCGTGAGGTCAGAGCTGAGCGGTAACGCGTCACTTGTAATACACGAGGAAAGTATCGTGGTAAAAATTATCACAAAATTATATAATGCTGGATCGTACCGGGATTATCATTGAAATTATTGTATGCTGTAAGTGACGTGTACACGTGAAATATATCACTGAAGATTACAAAACACATAATAATTTCAGTCATAATTTCAGTATGATCCAGTATTACAAAATTTTGTGGTAATTTTTGTTACAATATTTTCTCCTGTAAGGATCTCTATAATAAGAGTTTGGACACCGTCGTTATAGTCACCACATTTAGGTTAAAACTAGAAGTTCACAGCCGTAATACGAGAAATGTTCAAACATCATTAAAATAGGTGCAAAACTCACTTTTAACACACTTCGTAAACGACAAATCTTTGCTAGTGTTGTCACTCAGCTGACAAGTTTGACGTCATCTCAACCGAAAGTTTACTCAAACATAGCGGAGCCAAACAGAAATCAGACATACGGTATGCAGATTCTTATTATAGGGACTTGAACTTGTAACGCTGTCACCGTTACACCGTTACTTTCTCTTTCTTCCGTAACGACTTGATAACGACGTCATTTAGTCAACGTAATGTCAAGGTTGTAATGCAGCTTGTAACGCAAATGCGTTTTTAAGTAACTATAACGAGCATAACAGTTACTTTTATCATCATTTCGCACATGTACATGGGATGGACGATAACGAATCATAAAAAAATAGTCTTGAGAACTCAGCGAGAAAGGTAATGGAAACTGTAACGACTCGTTACTGCGACGAATCACTTTCGAAAAGTAACTTTCCCGATGCATAAAAGTACACAGAGGAAAAGATTTTTCGGGTTTAATAAAATTTCTTTAATTGAAACAAATTTGCTTTTTAAAATAGAGCAAATAAACAAATGTTTAATTCAATAACAAAATCATTTAGTTTTTCAAATAATAAATATCTTTACGTTAAATAACATGTTTCTTTTGTATTTTTTATCCAAATATTATCATGGTTGTCACAAACGATAAAAAGTATTAGAAAGAAATAAAGAAATAAAAAATAAATTATGTTATAAAAATATTAAAGAACTTCTTTTTTCGTTACAAACAATATTTAATAACAATATTTAATATATAATGAAATACATTTTTCTATTGAAAATAAATATTATTTCCTGTAATCAAACAGCAGGTTTTACTTTAGTGAAACATTAATATTTTCACTAAAACAAAATAATATTTGATATTAAATTATATTATTTATATTAAAACGCAAACCCAAGTCAAACGCGTATGCTAAATCCCAAGAAACTTTTTCCCCGTGTACAGAAACTACGATCTTAATCGCATCCCGGCGAGAACTTCGATATTCACGTCCACGTTCCTATATATCTCCTGACTTCAATCGTCGAACTTCCCCCTTTCTTTCNCCCCCCCCCCTCTCTCTCTCTCTCTCTCTCTCTCTCTCTCTCTCTCTCTCTCTCTCTCTCTCCGTTTTACTACGTATCTAATTTCACCGTGGAAAAGTAATTTTGCAAACTTATCGCGAGGAAACGAGCGTTCCCGGCGCTGCTCGTTATTCAAGTCGCCGAAGTGGGCCGCGGGAGTATTATCGACGCCTAAATCTCGACTGCCGACTCCACGTGTGCATTGTGAGGAGAAGCGTCTCGTATCTCGCGATCGTCGCGATCTCACGCCCTGCGCCCTATTTCGGGGGTGGGAGGGTGCGGAGGC
>NW_014555233.1:364313-548341 GCF_001313825.1 Dinoponera quadriceps | reverse complement strand
GGCAGATCGCTCACCTTGCGGGTGAGCGGTTGGACCGACTGTACTCCGACAAATAGTTCCTGCGGTTGCTCGTGAGGGTAGCGGTCGACGAGTAGAAGCTGCAGAGCCGAACGAGTATGAACACTTTGACACATAATGCTGTTTCGACAGTTTGGGACCTGCTATCGGCAGCGCGTTCACTCGCTAGAATTTGGACCGACGTCGCGCGGTCGAAGCTCGATCGAAATCGAATCGGTCCACAGTTGCGAGGACCAATGACTGTGAGAAAAATGACGCGACGGTGCACGGCCTCTTCCGTTCTCACTTCTCGCAGTAGATTCTAATCGTTAAGCCAGGCAAACGGAGGCACCGACGAGAAGAGGAAGCGTCGCTTCCGAGTGATTCCGCTGAGGCACGCTTCTGAACGGCGAAACTTCGACCGGGAGTCTGCTCTATCGCGCGAGCTTACTCAGCGTAAACTTGTGCAATACGTGTTCGTGACTGAATGCGAAAACACACGGATCGACTCCTTCCTTCCGATACAACGCGAGCGATGTGCATGAAGGCAATACATAGAGCGAGAAGAAACGAAAGAGCACTTTTGACCTCGTCCCGTTAGACTGCCGATAATCGCCGATCCCCCGAATCAATCACAACCGCGGCACCTGAGCTCCGCGGCACCAACTAACCTTCCTGACGCGCAATAGGATCGTCTGTACTCCGAGGAGATGTAATTCGAGCGCAAACTCGAGCCCGCCGCGGACGACGGCGTGTAGAAGCTGGTGGGCTGGTCAAGAATCGAGCTGGTGCCGCCGGTGGACCGGTACGCGCTGAACTTGGACGTGGAGCTGCCGATACCGCTGGTGGTGGTGGTGCCGGTGGTGCCGCTCGAGTATCTCCGGCTCGGTGAATGCGGCGCCATTGGGCTGGTGCTGTACGAAACTGCTACGGCGCCCGCTTGCCCGCCGCGATGGTACGACATTGCGTCCGGGTCACCGCCGGTCTCTCGCTTTTCCTTCCTGAAGTGCCTGAAATAACAGTGATATTAATGAATAATGTCGACACGATATCTGTACTTGAGCGGACAAAGTACCAACGTCTGTACTATTCGGTAACTTTCGACGGTAACAATCTTAGAGAAATCTAGAGTCTGAAAAATATTTCACGCGAAATGACACTGTATTGACTGAACTGATGAGCGAATATTTTCGCGAAGGCATACAAAACTGGCATTGTGACAAGAAGTAAAAAATTGACGATCGCGCTCTCTCGGAGAATTTCTCGATTCCGAAACCAGCGAGACCACAGATCCCACGTGACTTCCGTTACCGAGAAAAAATGTAACCCTTTTCTTCACTTTTTCCCTTTCGATGTTGCACGCATAACATTATCGGCATGTTTTCTTAATTATTTCAGAACTATATCAATTTTATTCATTGAATTTGCGATTTGTGATATAACGTAATGTAATTTAACTTTTAGTTTTACACGTATTTATATCACTTTTCTTTACTTTTCGTTTTCTTGTCTGCCTATTAAAGAAGTATCACTTCTAATGTATGTGTCTAAATTGCGCTTGAGGGAAATATTCTCTTCCTAAAGCGTTAGCGCTTTTTAGATAAATATTAAAATAATATTAGCTATTTAGATAAATAAAAAACTTTCTCTCTCCTCTTGCTCATTAAAAAACAATGTGTGTAAAAAAACGTTAATTGCCCTTAATCATTGCACTTCGGTAGATCGAGCCCGAACAATGCATTATTCAGCATCTCGCGCAAGCGCTCTGACCCGATAATTCGTCAGGCATGTATAATTAGTCGATTCGCGCACACCTCACGATTCCATTATCAATCGGCATATATTATCGGCCGTATCGATAATTGTATTTTACGGACGTAACGCGATCTCCGGATATCATGATATTCGATAATCGCACGTGCCTAACATGAAACGGGCTCTCCTGTTGTTTTCCTATCGGTATCGCAAGTAGCGCAATACGACAAGCTTAATTCGAGCTTCAGTTTGACCTCGGCTCTAACTCCCTCCCTCTCTCCCTCTCTCTCCCTCCTCTCTCGACTGTCTCGAGTATATCACCTTACCTTGTCCTCCTTTCCTACGGAGCACCTGAGGATTACCATAAGAAAACCATGTCGCAGTCCAGCTGCCAAAGTCGATTATCGTGGATTTATAAGGGAAGGGGGAGGGAATTTGTGTGCTTATCGATTTGTTTCGTCTTTCAGGAGCGCAAAACAGCTGAAGCATGCGGTTAACTGTACATAGACAAGATGGACACGCTTCTTGAACATCGCAGAGTGATTCGACAGCGAACGTTATTTGACATAAGGCTCGAGTATTTATCGAAGCGGGATGACCGTCAATAAGCTTTGTAGCGTAGCGCGTAAACCCCGACTCTTAAAAGGCACAAGATGGTCACTGCGAGGTCGTACAATCGAAGTTTCGATCATCCTTCGTATACCCTTCTATACACTTTCTTCCTTCGATAGTAACGACTGCAGAAAATCGTATGATACGTTCGCCCGTACGAGATTATCCCGGCTGGGGATCTCCTTATCGGTGGACAAATATTTGAACGTTACGTCAAAACTTCGGATTCTTCTCGGCGATACTCACAAGCGAGCGTGCCTCCTTGTTGACGCAGTTAATCTGAATGTATTCTCTTATAATTGCAATTTATCCCAGATAGGCATATTTCGGTACATTGTCTGCATTATGACTAGCGCGTTAACATAAGATAAAATAAATACGTTAATATATGTCCTCATACAACAAGCATTTATCAGTAACACAAAATATTGACCGATGTCGTGAAAATTGCAACAATATTCTGACGTCATAAATGCTGCTTATTTTGTCCGAAAGAGAACGAGATTAATCTGAAATTATTGTATAATAACAAGAAGTCAATGCGCCGATTGGAATTATGGCGTAATAAATAAATATTTCTTAAAACTAGCATATTTTAACTATGTGTAGTGTTGCAATGGCATTACAAAGCATGCATTAAATGTTTGAATACTACAAAGTAAAAATTTTGCGTTAAATTTAACATATTTCACATGTCCCAAACGATCTACACAAATTTTTGTGCTAACTGTTAAGTAACACGAATATGTTGAATATGTCGAAAAGTAACAAATATTATGTAAAAAATGAACACAAAATTAATATCCATAACATGTTAATCGACATTAAAGCGTATTTTAACACATTTACAAGTGTTATATTAACGTTTATACATATTGAATATCGACTCAATGCAAAATATTGAGACAACATGTAAACACAATATGCTAAATTAATACACGGTTATATAAAAAATTTTACAAAAATGTTAACAAGGACCGATTTTAACATGAGTGTAACCAAATATATTTTCTATCTGGGATCGTGAATATTAATATGGCATTCATGTTCAATAGAGACAATAATAATGACAATAACAACACCGATCGAACAGCACATCGTGCCGCATGAGATGAGAGAGGAATCGATGAGTCGCGTGTTATGATCTGCCCTTATTAGTTCGGCGAACGGGGAGGGGGAGGGGGAATAATATCAATTATTTCCCGACTGTGTAAAACCGTGGAGTCGTCCGCGTCTGCACTGACAGTTCAGTAACACCGGCCGGTGTTATATTTAGTCTCTATAAATAATAGTCCTAACGAGGTAAAATGGGCGCGAGATAAGGTCGGAGGAAATCGGAAGGCGCGCGCGTGCGCGCGTATGACCGACTCCGTCGGTCGGGCGACACGCGCGGCGGCAGCGTCGATAGGGCGCGGACTTTTGACGCGCCGATTTTTCCCTCGGCTGTGCGATTTGGCAGCCGGCCCGCTTTCCGCCGTGGTCCGACGCGCAGAACGCGGAATCCGATATAAACCCTGCCGTTTCGTATTTCGTTACAAAGCCATCTCGCGAGCGAGCGAGCGGGCGGACGCGCGCGCGCGCGTAAACTCTTCAACGCGGGATTTTGCAACGCTCGTTAAAAATAAAAATACCTCCGACGCGGGTTGCTACACGCGGCTGCATGAATTAAGGGTGCTCGTGCGCTGCCGATGGCGCGCCTCGTGTTCGCAAAATACCGCGGTGTGAAATGAAATGAAAAAAATTCTCCACGATTTTGCGCTCGAGGAGCGAGAGAGCTCCGAAAGCACTTCGACGGCGCGCTGGTTGGATTATTAGTCGAGTTAAACAATACGCAACACACGACGCAAATATTGGCCCGCAATCACGGCTATCTCGTTGACTTGCCTGCGTCATGGCACGTAGCGGTGCGAGTTCGATCGTTCGCGCGGACGACGGAATGGAAATTTTTGCCGGAAGCCCGATGGCACGAGCGACGACGAGTGTGTGTAAGCGGGGTATCTTCGATAAATTATAGCCCGATGCGGCAACGAGGAAACGCTTCTCCGGCCGGACACTGTTAATCGACGTGTTCGCAACACGTCGATACGCTAAGTGGATAGCTAATAGCTGCGCTTCGCGACATGCCGCGCGCAATCCGCGGAGAGGAGCCGGCGCGGTGGAAAATCGAAGGCAACGTCCGGGTGACGGCTCGATCCGGGGAAAAAAGAAAAGCCGTTTGCGTAAACAGACACCGCACCGTCTAACGCACGCGACACGCTTGCGTCATCGGCGAAACTTTGCGACAAATTACCGCCGTCGTACTCTTGCACTCGCGCGTATACTCATCACACACATGTATACACGCGTGCGTGTTTCCAACGGCGGAGTCAATAACGGGATTACGTGATCGTGTAAGGAACAATGAGAGTGATATAACTGAATTTTCACGCCCATCAAACTCGTTGAAACGCCGTCTCCCTGTTTCTGCGTTCAGCGAGTACGACGGTAGTACAACAAGAATTGTCTATGATTGGTATGGATACTTTCGGATTTACCAATCGTGCATGCATCTTCCGAATGTCGGTCGCTCTATTGTTGTGCTCACTGAACGCAGTCTTTGACGATACCGTTGTAGTTGCGAGCATAGGGATAATCGTGAACGCGTACATGTCACGCGGAATCGAAGTCGGAAATGAAGCGGAAAAGAAGAGATTCCCTCGCTCGATCAATGACGAACGACAATCCACCGCACTCCTGCGATAACGTTACTCCGGCATACTTCAGGACACCCGGTGGACGCGTTATTTGATCGAGATCACGATATTCGATTGCAGTCGGCATACGCGAATCCATTCGATTAGATTGTAGCTTTACGCAATGAGATTCCACGTTTCTCGTCTTTCCTATGGCGACTCGCGCGCTTCTCACTCACTTCGCCGGTACGAACGGGATTTTCGAGCTCGGTTCGACTTATTACGATTTTAATGATCGCGTCACCATGTGGAAATAAATAATATTATAAATGTGAGTCAATAACTATTACCATTTTGAATATTTTTGAAAAATAGAAAAATTATCTTATCAATGAATAGATGAAGACAAAAATGGGTTACATTTACAGAATGTGTTCGAAACGAGGACCGTTGTTGTTATCATTGTAAGATATTTGTCATCTAAACTTTTTTCCTACTTTCACATTCTAAATATATTCTAAGGCCCAAATTTTCATTTCCTGGTTAATTTGTGATTTCGAATTAACCGAATGATGATGTAAAAATGATGTTTTCCCATTTATATCTGGTCAACAATTACACTACAAAATTATCAGTTGAATGATTATATAATGATAACCATCCAGAAAAAAATTGTCTTAAATCAATGATAGATATTCTCATATATAGGAAAGAATATTATAATATTATTAGATTTTTAGTTTTAAATTGAATGCAAGTAATACATACATCAATACAGATTTAATCGAATCAAGATTAAAAATCTTCTAAGAAGATTATAATATTCTTATATATATGAAAATATCTATCATTGATTAAAGACTGGTTTTTTCCGCACATGAACAGAAAAACACGCGAAAAACCAATTTTTGCATCATCATCAGTTAAAGTTTAAACCATAAGTTAACCAGGAAATGAAAAGTCAAGCCTAAATGGTAATGGTGTTACTCAATAAACACCAGCTAACGATAACTTCACAACAATTTAATTACAATTTCCCACGCAATGATTTAACTTATGTACAACGCATGTTATATCGCACTTTGTCAAGCGAGAAATTTTAACATTGATATAACGTTACCGTCGGTGTTTGCTGGGTATCGCCTAACCCCTTGTACATTGATGCAAACGTTCGAGCGTTTCCGAGGTAAGAAGTCCTTGGCTTCGCGAGGTCATTTCCGGGTCGTGTGACGTATCGCAACAACTTACGATAATTAGAGAGTCGCGTATCCGGCAAACGGCGATCATTCTCGCGACCTGTTATTCTTCTATGTCAAATCGATACACCGGTCCCGTGTGGATTACACGCTTCGTGTGTCCCCACGAGGATGAAGCGTATTAACGGGAGAGTAACCGCCGAACGAGCGTCCCACGTCCGCGAAGGAGTAAATTCCGTGACCGGGAAGCTTACGATTCAATTAACTCGCGCAAGACACAACGCGCGAATTATGATGTAACCCCGGCGTAACGCGCGCTCCTTCGCGCTGAGCGGCGTGTTATTAATTAACCCGACCGGCAATTTATCTCCGGCAGACGGATAAACGTCGCCGTCCGTTTGCCGTCCGGCATTAAATGCGAGGTTGAAAAAGTAGCGCAAGTACACACGTGCGGATACGTACGTATTTAGATATACGCGCGCTCACTCAAGGACCGTCCCGAGAGAGGGAGCGGAACGAAGGTATCCGAGTTATCGGATAAATTGCTCCGCACGTGCGACGCTGAGGTGACGCTGAGATTCTCCAAGTGATAACGCGAGATTTTCCGACGTTCTGTCGCGGGAAAATTCATCGTGCCACCCGTGAGCGACAACCCCGTACCTTGGAAGGGATGAAAGGACCGGTATTGCCGTTTCTTCGGTTACGTACTGAGAACAAAGCGACTGGATCGACGAAATCGACGGTTACTCTCATTCAATCCTCATCAAAAAAAAGAATATTATGCCCACTGAACGAATTACGCGTCGGTGCGAAAATTCGTTGCGCTAATAGAAAAAGGCCCTAAAGTCAAATGATTTGAAAACTTTTTTTAATTATATAAAAAAAGTTTAATGTCTGATAAATTATATATAACACGAATGCTTTCAGAAAAAATTCATCGTATTATTTTCGATCACCTTACTTTTTATAATTTATTAGAAAATTGAGTTCTGTCGATAACAGGGTCAGCCTCGGTAATGGGAACTTTTATCCTAGTTGCTGACTAAATCGCGATCGTTGAATCAATTGACAACTCATTAGAGTAACTGTATGATTTGTTCGATAGATTAAACGTTGTGCTTGAAAGAATTTTGTTCGTTTAAGCAAAATTTCGCTGATTCTGTCACTTTTTTTTATATGTGTGCACACGGAAGAAATATTTCAGTTCCCGCAACTGAATGAAGGCCAGATAAAAACTTGGTAACGAGAAATGATACGTCTCTGATACCACGACTGAGAACATTCGTGTGAACATTCAGCTGCATTAAATTCGGTCGGGACAACTGAGAGCAATTGACTGAGCAGAAACTTCCTGCAGGAATATCTTCCTATTCTTACAACCGAATTTTTCGTCTGGCCCTCGGGCAACGGAAAATTCAGTTATACCGACGCAATTGTTCTTTCTGTGCAAAATTTGAGGAAAATTCGAATTTGTAGATCGTTTGACCGCTTTCTGTCGGAGGAAAATTCACCACATAATTTGTGAGCGAGAATCCCGCATCTCGGAAGAAAAGAAGATCGTTTCCTCGATATTCCGTGCAGGAAGAAAATTGGAATTCGAGTACGTCTGACCGCTTTCTGTCGGAAGAAAATCCGTCGCGTAATTCGAGAACGAATAATTCAGGAAGAAAAAAGACCAATAACCGTTCCTCCAATCTTCAGGGTTTGGAGAAAATTAGAATCCGTGAACTGTTTGACCGCTTAATGTCGGAGGAAAATTCAGTATCTCTTGGAAGAGGAAACATACAAAAAGAAAAATAATAATTCCGTTAGTGTAATTGAATCTTCCCGTTGTCTTGAAAAAAAGCAGACCAGACAAAAAACTCAGTTATAGAAACAGAAAGATTCCGGTAGAAAATCTCCACTCAGTTGTTTTCAATCATCTCAATCGACCTTTGACACAGCCGAACGTTCAGACGAACTTTTTCGGTCGCGATAACAGAAATATCACATCTCGCCATCGCATTTCTGTTAAGTTTGTCCATGTTAAGCCTATATCGGACTAAGCATTATAAATTGAAATTAAGTTGAAATTTGATCAATCAGTGCAAAGTTGTATCGGACTGTGCATTATAAATTGAAATTTGATCAATCAGTGCAAAGTTAACTAAATTTCATTAAATTTGAGTTTACTGAACTTGGCATTGATTGGCCGGATTCAATCCAATCTCAATCTCCAATGCGCAGTCCGATGACAGGCTTTACGCGAACTGAAATTCTTTCTGCCCGCAAATATACGATTTTTTTCTCAAAGCTGGAGAAAAAGAAATTCGGAGTCCACGAACACGCTTGATCGTTTTCCGTCGGCGGGAAATAGGGAAAGAAATTCACGTAACTCGCGAGCGATAACTCAATATCTTCAGAGGGCGAGCGATAACGACTATCTGTCCCTGCACGGTTCCCAGACTCCGCAGGGAGATTAGAATCCATGAATCCGTTGACCCGCTTTTCCAGTGAGGCACAGGATTAATTCTCGCGTAGCAAAGCCCGTTCGACCCGCGTTACGTACGTGGGATTGATGGATGTGTTCCGACGACTTTAAGGCTTCGCCGGGAGCACGCTAGAGAGAAGCGACTAATCGATATCCTATCTTCCGCAGCGGGCATAAACGAAATGGAAAACGACGTTGAAATATTCCTCGGCCGCCCGTGCGCCCCCCGACGACGGGCCGAACCCGGCAGACTTTTTGCTGCCTCTCTTTCTCTTCTCCGTTTCTTTTCTTCTTTCCGAGCCATTGCGAATGCAACGAGAGAGAGAGAGAGAGAGAACGCGCGCGTGCTGCGCGGATCGATGGTGCGGCGTCGTAAGGTCAGTGTCGATTAATGTCATAAGCAGCTCGAATTCGCGAGCTAAAATGTGTCACGATTTCATATTTAGCTCGCGTGGCCGCGTCACGACACAAATAACTCCGCGGCGTTGTTTCTCGTTGCTCGAGAGAGCGCGCGCGCTTTTACTTTCTCCCGTTGTGCGACACCGGGAGAAGTGGATCTCGGCCGGCACGTCGCGGATTCACTCACTCGAATTCGTCAAGTGGAGCGAATCAACGCGGATCACTTTATCGCGTGTAAATGATAGCTCGGTGATTACAGAGTGACGTAACACGCTGCGCTCCTCGTGCGTGATCTCCCTCTTGAGATTTACGCTCCGAGCGTTTATCGCTCGATCACCGAACGACCGATAAAGCTGTCGAACTCGGTGAACGGCGACGATTCCGGCTGTGGGATCGTCGCGATTTGCACACAGTGCGTCCGCGTCGACCGCTTTGCATTTCGCAGCGTAACGATTTTGCGCGCGATGAGTCGCGCATTCGCGTATGTCGGAATACGCGCGTCAGCCTCCCGAGATGCCTCGGATGATACACCGGATCGTGAAAATTAGACGTCGTCGTCGTCATCGTCGTCGTAGCGATCAACGGATCTCGCGTGCGCCAGCGAACACGCGAAGCGTGTCACCAAATGCGTGGTCGCTCCGGACTGTTTTTTTCCTTATTTCTGGTTCGTCGCGACGCACGACGATGCGCTGCACCGACATCGGGCGATTTTCACTTGATCTGAGTATACACCAAAGCCCGTATTCTGAGCTCACTTTCGCCGATAAAAGTGTCTTTAAAAGCCACCTAAGTGCTTGGAAGCCACCTAATTGGCTGAAAAGCCGCATTTGAGACACTTTTATCGATAAAAAGAGAGTTCAGAATACGAGTTTAAGCAAACTAACGAGAAATGGAACGACGAATGCGAACTTTCGTCGTTACAATTTGGAAAATGTGGTACGCTACGACGAATCGGAACAGGATGTTTTGGGCCGATTTGTTTACAAGGCGGTTTCATCAGAGAAAATTTATGCGCATTTGGACGCGAATATACACTTTCATGTTACACATTCGCTATTCGTTCGCTCAGTGTACACTATAGTCGTAAAGTTCCGCGAGAAATCCGTTTTTCCCCATTTTTTTCGCGGATTTGTTTCTGACCTTCTTTATGGAAAAAAGTAAATGCGGCGGGTTTTAACCGAACGCACGTGAATTTTTCTAAACGAATTCTTGCACCCTTGGGACAAAGGTCGGGGATTTCGCGGAAAAATTCGGGAAAAAACGAGTCTTTTCCGAAATTTTAAAATTACAGTGTATACCCACCTTTACTGATTCCAGTATGCAAGAAACGTTAAATCAATCTTTCGAAACACTGATTTTATGTGGATTTTATATAAACATTTTGACGTAATATTTTATGAATATTTTTAAACTGTTACTTGATAATATAATATCCCTAAATATTACAAACATAAAGTAGAAACATTATTTTTAATGTTTCGGTCAAATACTGTTAACAATGACGTTGTACAAAATTAAAGACAACATATTTAAATGTTACACGTTATAAGATACTGTAATAACGTTGTGTTAATGATTTCTTGCTTACTGGAGTACGAGCATCATTCTGTCTTTGTTCAACAGAGTGAGATAATAATTACTACTGCCGCTCAAGTATTTTAGAAAAATAACAATATTTTATCAACTAGATTTTATCACTAGACTAGAAAATTAAAAAGCTTTCATTCACAGAAGGTGTTCGGAGTAACGACCTCTGATATCTCACTGTGCAATTTCTGATAAATAAACTTTTCCCCCCTATTTTCACATTTGGAAAATGTTCGAGGTAGTAATAGTCATTGTCTCACTCTGTACATTCAACGAGCGACCAAGACGAGCTGCTGATGCTTGCGCCGACTTGTGTCACTAAACAGAAAGCGCTCATTAAAGCTTTCTTCGCGATCGCACTGGATTCCTTTCGCGCGCGTCGTTTTGTGTTCCTTCACTCGGATTCCTCGTCTCTCCTTGGCGGGACTCGACCACGTCAACATCGATTGACCGATCGCAACATTGCGAAAACAAATCTGCCGTGGGATTTTCAGTCGTGGTTTCTTAAGATAGCCGGCCCGTGATAATATTGTTGGGAATAATACAACGGGAAGAAGCTCGAAGAATCTGTGTGCTAAATGTTTATAAACATGATTTTTTATACACAGCTTGGACATTATAGTAAGAGAATATCAATCAAACTTAATGTTTGGAAACTCATAAGAAAATAATCGTTTTTCGCGCCTTGACATGTAATATTTTTTAACTGGAACCGCCGTATTACACATGTACGAATGTATCATATGTACCGATAGACACACACACACAAATGCAAGCTATTAGAAAAATTTTCGCGATTTTGGATTTTTCTGCATTTTTCTCGTAATTTTCGCATTTTTACGTGCCGATTACAGAGCTTCAAGATTATTTAATCGTTCCACTTTTAAGAAAATGTCTAAACCAAGAGGCACGAAGGGAAGTAGCGCGTGTATTTGCCAAATTTTTATAGGTTAGCTGTCATATATTTCAATCGTAGGATTAGGAGAGAAACCTTAAGAAACCACGGCTGAAAAACCCACGGCAGATTCGCTTTCGCGATCTGAAACTGTGTACTTTGCGTATCAACTTCCGGAAAACTATGCTCAATGATCTTCTGTAATTTTTTTCATACCTCCACACGTCTCTTTCATCGTCTTCTCGTTTTTCACCAAAACCGTAAGAGTAGTTCGGTCGGTGAGAATTAAAAACGTAACATTGGACGTCACTTTTCATTAATAATTCCATCAAAAATTGAAAAGATTCCTAAGAAAAGATTAATTTACGGACCTTAGATGCTCCTTTCTTTTAACGGTATTCACTAGCGGGATAGAATCGTGCGTATCACTAGATGCAATATTTTTCACCGAACACGTTATTCACGGCTACGCGGTAACCTAACCCTTGTCTGAGCGAGACGCGAGGTACGTCCGCACAAGGCGACGGATCGTTCGGCTCCCGAACGGCTTTTCATAACCAAAAACGTGAAAGATACACGCAAATACAAACGTTAGGAGAATCGTCCTGTAGCAGAATGAGGTAGCCGAATGTTGTCCTGTTTTGCGTCCTTCCGAACTCGCGAGCGCCTATGCGGCAAAAGTCAATCGCCGACGGGAGAGAGGAAGAGCGAAAAGGAGAGAATGAGAGAGAGAGAGAGAAAGAAGGTCGATGAAAATACTCACGACGACGACGACGCGGAGGACGACGACGAGGAGGAGGTGGTGGTGGAGCAGGAGGAGCGCAGGTCGCGGCGAAGAATCCGGGAAACCGACTCGGCCGGTACTCGTCCGTTATCGAGACTGAGGAACGTGACACCTAGCAACCGCTCGCGTCTCCTCGCTCATGTCGCGGACGCGAATTCTCCCGGGGGGAAGCGAGTGGATCAGGTCGCGGTGGACGCGCGCGCGGATCGAGCGGCTTCGGCGGGTCGACTAGCTCGATGAGCGAGCACGACGAGCCATCCCGTTGACGGTGCCGACGACGGTGACGTCACCCACCGGGAACGTACGCTCCGAATTCCGAGCGGGCGCCGCGAACGGGGCGGCCGAGGAGGAGAGGCGAGAAGATAGTCGCGCAGCGCGGAGCGCGCGCGTATGCGGGCGCGATCGATTTTCGCGCTGCGCTCGAAACAACTTTCCGTTGGTTAATGTATGTGTATATACATATATGTATATAGGCGCTTTTTCTCTTTCTCTCCCTCTCTCTCTGGCGCGTCTTTCAGCACTCTCGCGTGTACGACGAGTGTAGGGTACGACCATGCACGCGCGTCTCCTCTCTCGAGCGATTACCGTTAAACAATGTCGTCGTCGTCGACGTACCGCAAGCCCGGTGTGTATTTACCTCTCGTCGACACTCCTCGCCTTCAGTCCGGCCGACCGACTAGCCGTATCGCGAGATCCTCGCGGCACTGGCCCGCCAGCAACGTGCGCGCACAAACAATATGGCGACACAAGGTTGCCGATTTCCGCGTCATGACAGTCATCGCATCGTCCGCGGCGCGACGATACGACGGCGGCCGCGGTAACGACGGCGACGTTCTGCGCTAGCGCAGAAGCGCCTTGGCACGCCGTGCCGCGGTGCGGACGCACCGGAAACGACGCGACCCGTCGCCGGGAGGATCGCCGCGGCCCGTTCGAAAAGCCGCCGCTCGAGCAGCGGCGGTTTCTCGCCTCGGGGGGCGGATGGTGTACCAAGTTTCCTTGCGGTTTTTCTTCGTTTCTCCTCGCCTCGCTGCCCGTTGAACGATACACGAACAGTCTTAGGAATGTAAGAATTTATTTTCAACGTACGTGTGTCGGTTCGTAAATCTAAAAGTGTACATCGACGAATCTTCGTCTCTCTCTCTCTCTCTTCGTGCTTCGTGTGGACGATACACGAGCGGCCTTCCAGGTGTAAGAATTTATTTTCAACGTGTGTGTGTGTCAGATCGTAAATCTAAAAATTGTACATCTTCGACGAACCTTCGTCTCTCTTCGTGTTTCATGAACGACACACGAACAGTCTTGGTGGTAAAATTAAGCGAAATTTATTTTCAACGTGTGCGTAACGAATCGTAAATCTAAGAAATTACATCCTCGACGAACCTTCGTCTATCTCGTGTTTCATGAACGACACACGAACGGTCTTGGTGACAAAATCAAGCGAAATTTATTTTCAACGTATGTGTGTAACGAATTGTAAATCTAAGAAATTACATCTTCGACGAACCTTCGTCTCCCTTTCTCCTTAACAAATGAAGATTTATTCGATAAATAAAGCTTCATTTTCCGTTCTTTCTTTCTTCATCGAGTCGTACTGTACAAAGTGTTTTATATGTATACTTTACGTCGATTCCTTGCTACATTGTTTCTCTACATAACTGGCGGCCAGCTGATGTACGCGGGCCACGTCCTCGGACGTGCCGTGTTTCTCCTCGAAACTCACGAACTTCTGGAACAGCGTTCTCATCTTCCTTACTGGGAGCGTCTGGGCGACCGCTCGATTCAATACTCTCCTACGAAAATGCATGATGTTGAAATGAAACGGTCAACGTACTCACCGAGAAGAAACCTGTATTGCGTATAAGTGGCTCGCACCTGGCTATTTCGAGATCCCCGGTTTTCACCAGACAGTCTATGTAAGAGGACCACACGTCGACACGCTTGGGATAGGAACTCAGGATCTGCTCGAACAAAGTCTGCGACCGCTCCTTGTCTCCCAGTTTGTTCTCCAAATTCGCGAATCTTACCATCAAGTTTACGTCTGCGGGAGAAATGCACACGGAAAATCCACGTTACGTACATACACTGAGAATATAAAATATGCCGTTTTATTTATTAAACAAAACGTTTCTCTATTATATATTGTATACCAAGTTTGGGAAAGCTACTTTTCAAGAGCAACTCGTTTTCATTTCGGAAAATCACCGTTATCGTTACCCGAGCAGCAAAGTGAGTCGTTACGGTTTCCGCTATTTTCCTCACCAAGTTTCGACGATCTTTTTGAGTGATTTGTTATCGCTCATCTCGCATATAGAGAAAGCTCTGTACATGCAAAATAACGATCAAAGTAACGGTTACATTCTCGTTAACGTTACCCAAAAGTATAATTACGTTACCATAATTATTATAACTAATGAGGAAAAATAACGCGTTACTGAGAAAAGGGAACTTGTATATGTACTCTATGTGTACGAAATAACGATAAAAGTGACGGTTATATTCGTCAATGTTAGCCAAAGATACAATTACGTAATTTTCCTAACTAATGAGAAGAAATAACGCCGAAGGGAAGGAACTTGTAGATGTACTCTGTGCGCGCGAAATAACGATAAAAGCAACGGTTATATTCGTCAACCACGTCGGCCGAAGATATAATTACGTTACCGTAATCTTCGTAACTAATGAGAGGAAAATTAACGCTGTTACCAGACCGTTACTGAGGAAGGAGGAGCCACTTGCGGCGGTAACAGCGTTACAAGTGATGCGTTACTTCCGCATTATGTACACAACGCAACGCTTTACGCAACAACAAAACGTGAGCACTCACGCTGAGACGCCGGCAGAGATTGCAACGCCCGTTGCATGACGTGACGTGACTTCTCTTTGAGCCCGATCTTCAGGAACGCGGCGCCGCAGTCCACCCACATCCCGAAATCTTGCTTGAACTTGCCGGTCATGGTGGTGATCAATTTTTCCAGCTCGGCCCGCCTGCCAGCGTCCACGTGCACGCTCAACATGTGCGTGTATACCTTCAGCGCGTCGTTCGCCTTAACCGCCTCCTGGAACACGTCGTTCAGGGAGTCGGACGTGCCGTACTTGGACTCGAGGTTCAGCCAGGCGTTCCACACGTTCAGCTGCTCGTTCTCCTCGCGGAAGTTTATCGCCTTGATGGCTCGCCTCGCGACCGCCCTCGCTTTGTCGATCTCCGTGGCCTGCAGATGGTACGCCATGTACTGCAGCCACACCAACGAGCTGTCCGGGCTGGACAGGACCAACCTGTCGAACTGGTCGATCGAATTGGGCATTTGGTTGCTCGCCAAAGCCTCCTCCCGCTGGCGGATCTCGCGTTCCTTCTGCCGTTCCTGCTCCCGGCGCTCGGCCGCGCTCGGTTTCTTCTTCTTCTTCTTCGGCTCTTCCGCGGGCTCCTCCTCGTCGTCGCTGGACGTCTCGCTAACGGGGACCACGGTCGAGCTTGGCGTATCGTCCCAGTTAAATCCGCATTCTGGAATATGCGGTCTTTCCGCTATCGACAGTGTGTTCTCTGCGCTGCTCTCGTCGGTAGAATCTTCGCCCGACGCGGAGATCTCGTCTATACTCTTTATCTTGACCCCCTCCTCTTCGGCTGTTACTTTTTTCTTAATCCTTTTCTTCTTCATACTGCCTTCTTCTTCATGTTCACGTCCCACTTCGGCTTTTGCTTTGCCCGATCGCCCGCTGGCCTCACTTTTCTTCGAAGCGGCGGTCTTACCTCGGTCGATATTACTCGCTTTATTTTTGGACTTTCTCTTGCCGGCGGCACCACCGTCATCCGCTTCCCCGTCGTCGACCTCCACCTTTGGTTTCTTAGCGCTCGTTGAAGCCGCGTCTTCCTGCTGCGCGGACGTCTTTCTCTTCAGCTTTTTGTCCGCGCCGGAAGTCGACTGCTTAGCCGTCGCTCTGGGAGTCTCGAATGCAGACTTCAGCATGCCGATCGGAACGATGTCGGACTCGTTTCCCTTGAGCACCACGTACAACCGGATCTTGGCGTGTACCACGTAAGGCCTCAAGTCGGGAGCGAGGTCGTTCAAGTGCCGGCGGACCGGCAGGGCCAGCAGGTATCCTGAACCGCCGCGTTTCACGAGGACAAGTATCAACCAGTTGGTAATCATCAGGATCTCTCCTCTCAGCACGATCGTCTCAGGAAGCTGCGGCAGTTTTTTCTGCTTGGAGCTGATGCCGTTCACTATCCTCGGCAACAACGACACGTCGACGAGTTCGTGGATGTAGTTCTTCCACAGGATCGTACCGTACACCTTGTCGCCGACCTTAGGCTCGGTGACGTAATGATCTTTGCGCACCACACCCGTCAATTGATTGTCCAACCGAAGCACGAGGCCATGTTCGGTGATCTTCTCGACCTTGCCGTAGACCTTCTGACCCAAGGTCACCGACGAGATCGGCTTGTTCTTGTAGAACACGTTGGTCGCCAGTTCCGACAGTTTGTTGAGGTACAAGCTCAAGACATCCACCGCCGCCAGCATCTTCGTCCCGTGCTCCAGCGGGCTCTCCCACACGTCCTTCAACGCCATCGTCAGCCCCAGTTGTTTCTCTCGCTTGTTGACGGTCGTGACTTTGACGAAGAGTATCTGGTTCACGCGCAACAGCTCGTAGTTGCTGATATTCTTGTACAAGACGAACCCGAAAGTGGAGTAATCCTCGATCGGCAGGATCACTCTCACGCCGTCCTGCGAAATGTCCCTGATTGTGCACGGAATGCAATCGCCCACTTTCAGCGCGTCGAAGCTCCTGTACTGCTCCTGCGTCACATAAGTGCATGACATTATGACGCTCGGCTGCGTGGAGAAGACGTAAGCGGACATGGTGTCGCCGGGGGTGCATTTGGACGCAAGCAGACTGCCGATCTCCATACACGGGGACATGTGACCGGCCGGCAAAAAGCCGATCGCGACCTCCTCGTCGTCCGTCTTGCGAATTCTCAGGTGTATCCCTTCGACGGACGACTCCACGACCGTTCCTTCCACCAGATCGCCGATCTTCACGCCAACGGGCTGCAGTTGCTTCCGTTCTCCAGTGATTATCCTCAGTTTCATTCTATTCTCGTTCTTCTCCACCGAGTCGATGAGCACTCGGACGGTCTGTCCCACCGTGTAATTCCAGTTGATGTCGGATATGTTGCTGTCCAATACGGTGCGAGGGACCCAACCCTTCACGTCGCCGTAGAACCTCACCAACAGGCCGTTCTTGTTTATCTTGTTGATCGTACCGTGGTATTTCCGTTGGCTTTGCGCCTCGTTGATATCCTGCAGAATCGGCAGCTCGCTCTTTATCAGCGACCGCTTGAGCGTGAACCTTACATTGCGCTTCTCGTTGTTGATGCTCAAGACTCTCGCCTCGACGTTGTCTCCAACTTTCAGCTTATTCAACTCGCTCGGGCCGTTGTCGGACACATGTTCCGGCGCGACGACTCCGTAAATCTTGCCCACCTGCACGTGCACGAAGCTAAACTTCGCGTCGATTTTCGTGAGCCTGACGGTGAGAATGTCACCGATCTTGAGATCTGTGAGGGAGAAGTATCTCTGCTGCAAGGTTTCCTTTTCCATCGTGCAGACATAAAGATGTTCCATCCAATTGTACGAAAGTATCCTACATCGGTGCACGGAGCCTCGTTCGAAATCCCTCGGGACTTTGTCAAATGGCACGTCGGTTCTACGTAAGGAGACGAAGCCGCGTAAACGGGACTTGGTTAACTTGAATATTATCCCATTGGATTCTCTGTACAATACTTTGGCCTTCTTTATAACGTCACCCACTTGCAGCCTTTCCTTCTCGGACTCGTCAGTTAGCAGGCTGAAGTATGCGAATTTCACTGTTGGCATTATGTACAGTAATGTGCCGGTCACCTCTGTGTCATCCACGTACGTGGATAAAGGATTGTCTAAGTAAATTTGGTTGATGTATCCAACTTGATCTTTTCCAAACGTAACTTGCAAGCCGTTCGTAAGGACCTTCGTTACACAAAGCGACAGTTTTGTCCCTGGTGTTAGAGCATCCAGGGATTCTATGTCGTGTGTACTGACACTGTCGACTTTTTTCTTCTTGGCCAATAATTTGATAACGGAGACCTGATCGACTGTTTTTATCTCCTTGATGGCACATATAATTTGATTACCTGGAACTGTGTAATTTAAAATATTAATGATTCATATCACAAATATGTTTCATATGAAAATGATAATTGATATATGTAATAATAATAATAAATTATATACATGAAACAATTAATTATACTTACAATATTTTTTCTCTTTGTCAACATGCTTGGTAGCAAGGAATGCTCTGACATTAGCTATGCCTGTGTCTACCACATAGCCATGATCCTCCATACTTTTAATACTGCATGCTATTTTTGTGTTTTTCATGAGATAACTATTATCAATATTTTGGTTTATGAACTGAGGTTCTAGAGATAAACTATACAACCATTTTCCATCAGGATTCACGCTTTTAACATAACATACCACATAATCGCCAGTATCATACAAATCTGGTAAAGATTTAAACTCATCTGTTTGGACACCTTCCGTATTGATTATATTTTGTATCATAATTGTGTAAGATTCACTGAGATCTGTGACTTGTACATGTCCCAGAAGTCCACCTGGTATGGACACAATTAATTCGTATTCAGTGACTTTAGAAATCCTGCCAAGAAGGATCATTCCTTCACATAACGTTGCATTAGATAAACGTCCCGCAGTATTGGCTACAAAAGCTGTTTCTTCCGCGATTGTGTCATTATGTTGCTTCTTCGACTCAGTTTTATGTTTCTTGTTGGATTTAGGCTTCTGAACAAACAGCTAAGACAAAAATACTATGTTAACTGTAATCACATGATTATATTTTTGTATATAAATTTTTCCAAGTTTTACATACAAAAATCTATACTAACGAATTATTTTCTATACTTTTAAATATAAATCTAGAGACAGTTATTAATTTAATATGTAAAACGAAAATAAATCTTTGAATACGTACTACATTTGAAGATTTCTTAACTTCAACTTTCTTCCCTCCTCTGGGAAAACTTTTCAACGTCATCTGAGGATATTTTAAGTAATAATAATGTTAATTGGAAAGCGGTTAAGAATATTTTAATACAGGTTAAGTGGCGGTGAATTTGCTTCGATACAGATTTAATTTAATTTAATAACAAACGATCACCAATGCAAGAAATTTCCAAGAATATTATACTGTAGTTAAAATTGCATATCACACTTACTTTTATGATTTATATAAAGTAAACAAATATAGAAGAAAAACTGGATCAGCATATATGTAACGGAACATACCATTTAAACCACGTGCAACTTGCGTGTAAGCGATGGTCTGTTTCTTTTAACTGAACCGGCTGCACTAGTCCAAGAAATTTACACACACTAAAAGCATGAGAATCTCATACGTACGTCTCATACGCTTCAATGTGTATGTGAATTTCTTGAAATAGCGTGCAGCTAGTCCAACTAAAAAGAACAGACCATCGATTACCGTGTAGGTAAAGTCAAATCCGGTTTGAGTTCGTCCTAACATTATTTATTACCATACATCAACGCTGCATGATACAGAGCACTGCATTATTGACCGTCGACTCAAACCGCTTTGGAGCCTGCGTATCACGTATTTTCATTTATTTATTACAAGAATTCTAGCTGGACGCAAAATTAGCGTTTATTTGTACTCGACCAAGGTTCGACTTTGTGAAAATAATCTTCGTCGAGTGAATTACGAATTGACTCGACTTCTCAGTGAGGGATGTAGACAATTCGGAGCGTGCCTTTCAGCTGGGAGTGTGGCGGCTCCTGTAATCCGGCTACTCGGAGGCTGGTTATGTCGGAGGGTCTGAGGTCGGGGGTTACTGCTGGTGCAGGGCTCACGTTGACTGGGCGTCCGCACTAAGCTCGCCATCAATATGGGCACCCCGGAGGAGTCCGGGGTGACCAGGTTGGCTAAGGAGAGGCGAACCGGGCCAGAGGGGAAACCCAGCAGCCAAAAGTCTCCGTGGCGGGCAGTAGTGGGATCGCGCCCGGGAGTGGTACCGCATGGGCAGCCTGGCTAATATGATCCGACACATAACCTTTTGCCACTTTTTTTTCGAATTATTCCAATAATCTTCTAAATGTTTCTGATCATTTCCATGAAAAAATTTGATTTTTCTCAGATTTTTTTGTCATATTTTTTTGAAATTACGTGCTCCCCTCCTATATAGTGACGTCTATAAAGAGGAATTGTGAATTTTCATTCATACGTGGATTTTACAGTCCTTTTTACGATCTCTGGATAAAAATAATCCAATAATTGTGCTTTTAAATAGCTATACTAACCCTTTGCACTCCGTTGCCCCCTCAGGGGAATTTTAGTATATCACTCGGATGTCCCCTCTGAGGGGACATAAAAGTTTATTAGTGATTACGGGGAATCAACTTATTCCAGCACAACTTTTTGAGAAATGCATGTTTCCCTGAAGATTTCTCTTGAAATGGCACAAGAAATCAAATCAAAATATGGTAAAATTACTAAGATATATAAAAAAACACGTCCATCCACATCTTCGGCGGACAATAGACTAAATAATAAACTACATATTCCCGATGTGGGAGAAAGAAAACGGGACTGTATTGTTTGTTCTGACAGGAAAACACCTGGTGGAAAACGTCAAACTACTTATTATTGTCAAACGTGCACAAATCAGCCTGCAATGCATATTGGGGAGTGCTTCAAAGTTTATCATACTGTACAAAATTATAAAAAATAAAATATTGATTTTTTTTGCAAATATATATTTCTCGATGTCTACCAATTCATATAAGTCCAATATCATTATAATACGTTACTTGGTTCCAAAACTATACTACATAATATTTCGTAAATGTACGTTTCTGCGACAAAGTGGCGCTGAGTAGCTGGTAGCTAACGTCTAGAATGGTTCGGAGTGCAAAGGGTTAATATATTATTTTATCAAATTCTGTTGTATAAAATACTGATAAGAATGTGGCAGTCCAGAATGGTTCGGAGTGCAAAGGGTTAATATATTATTTTATCAAATTCTGTTGTATAAAATATTGATAAAAATGTGGCAGTTGATTCCATATCTTGGAGAAAAACTAATAAATCTATGAAATATACAAATACGAAAATTGTTAAATCTTACAACGTTTACAAGATAAAAATAAGAGATATTAGAAAAAGGAAGAACATAAACATATCTATGAAAAAAAATTTTTAATACTCGGTATTGCTTTGCTTTATAACATGATGGAATTACTATCAGCAAGAATGAACTGTGTGTATATAGCAAGAAGATAATTTATATAGTACATAGTACAAAGATTTTTAAGTTTCTGATACAATAAACTTTGCCATCACGCTGTATTTCTCGATTTATTTTCATTCCCTTATCTAATATAAAATTTTACAACTTTTGTTTGTCTTTCTTCGCTTGTTCCGCCAATGCTTCTAGTCGATCGTGCTCTGCAATCAAAGAATCTACTTCACTCGCTGGCAATATTCTCGTTTCTGTTTTACCGTTCTCACGCGTCAGTATCGCCATTTCCACTGTAAATAGACAAGAAAGATATTCAGTAACGTCACATATGTGTACATATAAACATCAAACTTTATATTGCAAACCACATACACACACACATATATATGATACATTTACCTTTTTCAGCAGAAAGTTTGTTCATATCTAATGTTTTAGAAAGCACCTTGATAGCGAGTGCCATCGCATCTTTCAAAGTAGTCTCTCCCTCTTTATATTCCTGCTTCAGAGACGACACTGCCGCCGCCGCATTATTCCCGATACAAGTTGCTTTCCAGCCACCATAGTTGCCACTAGGATCTGACTGATATAACTGATAACCATAGTGCTTATCCCATCCCATATATAAGATGGACACACCAAAGGGTCTCTTGCCACCGTATTGAGTATACGCCTGTTTAACGTCGCATAACCATGAGACTAGCTGCTCACAGGGTATAGCTTCACCATATTGGAGTAAGTATCTTTGCGCAATGAGACGTAACTCATTTGTTAAGACATTTGCGTCTGAAGTAATGCCAGCTACCGAACAGACTATATCATCGTTTAACTTGTAGATCTTCTCTGAGAAGAATACTTCGTCCAACAGCTTGTTGGTGTTCCGTTTCTCAGCTGCTAATAGAATACCATCGTTTGCTAATATACCTAAGCAGGTACCAGCATGGCTTATGGCTTCCATAGCATATTCGACTTGATAAAGTCTTCCTTCAGGTGAAAAGATTGTGGTACGTGTGTCATATCTACGCGCCTGCAAGATATAACAAATACGTATTGCATGTCAACTTAAAGTCTTTACTTTAATATGTATGAATAAACAACTATATATAAATCTAACTTGATAATTGTAAAAACGCTACGAAATCGAAAGTATTTTTATAAATTAAGGAGTATTCAGTACATTCATATATTTTATTAAATATGAAAATGGTGCAGCCGATACATTAAATTGATTATATATTACGAAAATAAATGTGTAGAATGGCACCAATTGTTATTAAGACATTAAAATATTTAAAAAATAGAGAAATATTAGGTTTCATGACAATGCATTTCTCCCATAACCTATAAATACAAAGGTGCAAATATAGCATCAAAGCTAGAAAATCTGGTATTAAATCATAGCAGACCTTATTGACTTACCATTTTGTAAAGAGCTTCACTTTGTTAAAATAATTTTCACTGATAACCAGAGAACACCGCTTGTCAGTCGATGACACCTCCGAAACTAGCGAAGTCTTGTTTTAATAAGCAAGCGCCATGAACGGCGCACACGCAATCTGCGAATCAGCGAAGAATGATTGGAAATGTCTTGTGCATGTCATGCTATTTTGAGTGTAGAATAATGTAGAACAGTGTAGATAGCACGACATTTCTAGGTTTTAAATTCATCTTTAGTACGGGTCGTCTTATTAGCTACGAAGCGTCAAAAGATGAATTGAAGACGATTTTAAATATAAGATTCGACTTTGAACATCGTCTTACCTCAACCTTTAGAACATGGCCTTACGTCAAGAGTCAAAAGATCGCTCTTTATTGGTTCATTCTTCTATCAGTAGTACACTCAACGACAAGTTAGGTGAATTTTAATCAAGTAGTACAACTCAATAACGAAACGAGCAAACTCCACTTTTAAAAGTAGGTTCCACATTTCACTGAAAGCCCGCAACGATCGTGGCCACGTCCACAACGTCCAATCGGTCGATTTGCCGAATTAACCAATGTGATTGGATATTGTAGACCACGTCCATACTCGCGATCATTAAGTGGAACGATTAAAAATTGACCAATCAGTATTACCGACCAATGAACTATTCTTCTATAATTCGACTGATTGTCAATTTCTTTCAGCTTGAAGGCTTATTACACTTCTTGTAGATCCGGACTTAAGTTGTTGCAGATAAAATGATCGTTTTTAATCATTCAAATTTCTCGGCCGAGTAGTTCACTGTTCATATCGCGGTTTTTCGTCATGGGAAGGAAATACGGATAATATTCTTGTACGAATTCAAACTTGGTCACAGTACGGCTGAAGAAACTTGTTTTTTTCTCTTGTTCGTAGAATGAATCTAGAATGTAGTGTTTGATTTTTATGACGTAAAAGGAACTAATCGGAGTTATTGATTGTGTTCCAATATTCACTGTCAATACTTATGTAGTTCATGTTGCGTATACTATAGATTTCTGGTATTGGCAATGAACATCGGAACGCAACCATTATAAAACCAAAGTTTCCCACTAATAATACACGAAATAAAAAATTTATTTCTTTATTTATATATCAAAAAATATATATGAAGTAATGCATATATATGACATACACTAAATCTACTTAAAATATCTAGATTGATTTAGTGTATTAGACAATTGGTCAATTGTCGAATTACCAAGATAACAAGATTGTATCAATCATGTCATACAGAAATAAATGAGGAGATTTTTAAAATAAATCATACTATTACCCTATCTTTTTCTTAACTTTAAGTATATGTGAACAAAAATGGATGCTTCTTAAATGATAACAGATAAAATAAAATTGAACGTATCTCGCAACTTAACTCATTAAATTTATATTGCAATCTCCTTACGCATTATAGAATTAAATAGATCTTATCCAATTTCACACGTTGACTTACCACGTTAATTCTCACGGATCTAAATTCAACTAAAGTTTTGAATACACAAATGAATTGAATACACAAATTTGAATATACAAAATTACGGCAAATACGAATTTCATAATACATATTTGTTAACAGACAGAAATAAGCATTTCATAATGTACATTTGTTAACTGATTGAAATACGCACTTCATATGAATTTTTTAATTTTTATTAACTCTCTATATTGACCAAATATTTAAATCATTAGGTGTAATTAATTAGACCAAATATTTAAATCATTAGGTGTAATTAATTACGCTTTATATATAAATTAATGACTTGGCACAATCATTGTGTCAGTCACCAATGATTCTCGTGGCAAAGTGAACGTGTTAAACATAGAATGATCAATTCTACATGGCGGTTTATAAGACTTATTTCTGATAGGAATATTTTTAAGCAAAAAAAGAAAATAAACTTATTTTATGAGATGTGTAACGTTATACATTCGAATGCTGATAAAAAAATACTCATGAAATTGTCTACGATTACTGTACGAAAAATCCTAATGGTGATAGAAGTCTTCCGGAGTTCGAAGTTTATGCAATTCGCTATCATCCTTTGAATTAAACGCATCGTTACCTTCACTCGTGTCGGTCGAACTCGGCGTATTTTTCTCGAACGAAGGCGCTCCTTGGAACATATTATGATTCTTCGAATACGCCAAACTCAGAGGTTCAGGAAAATTAGCAGCGCAACGCTTGTTCAAGGTTATAGACGACTGAGTGTTACAGCAAGTCTTCAACTGTTTGAGATCGTTCATCTCCTTAATTAACCGAGCATTTTGCTCTACAGTGGCGTTTTGAATATTTGTTAGATGATCCAGTCGATCGTTGAGTTTATATAATATGCTTCCGAATTTCGAATTTAAATTACTTTCCTCTTTTTCATCCGTGAGTTCCATTTTTTCCGTTTTGTCCATCAATATAGCTAATAACTTATCGGTAACTCTTTCATCCGAAGTACTCGTATTATAAGTATCTTCAGTATACTTATCTGATTCGATAACTTTCGAGTTATCAGCACCAAATATCTGACAAGACGCATCTACCTCGGTCACGTCTTTCAGATTCATTTTACTCCTTGATATTCCTCTTCCCCTCGCTTCCTTTCTTACCTCTATCTTTTCATTTTCACCGGTAAATGAGAGATTTTTTCCTCTTCCAATGATATCCTCAAACCAATTTCTCGTAGATGGGCCCGGAGAATTAAAAGACTTGTATGACTAAAATCAGAAGGAAAAATGAATATAAATTTACATTATTCATTTATAACTGGGCTCGTATGTATATGACGAATACAACATATTACCGTATCACTATTAGTCGCAGAAAGTTCCAATAGATTCTGCGTCAGGGTACTGTCCATTTTTGCACTATCTTTGGATTTTACATATTGACTTTCATTATCGGAAAATGTATTATCTATCAGATTATCATCAGGTTCATGGTCAGAAAGCAATTCATTGAACAATGTTTTCTGAAATGTATCACGAAATTCATTAGTTGTTGTTGATTTAAGTTGTGCGCTTTCAACAGAATCTTGTTTCTGTGCGTTTTTGTTGGAGGTTTGTTGGCTGATATTTGTGTCACTCAACCTGACCTGTGCGACACCATGTGGAGGACGCAATGGTATCTCTTGAAGCTATGGGTAAAGAAAAATATATCAATATAAATAGGAAAAGAAAAAAACTATCCAATTATAGCTTAATTAATCTTATAAAACCCACAAGTTGGTTACATTAATGCAATCCTAGTAAAAAAAATCCTAGTAAAAAAAAATGTTCACTGAAATATAAAATTAATATGTTTATTAAAATATGCATATCTTACTGTTTCTCTATGCAAAGGAATTTGCTTGACAGTGCTAGTTTCATTAAGGTTTGCAATACGATCTCGTTCGCTCAATCTAAATTTTATTCTTTCTGATTTTGTCATTCCAGTCACACACCGTATCACCTTTTTTGAGGCAGAATTTGCCCATGGATCATAAGATGGGACTTCTGGTGCCTATAAAACAAATTATATCAAAATCTGTCTATTCATATACTTTTTATAGTACGTTACAATGATAAATTTTTACTGTATTACTATACCTCGTCCCAATTTTCATTTGATTTGTATGTATCATCTTTGATAATAGATTCCTTGTCTATCTCTTCCTTAACAACATTAGTTTTTACCAAGGATGAAAGATTTGAACAAGATGTAAGATGATCCTATATTTCACAAATATGTTACAAAATTAATATCAGCCTGGGTAAAAACACAAAGAAATGTTCAAGTAATTTTCAAGTATATTCATATGATACTTTTTCTTAGCACTTGTAGACTATAACTGTGTAATATAGAAAGATGCTGAAAGTGCTCTGCACATAAATTAATACACACCTTTATATCATTAGGATCCATTATATGAATACCATTCAATGGGCACGTTACTTTGTTCGTTGCACCACTTTGTTTCTTACACTTCAACAAATGGGTCATTAACTTACATCGGCGAATACGATGTGATTTATTATATGGACAAGTAACTATGATGTCTTTCTCCATTATATACGTTGATTACGCACGACCTTTTGGTGGCTCTTCGCGTATACCAACTTTAACCGACTTCGCAGAGAGGAATTCAAACACTTTTTTACTGAGTAATCAAATGAATCAAATGAATAGTCTTTCCTGATCCTTACCGATCTGTATCCGAATTACAATGAACAAAGATTCAGTCAGCAGGACAATCGGTAGATGAATGATGTCAGTTTGATGTACGTACCTTCAAATTTCAGCTGAATATGCAAATAAGCAACGACTAAATTCGGTTGCGTTATTTCATTTATATACTCGATGTCGTAAACAAGAACGTTTTTTGCTGATGTGCCGAAACACGTTAGCTGCGTTCGGAAGACACGGCGATGAGGTTATTCAATGTCATTGGCCTAAATTTAGAGGTATAACGGTAAAATCCAATAATTACTGACTGACACACAGATCGCCTTGTTCACTGAACGCAATTCTTGAAGTTTTTTTTCTCAGACCGAAGTCCAATAATTGAAGATATAATTTCGCGCACTTTTTCAAAAGTGGATGCTGCGCCGTGCGAGAACATTCATGAACGATGTACCTACCCAAATGGATAAACGAGGGAGATAAAATCGTGAAAATTGATACGATAAAAAAACAACGTAATATTAATATCTTCATGCACTCTTTATTCACTCTTTATTTTTCCTTTGACTATAGTAACTTGAACTTTTTATACACTCTCATAGCCTAAGTACGTGTAAATACAACAACAGAAAAGTTAACGTATCGTAAAACTAATCGTATCTTTAAAAGAGTTTACAGGTTTTCGTATCCTACATTTTCATGGAATGATTACATATTTGTAGTTCATTGCAATCCCATCGACACCCTCAAGCAAGAATTCTGATTTCTCGTAAGTCCTATTAAATATCGCATTTTCTTTAATTATAAATCGCAAAAAGTACGATATTTTTTTTTCACACACTGCGGTAAAGCGACGACATATTGTATACACAAATTTGCGAATGATATAAGGTTTCATAATTATAAATTAATATCGATAAAAAAATCTATAACTTTCAACGGATGACATCACTTAATTATTACACCAGCAGTTGATTTGTAATTGGAATTATGCTGTTTCGTTTCTCAGTATAAATTATTTCTAAAATGTAAATTAGCTTTTGGTGCTAAGAAATATAATAATGACCATATATTAATGTATATATAGCTACAATTTTTTATCTAATAAGATCCTTCTAGCAGACAGGCAAAATTTTTAATTGATTAACATGGATTCAAGAATTTGTACATCTACATATACATGTTTGTATAAACACAATATAGTCTGCTCCGATCAAAGTTTCTTTTATGAATAATTCAAAAAAAATTTTGAAAAAATTACCGTAGAATATAAAGTTATAAACAGGTATATAACACATAAAATTATATATAAAATTTATATATATAATTCGGGGAAACAAACGATTTTTAATATGTACAATTCGTTTGTAGATCTTTACATCAGATCTGACTTCTTATTAAGGCATATAAATTTCGAGATTTTCGTTTTAAGAACGTGTTAAAAGAGGAAGTAATAATTCATTCAAATGCAACGTACACTTTTGTGAATAATGCAGACAAAAAAAAATATATATATATAAGATACGATACAGTGCAGTAGCATATAACCGAATACAAATAACTTGCGAATTATTGAGCTATATTGTATAAACTATCTAACGAAGATCTCTCAGTACTCATAAACACAGTCCTGCATGAGCTTAGGTAGATTTACGTTAGTGGAAGTCAGAAATCCAATTTACTGCCAACATATTCGTCCAACTGGATTAAGTATTCGTTAACGTGGCAAATTTCGTTAATTTTCAAATATGCAGTTAATAATCCCTATCTGTTAAGTTCATACAGGAATTCATTCGTTTTGAAATGCATCCGCCATCTCGCATGATTATTGCACAATTGGAAATTCAATAAACAATCGTAACGTATCCATGTATGATGCAATATTACAGTACTGTTTCGTCAGTAAATACTGGCGCAAAACATTACGTGTTAATTAACGGACAAGGCATTTAAAGGCATTTAAAAGTTCTGGTTGATTTTCCATTCAGCAGAAAATACGCATTTCGCTGTACCAATACACGGGTCTAATATACAGTATTGATATCTGTACACAGTTCGAGGAACTTTTCTTATACAATGTAATATCTTATGTACATAAATCTTCAAATATGTATGCTTGGACGTGTGTGATGCATGTAACGTTTTTTTAAAATTTAGGCACATCGAGAGCACACAACAATGATGTAAGTACATAAAAAGCCTTAGTTATAAGAGCACACACTTATAACTTTGTATACATATATATTTTTTCCTCAATATAATCAATAGCACAAACTAAACACAGCAGCGTTTTTTTTTATATGATTTCGTTAAATTATAGCGTAGTAGAACTTGAATATATGTAATATCTTTTATATGTGTGTGTGTACTATTCTATATTAGTGTGTGTGTGTGTGTACTATTTTATATTTTTTCTATATATATCATTGAGTTTAATCAACACTTTATATATACTATATATTCTATATCTTTTTAATCTAGAAATATTCTCTCTTATATATTTAATTATTATAATGTAACATTAACATATATTTCATTATATTTGATGTAGTTTGTACTACAGATTTCCAGATACCATTCATCTTCAAGAAACAAATGGAGGGTAACAACATTCATCGAAGATTAATTGTTAAAGGCATTCATGTGGAACTGTTTTATATAGAAAATCAAAGTTTTTTGTAAACAATTCATTGTATTAAATTTTATATTTTTGTAATTGCTCTGTGTGTATAGGATATACTTTCATTGTATAATTTTCTGTTGACATTTTTTTGAATTCCACTTGATATTATTTGGAAAAAGATGTATGCTACACTTTTACTTTATATTATGTACCTATATGAAAAAAAAATCTCTCTTTTTAAACATATCTAAATATATTTCAATGATATAAATCTTTGTGAGCTTCTGCATATGTTTAAATTTAATGTCGCAGTATTCGCAGATTTATCAAAAATGAACAATCCGTTCGCTAATAACAATTCATATTGTAAAATTTTCTGTATATATTTTATCGTCTTGCTACAATAGTGTAGTCATTGTACATATAGCGATTATGCATTTTCATCAGTGCAGTAAAATAAACGGTGCCGAATTATTATATTATTCATTATATGCAAAATATATATTAACTTTTATAGCAGTAATGAGGCAGTACGATTATACTTTAGATTTTGTTTAACATGATAGCAAAATTTCCATCATTTTTAATGGCAACAGTAANCTCTCAATCTCATTAATTTAAAAATAATTATATATTTTATGTAATATACTTTGTGTGTGTATGTGTATGATAACTAAGGCATAATTATGTACTTGTGTATAAACATGCTCAAGTGTACAAATATATATTCATTTTTTGTATGTATATATAATATTTATATGTATATATATAATAGATATATCTCTCTCTATATATATATTTTATATAATATATATAACACGATATACAACGAATACTGTTAGGTGTATTTTTAAGGCACTCGTGCGAATAGAATCTAAAACACTTGAAACAAAAAAGGAAAAAAAACAAAAGCTAAATTGTAGTAACAATCCATAAACTCATATATCTAATTGCTACATTTGGTTAAATTGGTCGAGAACTAGAACTGATTGAATGAAAACACTTTCACTCAGACGATTAAATCTTGTATGATAAATTAGAAATTAGTGTGAAACGATTGTCGAATACAATCGATAAACCCTGTATTAATATAACGTTTCATTATAGCCTCTTAACAAGTTATATCATCTATTCTAACCCCGTTTTAAAGCTAGGAACTAGTGCTTTAAGGAATTATTTTATCCCCGACACACGTCTTCACACTCTAGTTAAAACGTACAGTGCAAAGTTTCTCACAATTGTTATCTCTCGCTATCGATATATTCAGATATAACTAAATATATCTGTATACGTGTATATTCAGCTTTTAAATTAAGTGCGAGACACGCGAAAAGGAGAGGCTAAAAGTATCACCGTAATAATAATAATATGCAAAATCTGCGTCAACGGAGATTTTGAGGTTGTTGCATGCGGAGCATCACTATCCAGTGCTTGAACACTGTGCACATCACGAAATGTAATATGTATGTTTAAATTTTTTAGGTGGTTTTGTACAAAGAAATCATATTGCAGATTGAGATTGGCGTCTCTCAAAGTGCTCACATTCGGAATTTCTCTAATATTAATATCACGTGTGTTTGCCTCCGCATTATGGCAACATATACACTCATCATCAATGAATGCCTAATATAGCGCTGGATGTAGCTCCTCTTCGTCAATATTCTATAACGCACACCACAGCTTTCGCATTAACAACTATAGCATGGGCCATGAGACATCGTTTATTTTGCGTAGTAACAATGTAGTTTCAATAAATATAGCAACGACAACAATAACACAATAAAAGTAAGCTTTAATCGTTTAACGTGTTACTCATGGATATTTTCAATGAATGTGTGCGTGTGTAAAACTCACTTGTCGTGAGACACATGACTTCATATCATTACACACACACACACATACATCTGAAATAACACCGATAAAATATTAAAAGTGCTGTAAATAAAATTTGTTAAACAATAGTAACTTTAAAAGAAACTATGAAAATAATAAAACACCAGCCACTTCAAGTGTATTTAACAGCAACACATAGTGAAGATATAGATCGATAGTTTTATACATAAATTTCAAACAGCTATGTGTTAAATAAACTTTATACTACGCAAGATAAATCACCTTAATATCTCACAGCACGGATTTTTTCGTACATATGTATAATATAGGAATGTTTCATTATCTTTTTTTTTTGTACAATGTCTCTATTATCATCACAGACAACAATAGAGGCACGGTCATACGCATTTTTATACCATTTTAACCGTATACACATTCTTCAAACATGACGTCGATATACATATCTTTCTTTCTTCCTTTTCGAAAACTGGAATGACGAATATAATTTTATGTATATCCATGTACATGCATATATGCGTATGTATACACACACATATATAAATGCGTATGTTGTATGTATATTTATATATATAAGTCTCTTCAGATTCTTTCAATATAAATAAAAATTCGCAGTGAGCACATTCAGCGGTTGAATCACTCGTAAACTTTGTACAAATGAAAAAAGATCCGAGTCTTTGAAGGGTGTAAATAATCTATAACGTGTACTACAGCTTTGTCTCAAGTCTTTGGCTAAACATCTAATTGCAATCTAGGATTGTCTTTCGGGTAACTTTCTGTTAATGATGACCCACATCAGTTGACTTAGCTAATTCAGCGGGCTCCGTGAAGCGTTCGTTATCTAACAGTTAAAGTTACGATGCCGACGCCATTAACAGTAGCAGCTGTGAGCTGCGTACCGATCTAGCTGAGAATACAAAATATATTCGTATCATCCTTGAGTTATCGGTTGCGGATGATGCTCGTAGGAGAGACTGCACTGTAAGCCATAATTATGATCACAGTAATTGTATACGCATAGCCCGGGTAACTTACATGCGATTATTTGTCAACGTCATTCTGCTTCTTCGGACTCTGCTCGGTATGGTCGAAACTTTTTGTGACATCCTGAGGAAAGAGAACACAATCGTTTTATCACGCTCGAATATCCGTGTAAATATTCATTTCCGTGTTGCAACGCAACGTACGTTGCGTGCATTGTCATACATTAATTAGCAATACTAATGGCGGAATGCAAAGTAATAACAGGGACACGTCACGGTCGTCAAGAATTCCACCAGGCGGAAGGAAAACAAAAAAAGGGGAGAAATAGAAGGACAAGGCGACCCACCTGCACCGCGATTTGCAAGGGCGTTAATTCACCCACGGCGCAATCGTTTCGCACGACATTCGCCGGCACTAGCCTGGGGCAAGGATTGCCCGTGAAGAGCATGAACAGTGTATGGATGCTTCTGCGTTGCGTTAGTTCTATATGACGATGCTGATAGCCGGCCAAGTGGCGTCGGTGCCGCGACGAAGTGGGAAACCACCTCTCGCATAAATTACAGTACCGTCTGTGCTTTATTGTCGCCTACGATAACACGAAAATGAGATAACAGGCTAAAAGTATCCGGGAGTTACCCGGAGGGAGACACACCGAAGAGACCGTCTCACCTTCTCGTGATAAGCCAACTGAGTGACGAAATCGGCGATGGACATCTCGCTCTTCTTATGGACGTCCTTCATGTCGACCTTGTCCGACGTAATGACTTTGTCGTTGTTCGCCAGCTTGGACGCGTCTCCGCTATCCTGATTCGTTATCACCGGCGGCGACCTGGAGCTCTCTCTGTCGAAGCCAGAGTCCAAGTTCACGACGACCGCGGGCTCCAGTATCGGCATGTTGTCCTCCTTGGGCTTGGCTTCCTTGCTCCTACGATCCGTGGCTCTCGATATCTTGGGAATTTTGTAGGACGACATCTTGCCGTCCTCCTCCTTCCGCGGTGACTGAGGCACGGTGTCTTTTTGGTCCCCTGGGTTCTTCTTCCTCTTCTCGCTCAAGTTTATCACGCGTGGCGGCTCCTCGCGCGACGCGGCCGCTTGGCTGAATCGCTTGAACGCCTTCAACGATATCGTGGTGCATTCGCGCGCCTCCTCCGTCGCCCGCCCTTTGGTATCCGCACCGGTTTGCCGAAGCTCTTCGTCCCTCTCGTCGGCCGGTCTCTTGTTCACGTTCGACACGCTTTTGCTCGATTTGGAATGTTTCTTGTCAGACTCTTCGGCGTTAGCTATACTCTCAGTCTTATTGGGCCTGCTGGCTACGGCCGCAGAGCCCGTCTGAGGCGCGACGGCGCCGCGACAACCTTGAAGAGCGTCACTTGACTTAGGATGCGTCTCTGAGAGACTTTTGAGATCAAAACTCGAGTTCTGTTCCTTCTCCGCGAATGTCTTTGGCTTCGCGCCGCTCTCACATCTCGAGAGGCACTTCTTCAAGGTCTCCTTGGCCGCCAAGACTTCCTTTATCAGGGAGTCGTTGCAGCAGAATTTCTTCTCCCTCCGCGCTGTCTGCGAGTCCGTTCGCTCTTCACCGCACGGGAAGGTCGGAGGGATCTCTTCGACCTCGACCTTCGCGCGTTCACCTCTCGCGGACGAGTTCTTGTCGCGATGCAGAAGCTCGGGTTTGCTGTAACAACTTACCTTCGAGGCCTGATTGCCGCATTCCTCAGTGGACGCGTGACGAGAACTGTAACAGCCGACAGGCTTGAGCCTCGACATGGATACATCCAGCAGGTCGATGTTGCTGTTGTCCGTGATCTCTAGCTCCAGCTCGAACTGAGTTGGAATGGCATCCGCCGGATACAACTGCTCGCTGTCGCCGTCATCGATGACGTGGCCCTCCAGCTCGCCGCGGCTGTCGTCAGGCGAAGCCGGCAAGATCTCTATAGTCGTTTGGCTCTCGTCCGAAGACTCGATCTTGATGACGGCGTTGCTGTCCATCTCGAAATTGTTCGAAATGCCCTCCTTCAGCGAAATCGCGTCGTCCTGCAGAGTGCACTCGATATCCATATCGTTGGATCCCAGTCGCTCTTTCATCGCGACTTGATCGCCGTCCTTGCACGGGAGAGGACCGTCCTCATTCCTCTGCTCCTTTTCCGTTCGCTCTTCGATCTCTTCAGAGAACACTCTGCTCAAGCCGGGCGACTTCACGAAGCAGTTTTCCGCCTTGGACGTCGCCTTCAACTCCTTCAGCGCGGTCTTGAAGTCCGTGGTGCTGGAATGCTTCGGGGAAGTCTTCCGCTCGAGCTTCGTCGAGTCTTCTTCGGTCTTCGCTACTTTCTCTCGCCTGACATCATCGTCGGCCCTGCACTGGTCGCGTTGAGAGGTGACCTTCTCGGAAGCGGATCTTCCGACGGCCGATTGGTCCTTCTCGACAACTTTTTTCTCGACTGGGTCAACGCTCGCCTCCGTTCGCGAGTTATTATCGCGGGAGCGCGATCTACGCTTGTCGTTTTTCCGCCGCTCGTCGGTCGACTTCCCGTGACCTCCGGAGGACGCGCTCTTCTTCGGCGTGGAGCACGAGCTCCTGCCGCCCTCGGCGTCCTTGGAAACGCAGTCGTAATCCGACATCCTCCTCTGCTTGCACCTGATCGGGTGCAGGTCGGACGTCGAGTTCGACCTGGACAACTTGTGGAGGTTGTGCCTCTTCCTCCACCGGCAGTCGTCCCGGCGACTGGCGAATATTTTGTCTATGATTCGGAGTGACACGGGGGTCAAGGAAGAGGAGGACTTGAGATCCTTCGCCATGCTGTCCAGGATTCGGTAGCGCTCCAGCTTGACTTCCGGCTGCCACTTGGCGCTCTTCGCGATTACGCTCCTGCCGCTTTTGCTCAGCTCGCACTTGAACTCCGCGCTGGCCGATGTCCTCTTGATAATGACCTTCGGTATCTTCTCCGAGATGCACATCATGGCGTTCCTCTTAACCTCGCACTCCGCCGCGGCGGTGCGCGCCGAGTCGCTGCTGCTGCGCCGCGTGCAGTGTCCCACGTTGCCGTCGCGGCCCGATCTTTTGTACCTCTTCGCCGACACGTCCGAGTGGCTCGAGCTGTGCCTCTTCCGCACCACTTCCGGGGACGACGATCTGTTCCTCTCCTGCTTCCTCAGCTTCAACACGGGTATCTTCTCCTTGTACCTCTCCAGGCTCCCGGAAGACTCCTGAGGAGTCGCGCTGTTGAAGATCGAGTTGTCCGACGACTCGGACCTCGGCGAGTTCTTTATCTTCACCTTCGGGATCGTCTTCTTCAAGTTCCTGCGTTTCATGCCCAGCTCACCGGTCTCCTCGGCCATCACGATCTTGTTGGCGTGCTTCTCGTCCAGCTTGATCTTCATTTTAGGTATCTTGTAGCTGGCCGGACTCTGCAGGGAGCTCTCGGAGTTGTTCTCGTACAGCTCCTCGTGCGCCGCAATCACGGTCCGTTCGAGAACGTCCATGAACGTTCGGACGCTCGTCTGAGTGGACGCTTCGTCGGGCACGGCCTCGATGGACGGCGTGCCCGGCCGAGATCTCGCGTTCCTGATGATCATCTTGGGTATCTTCGGCTGACAATTCGGTCTCGAGGCGGACTTGCCGATACTGTTGTCCGCGGAGGAAGAGGGACTCACCTTGGTGACGCACTTCGAGCTGGTCTCGGTCTTCTTGATGACGAGCTTCGGGACGATCTTCGTGTTGGCGTTGCAATCCGTCGCGCTCAGGTACGCTACTTTCTCATAACTACTGGAAGAAACTGGATTCTGCTCCTTCTGCTGCTCCTCGTCCTCCTGGCACGGCGTCGCTTCGATCTTCCGGAGCAACGGCGGTGACGCCGGCAACAGCGGCGGCGGTGGCAACGGCGGCGACACCGGCAACGGCGGCGACGTCAGCAACGGCGGCGTCGCCGTCGGCACGGCGATCGGCTCGTCCGCCTTGTTCATTACCTCGGCTGGCAGTTCCAAGAGCCGCGGCTCCTTCATCGCGGACCTCGACAGAGACAAGTTGTCCAGCAGCGAGTTGTCTTCGCTGCGCAGCGAATTTGCCGCGGCTGCGAAGTCGATCGACGACTCGTCGATGCCGCACAGACGGTTCACGGCGTCCTCCTGAATCTGGCTGGTCTCCCACTCCATCGGCACCATGCTGTCGTCCTCGGTGAAGCCGTGCTCGGTGATCTGCATCAGGGCGCACCGGGCCTCCCCGTAGATCCCGCAATCGGACGAGTCGATGCACAGCAACTTGGAGTCGATCATGCTGTCGTGGTCCTTGACGGTCTCCCTCGTCTCGGGTTCTTCGCACTGCCTCTGGTCGGCCTGGATGATGCTTTTGATGACCGTGAACTCCGAGATGTTCTGCTCGCGCTTTTCATTCGCGAATATGTCGCAGACGTCCTCCTCCTGCACCAATGGCTGCAAGCCCAACGTGGCGGCTGGCTCGAACAACGCGGGCACACCGCAGTCGTCCACCTCGTCGATTCCTGGCTCCTTCGGCGGGCTCCCGATTGATCGTTCGTTGTCCCGCGGCTTTCGAGACTTCCGCTCGTCGTCGTTCTCTTCGCCGAGCGACGCAGCCGCGACATCGGCTGGGTCTCGAGAAGCGAGAGTTTCCTCCTCCCTACACACGGTGGGATTTTCCTTGTCGTTCCTGTCGTCCCGTTCGCTCGTTTCATCGTTGAAGTAGATCTCGGCCGCGACGCTCGCTTCCGCGGCAGGAGGAACGTCTTCCTCATCCCGGCGATCGGCCGGAGCCGATCTCGAGACCTCCTGACGCGCAACAACCTCGTCGGTGGAGCCCGGATCGGTCTTCGCGGAGTCCTCGATCTCGCCGGCTCCTCGTTCGTCGTCCGCAGCGGACACGGCTGGCTCCTCCACCGTCTCTGCGCACTTCCGCTCGTCCGGCAGACCGTCGCGATCTGCGCTCGATTCCAACTGGCTGGTGACCTCGGCAGAGTTCTCGTCCGAAGCTTCCTTCACGACCGCATCCCCCTCGGCGCTGGACCGGTCTTCGTTCGAGGGAAGGCATGATTGATTATCGGCCACCGAGGGTTCCGCGAGTGTTGAGTCTCGGACGAGGCTCGCAGGGCACTCGTCTTTCTCTGGAGCGTGAACCTCATCGTCCACGGGAGCTACGGGAGAACAGGGCGGTACCTCATCGGCGGGCACAGTCGAGGCGATATCGACCTGGTCGAACTGCGAACGCTGCTCCTTCGCGTATTCATCGCGTAACAACGCATCGTGCGCGCTCGGCGATTTCTCACGAACGTTGCCCGTTGTTGACGACAACACGCAGCTCCGATCATCATTTGTATTCACCCGGTCGTTACACGCGACGGTGTCCGATTGCTCGCAGCGCGAATCGTCGTGCCGTGTCGAGTGCAAATCGTCGCTGGCGTAGCCGCTCGTGCGGCCCAACGTTGGCGACTCGCTCGCCGTGTCGCAGTTGTCATTACTCGCCTTGTGATCGCCGTGATCACCGCCGAGGGATACCTGCCCCGTGTGCAGGAACGGGAAAGCGGACTCCAGGCACTTTTGCTTGGCGAAGATCTCGCTGAAGTTGAGCTCCTTGCGATTACCGCTGTTCCTCCGGTCGATGTGGGAAGAGTACGACTTGACCGACTCCATGGTCTCCTCCCAGCAGAGCGCCCTCGGCTCTAGGAATGCATTCGGGTCGAACATGGAGCTCGCGTTGTTGCAGCCTTTCTCATAGTCGAGATTCTCAGCGAGCGCCTTCGTCCTGCAGTGCTTGATATTCGGCCCAGGCTCGTCGTCCGGGTTGCACTGCTTCTCGAGGAAGCCCAGGTCCACGACGCTCTTCTTGCCGGTTTCCTTGCCCTCCTGCTGATCGCCCTTGCCCGTGTACAAATTGTCCGCGTTGTCGTTGAAGAACTCGAGATGCAGCGCGTTCCGGCTGTTCTTCGCGTGATGGGTGTTCTTGTTCGGCAGGTAATCCACGTGCTTCGGCACGAACTGCGGCTTGACGTCGGCAGGATCGACTTCTCGCTTCCTAACCGCGACGGAGTCGCGGTTTCTCTTGAACACTTTCCGCAACTTTGAGCAATTGTAATAGTCGAACGACGGGGACTTCGCGAAATACGGCTCGCGGGTGTAGCCCTCCTTCGTGCGAGCCTCCATGAGCAACTCGTGGTATGTGAAGCGCGGATTGGGACTGTAAGTGATCTTCCCGTCCTTCGTGGTGTACACGGGCACCGTGTTCATGTTCTCCAGTTCGTCCGCATTGAAGAAGATCGGGTTCATGTAGACGCTGGCGGCATCGTACAGGTCCAGGTTGTTGAATCTACCGTCGTCCCTCTTCGGCCGCTTCCACCTGTCGGTGCGCTTGTCGTCGGCGTCCGTGTTCTCGTTCGGGGCGACGTCGAAGTGATCGTAGTCGAAATGCGTGGAATTATTGCCGTAAGCGGCGCTCTGCAAGTCAGGATCCGCTGCGCCCGAAGAGGTCGACGCACCCGCGTTTAATTTGGAACCGACACTGTCCTGCGGATTTCTCGCGTTCCTGCACAGGAAAGCGGTCGTTGCTTCTTGGTGATCTTTCTTTTGCGTATTGGCGCCCCTCGACGTCGAGCCGGTGTGTAGTGGATTATCCGAAGAGGCTTTCGATTCCTCGCTGTTAGGCGGAAAGTTGGCGGAGGCGATTTTTCGAGCTTGGTCCGCCTCTTGATGCACGCTTCTCCGTCTGATCGGTGCGTGTTCCGTTTTCGAAATCTCCGGGACATTCGGTGCCGATTCAGTTTCGACATTGACATTATCTGAAAAAACATGATCTCGTAACATCGTCCTGATGGGTGAGAATAATTATCGTAATATTATGTTATCATGAGATCTCACATAATTATGGATATTTATTCATTCATGAACAGGTTGAGAAAAGAGAGAGAGAGAGAGAGAGAGAGNNGGGGGGGGGGGGAAGAAGGAGAGACCGTCAGACATCGGTGACTAGCGTTACTATTATCGCCATGTCTCATTGATTTACTTATAAAATGTATAAACTGCGTACAACAAATTAAATTAAGTAGACAGCAAATGAAATGGGCTAATAAATATATGCATCGTGAATTACATTTAATTACCGCATCCTTGGTGACTTATGTTTAAATTAAGCATTGAAATATTCAATGGAAATCAACATGGCGATCAATATATTAACAGAAAAAAATATTTTTTTAGAAGAAGGAAAAAAATACGCGATAAATAGAAAAAAAAGGACAGAAATATACATGTGTACAAACATAAAATAAAATAATAGAGAGTACAATATGATAAAATAACAATACAATATAGGAGCAGTTTAACTGTCAAAAATAGTGAGAAAAGTGAGTTTCACTCTTCAAAAAGTAAGAAAATAGTGAGTCGGTTTTTAAAAAAGAAACTAAAAAATAAGGTTCTTCTAAATGATTTGTCAAAATTAAAATTGCTTATCTATTATACCACTCTTTTAAAAGATTCAAAACACTGACTGTATATTAAAAGCCAATAAAGAGCAAAATTTTAATTTTAATGAACAAAAAAGTTATATGATATGTAGAACTTACGATTTATTGCGAATTCAGTCTTAAATACATATTCAGGTAGAATAAAATTCTTAAAAAAGAAAAAAAATTAAATCTTCGTGTTTTCCAAACTAATTTTATTCCAAGTTTCCAAGCTAAATTTATCAGGAGTGCCATTTTACGCATATATTCTTTAATTTCCACGTATACCATAATATATTTTGGCATACGATTTCTCATTTCTGACGATTTCTCATTTCTGACACATTTAATAAAATAAAATAAAAAAACAATACTTGAGCCCAGTTAAGCTACTTTGCAATATATTTCCAGGATGTTGGAACAATCGAGATTTTTTCGTCAAACAAAAATAAAGAAATTTTTTTAGAAATAAAAAACATTGAATTTATGGGTTTCCGTTGAAAATAAGCTAATTAATTAACTTCTTAACGATGATATTCAATAATATCCAATAAGAAAAAAAACACAGGTATGATTTTGATGGTCATTTTCTTGGGTTTGTTTGTTAAGAACTTGTTTTGGTTTGGTGGACAAACAATAATAATATGGACAAACACGGACAAAACGATTCGATTACATAATTTGAAGAACACAGTCAAGTATACTCCTGACAGGCATTGTCTATTTTTCTGAAAAGCCTGATAAAAATAACTTGAGGCTCCTGTGTTCTTACTTTGGCTGTCCTTGTTTAATGATGTCAGAAGTGAGAAATCGTACGTCAAAATATATTACAGTAGACGTGAAAATAAAAGAATATATGCATAAAATAACACTCATGATAGATTCAGTATATTTATAAAAATGTCCGGACTTTCCTTTAATCTGAACAATAAATAGCCGTAAAATTAACGTTACAGAAATCACAAGAAAAGATAAGTTAAAAACGTAAATTGTATGTTACATTAATTTTCGGCTATTTATTGATTGTTCAGGTTAAAGGAAAGCGTCCGGGTAACAACAGTTTTACAAATATGCTAAATTTATCACGAGTGCCATTTTACGCATATATTCTTTAATTTCCACGTATACCATAATATATTTTGGCATACGATTTCTCATTTCTGACGCTTCATCAAACAAGGTGCCAAAGTGAGGACATAGGAGCTTTAAAAATAAAATCACATTTCTTCACTTTACGAACATTGCGTCGTCGAAGTCGTTGCTATTTTTTATTTTTTTGGAAAATTTTGTTTTGCTTAACCCTTTGAGTGCTATGGACGCATATATGCGTTTAGCTTGATTGATGATTGTTTTGAGATTTACCACACCATAATGAACTTTTGATTTTAGTGGATTTGAAATTTAATGTTAAATTAATGTATTATTCAAGTAGTTACGCTTTGCGTATTCAATCGACAGAGTTTACATTAGTGAAAAAAATTATTCCGTCTCCATCGAAACCGTTAGGCGCGTGCCATCCACGCGGATTGCTTGTGCTGGAAATATTCAACACTAAAAGGTCAAAGAAGCATAAACATGATTTCTTGCTATCGATATCTTTAAAAGACTCAGCTCAAGTATGAAAAGAGTAAAAAAGTTAATCAATTTTTTTTTAAATAAGAAAAATGAGAAGTTAAATAAGCAAGGAAAAGTGAGGAAAGTGAGTCGATTCCATGCTTACAATAACAGTTACATTTATACAGAAAATTAAATAGTTTATAATTGAAGATTGTAATAATTTTTCTTTTTCCTTCTTCATTTCTTTATTTCCATTATCTCATTTTCTTTTTGTTTCTTTCTCCCTTCTTATCATTTTTTTTTCTTCCTTTCTCACCTTAATTCGTTATTGACATCTTTATTTTTTCTCTTTTCTATTCACTTACGCATCCTCATCAACATTATTATCATTATCACTACAATCTCCATCACTAATATCATTGTCAATATTATCATTGTCATTATAATTCTTACTTCACGCCGTAGCACTGCGTTAACTATGCAATTATAATTTTTTTCCTTTTTATTCGTTAGTTATATAAATACATATATACATATACACGAGTATATACTTATGTATATACACACCGGCAGTGTACTACTGCAATTTATATCACATGTCAAGCATGTCAAAGTTTTTAAGTGTTATATGTCAGACATATCAAGGAATAAACTATTTATCTATCTATCTAATTATCAGCTATGATCGTTATAAATACATACCTTTGACCTCGTATACGTTATTCATTATTTTTCGTTCCGACGACAAGCTTCTCCTTTTTTTCGAGCTAAACGCGTCGGGCGTCTCGTCGTTCGTCACGCTTTCCTTGCACGTGCTAATCGCGGACTTATACTTCGTCGTCTTCGCGTTGTCCTGCTCGGACTTGCGCACGAGATCGTCGTGCGCGGAATCCGTCGAAACGGACGGCGACCTGTCGCGCGGATCCACCGCTTGGTCGCAGATCATCTTCTTGTCGCATTCCCTGAGATTCGCCGAGCCCGACGACCTGGCTCCGCTCGATATCGAGCTGGTCAAGTGGCCGATCGTCTCGGCTACGGCGTTCTTGATGTTCTCGTGCAGCAGCTTCTCCGTCGTGTTCCGTTCCGTGCACGACACATTGATCTCGATCTTGATCGCGTCCAAGGCACCGCTGTTCTTCGCCTCCTCCCTCAGGTCCTTCTGATGATCGTTGTCCTTGAGTTTCAGATTGACGTTCGTCACTTGAATCGCGAAGTCGGGGTTGACGTTCTTGTTCACGAAGGTCTTCAGTATCGCGTGCTTCCTGTCCTGCTCCTCGGACGGAAGCTTGAAGCTCGCGTCCTTCGGGCAGAGTTGCTTGTCGCTCAACAATGACACGGCTCGTTCGTCGCAGGTCGCCGGAGTGTGACACCTCTTGCCGCTGTTGTGATCGCCGGCGACTTCCTGCTGAGTATCATTGCTCTTACTTAGAGTTTCCGCGACACCGGCCGGCTTGTACTTTATCCTTCTATATTCTTTCAAGAGCCGCAGTCTCTCTCGGTTCTCATCGACGGTCTTACTCGTCGTGGCTACAGTCATCGGCGTTGTCATCGTAGTCTTCGGCTCGTTGCGCGCCACGTCGGTCACTTTAAGATCCTCGACGGCGCGAGACTTGACTCTATGTTCCATCGCTTCGTGAGTATGCTTGTTGTGATGTACGATCGCCTCGCTACGCTTCTCCGCAGTGTTTTCGCACCTTTTGCCGTGAGAGTCCACGTGATCGCCCGAACTTGACCTCCGACGATTGGCGTGTCGGCCCACGTGTCGAGAGCTCCGCGAGTCTCTCGCGTCGATCTTCGATGATGTTCTATTAATACCGTGACTCTCCGCCGGTGGATTTCCTTCCAAGAATTTGTCGGTCGCCTCGCTTCTCCTTAACTTATCGTTACCTAAGATAGAATGCTTTGTACTATGTGATGCAGATGGGCTACTTCTTACGATCTTGCTCGGACAGCCATCTTCCACCGGCCTCGAGCCCTTCGCGTCACTTGTCAGTGACGAATCGGTCGCGCTCGTTACCGTCTGATGAGCCGACTCCGGGGTGCGTTTTCTCTTGTTGAGCATCGATTTACCCTCGCTCCTCGTCATCTTCAGCAAGCGCGCTTCGTACGAACCGACGTAGTTGGCATCGTCTTGCGGTGGAGCGTCGTCGCGCCGATCCGAGTCGGTCGCGATATTCCGCAAGGCCTTGTCCAGTTCCTCCGTTGATTCATTATACCGAGCTTCCACGCTCGATTCCGCAAGGGTTCGTAATTTTTTCTGAACTTCCCGCGCATCGTTCCCCGCGGCAGCCTGAGATTTGCTCGCGCGCCGGCCGACCGTTAAATTTTTATCATCTCTCGCCGGCCTGTTTTGCATACCCGTTGACACGATCTTTAATTCATACTCGCCTGAGGTCAAAGTCATGCACATGCCAGTCATCTCCGCACTCGCGGTTTCACCGTCCAAAGGGAACGTTTTCGCGCCACGTGTCAAGGTGTTATTTCCGCTCGGGCTTCCGCGATCCCTGTTATCGCCTTTCATGCCCACCGTAGACTCATTTTTATCGATGCCTGCAGAAAATTCAAATGCGTTGAGAACGCTGTCGCGACGGCGCGTGTTATTGCTTCCGTCGCCATCAAAATGACTTTCTGATTGGTATCGGTTCTCCAATGAGTCAGCTAATTTGCTCTTTACCGCGCCGGCAGCCTCGTCGTTCAAGTGATCGTACGGCTCTCCGCGCATCGGCGACTGCGTGAAGCTAATTATAGGGCTGTTCTGCACTACTTCGATCGGATTCGTCGGAATCGTGAGATCCTCGACACGCTCCGACGACTCCTCGCTGTCCGAGTGGGTCGGGGTGTTGAGGGTGGTGGAGATCGGGGTGCACTCGGACGTGGGTAGATCCGGCAGACTGATGTCGTCCGGATTGTGAGATTCCTCGCTCGTGAAACTGCTCTGCTTCTTCAGGTTGATATCATCGGCGGAGTCCAAGTTGTCTTTCGCGGGCGTGGGCAAGGCCTCTTGGTGGTCGTCGACCACCCGCGTCGATGTCTGCGACGTGCTCTCGACTGTTTTCGGTGGCGAGTTCTCGACAATGTAATTCTCCTTGCTCAGCTTCTCCAGGTCTACGTTGTACTTGATGGCGGCCGGCGAATCGCCGGCGTCGCTTTTCTTGAACTTGTCGGCCTCGAGAGCTATCGCGCTCGCCTCGACTTCCGCGCCCTCGTGGAAGAACGACACCTCCTGCCTCTCCAGGGTCTCGGTGACCTGGCCGTTAGTCACCTGCAAGATGCTACCTATCTCTAGATTGTCGACTATGTGTATCGTCGGCACCTCGTCGGGCCCGTTGCTGATGCACTGTATGATGCTTCCCGGCTGCACGATGCTCTCCTTCGCGACCTCGACGACCTCCTTGCACGCGTCTTTCGCGACCTCAACGTTCTTCGGGGTGGAGTACGATATCGTGAGGCAGTCCTGCGCGGACACCGTATCGCTCTTCTCCTGGTTCTCCTCCGGCTTGGAGGCCTCCAAACCTTCCAACGTCTTCGCCGTGATATTCACGTTTTCATAGCCCACGACCACCACCGGCGTCGAGTTGCTCAGGACGACGTTCTGCATGTTGGAACTCGCGCCGTCCTCGTCCTCGGACTCGTCCCAATTGGCCAGGAACTGCCGGACGTCGAGCTCCGGCTTGTCCGCGAACTCCTTCGAGATCTTTTGCTGTATAGCGGTGTCACCGCCGGGGCTGCCGTTCAGGTTGTTGAAGTTCTCGTTCCCAGTCTTCCGCTGCACCTCGAACTGCACGTTCGGCTCGAGGCTCTTCTGCACGGGATACCGATTCTGCTTCTGCAGACCGTCCGGGCAGAGTGCGGCCGCGTGAACGTCGTGCGTCTGTTGCTGCTGAGGCAGAACCAACTGTTCCTGGCTCTTCTGGACACTCGCCATATCGGGAATACCGTTGCCCTCCGGCTTGCTCTGCTTGTCCGAGCCGTCGACCGGCGCCTGCGGGTTCAACACCTGCTGCACCCGCGGAAAAGCCTCGGGCATGTAGCTGGAGTTGATCAGCACGCCGTTCTGGTCGAACTGCAGGTTTATAGGCGGCACAGAGGCGGCGGTGTTGACGGAGGTCGACGCGGCTACGCACGGCGTCTGCTGCATCTGCCCCTGATACGTGACGGTCTGCTGCAGCTTCAACAATTCCCGATACTTCACGAGACACTCCTTGTACCGCGGATGGGACTGGTAGCCCGGCACCCTCGCCTCGAGCTCCCTCAGCTGATTCTCCATCGAGAAGCGTTGCATCGCTATCTTCTGCTGGTACATCTGGTAGCGAGAATGAGACGGAGGATGCATGTTCGACATCGGCATTCTGTTCACCATGGGCACGTTGTCGGCGGCAACCTTCTGGCAGTCGTGCGCGCTCTCCGTTGGCAGGTTCCGCGGGTATTGCGCGGGATTGAAGTAGGTGTTCTGCGCGGACGGCATCATGCTCGCGTTCACGCTCGTGGACGGCATGCTGTTGGACATGATATCGCCGCTCTGGTACGGCACTTGTTGCTGCTTGCTGTTGTACTTCTGCTGGGCCATGAAGCCCTGCTCCTGATGCTTCACCATCCCCTGACTCGGCATATTCATATTGCTCACTTTGGAGTATTCCTTAACGTTGTAAGGGTATTTCTGGTACTCGCCCGTGTAGTTGTAGTTCTGCATGGGATAGTTCTGCAGCATGCCCGAGGTAGGCGGGTAGCTGCGCGAGAGCAGACGGTCCTTGCGGTACTTGTAGTCGGGGAAGTTCCTCCGGTGGTCTGTATTGGTGGAGGGCGCGTTAGGCACGATGGACGGCGGCGGCATGACCTCCTTGCCGTCGAAGTTGTCCTTCCTGAAGTTGAAATCGTTGCCGAACCGCCGGGTGTCCGTCTGGTAGCCGGACGCGCGGATGTTCTCGCGGTAGGTCGTGCTGTTCTGGTAGGAACAGTACTTCTCCCATTGCTGGTAACTTATGCTGGGGTCGGGGTTACAGCACATCCCCTTACAGGAGACGAAGGACGACGGGCCCGCTCGGCTGGCGGGGTGTGAATTCACATTGGTGTTGCGTGGTCCTACAGAACCATGCTGATGCGGAGCATTCATGTTCATCACATTTGGTCCGTTCAGGTGGGAGATAGGCCCGTTCAAAGGCACCTGATTATTCCTATAACCTAACTCTTCGTTCAAGCCGCCTATCGCGGTGTTCCTCGGGTCCATCGGACCGTTCAGATTGTCCACCATGGGATTTCGCGTATTCGAAGGCCCGTAGTGGCCAATGCAGTTCTGCATTTGCACCATCGACGCCAGGGGCGTGTTGTCGGCGGCATTGTGGCCGTGCGAGATGTTGCCGGGCAGGTGCGGCTGGTAATGCCTCGGATTGTAAGCGGGGTCGTTCTGGTGCTTCTCATGTCCCTCCGTATTGAGGTTCAGGCCGTGGTTCAGCTGTGTCGGGCTGATGCTGGAGATGAAAGGCAGGTGTCCCGAATTGACATTTTGAGCAGTAGACGTCACTTCGTTTATTCCTGATTGCGGCGGGTTATACTGATGCCAATCTGGCATATTTCCACTGTAGTTCATTGTACATTGTTTTGCTAAGGATTTTATTGTAATTACATTATTCTCTCTCCTTATACACAGAGATCGCCCGGTAAGCTAGTCAAGAGCAGGAGAACCTGGTAAGAAGAGAGATGAAATATCGTTAAGTCACGCGCTCAGTGTCGTCCGTGTAAAAACGTTGAGAAGGGAGTGAGAAAAAATAAACAACTACCGATTAGCTTGAAACACTAGAGATAAGTCTTCACGAAGCTTTATTCGCTCCTCGTGCAACGAACTTCAAAACACCCGCGTTTCCCTTCAGCATATCATTACGGCAGTCGACGCGTTGCAACTCGATCGATCCGACAACAATCGCGACAAAAATACGGGATATGCGTATGGAATTTTTTACGCAAATATGAGGGTGACCTAAATATCTACCAGTTGACACTCTCGGTATTGAATATCGTATTCATCGATATAACCGTATATTCTCATTGTATGCAAATGATTCCGCGACGAAAGTACGCATAGAACGCGCATCGTTCCAAAACAGGAAACAACACACGCGGAGACGCCGACGAGATCGCCGTCAACAACAATGCGAAACACTCTCGGCCACGGCACTGAGCTCAGGGCTGACAGATGACACCATATTTATCGGAGCCATTGTTACGGTTAAGCCTACGTCGACGCGTCGGTGTTTACCTTCGCTCTCGCGCAGCGGTAATAACGGCCGAACGCTGTCAGCGTTGTACCGCGCACGGTAACGCCGTGTAATTTATACACGCGCCTCCGCGTCGTGTCGCGCACACACGGTGAAAACGCACCTTGCTACGCATCACCATTGAAACCTTGAAAGTTTTGCTCGAGTGACACGGGGTAGCATCGCGAGCTCGCGACGACGTTGACGGTCCGCGACCGACCGCGCGTATGTTCGCGATCGAGAGGGCTTCGTCGGACGACGTTTGACTTCATCGCAGAGATCGGTGTCGCGGCCGAATATGCGTATCTCACGCCTTGTCTCTTACCTGCACTTTAACATCGCTCACTCGCACACGCCATATTGGACACGACTGCTCGCTCCAACAAAAATATCACGCGCCCTCTGCTGTGAAAGCAAGCGCTCCGTCTTGCGTACCGTTTAAAGGCCCAGACGTATCTGCGTATTTACGTAAGCGCGCGCACGGAAAAAAACGACCAATCGCGTTTGACGCGACGCTCACGCGTCGGGAGTTTTTTACATCGCGTGCGTGATTGGTCCATTTTTTCCACGGACGTTCACGGGCACTTGTGTCAGTCCAGTTGAACACCTTAACGGTCGCGTATAAACGTATAAGCACGCGCGCGTGTGCGTGACCCGATATACACTGAGCGTGTGTGTGTGTGTGAGCATGTGCGTCGCACGTTAGCACCTGGTCGCACGTGTGTGTGCGTGCGACTTGTAAAAATGCGACGCTAATCGCCTTACGTTTTGCTTAATATAGTCGTGTTATATATCCTGTTGAACGGTTGTTGCAGGTTCCGTTACAACGAGACTGTCATGTATGGAGAACAATTTACGTTATAATATTCACGTTTCGACGTTTAAACAAAATTCCTCATTAATACGTACATGTAACGGAATTTTGTTGTAATAAAATCGCTTTTCCTCGAATGATGATAGCTTGACAAAGTTTTTTTTTACGTAATTATTCATTTACTGTACCTAATTACCAAAGAGAGAAAGAGAGAGATCAACTAATAACTGATATAAATCTTATAAGGCATTTCCTTTCTTCTCTTTACAAAATGATAAGATTGAACGCACGCATATGCTAAGACAAATTCAATTATTTCCTGTTATACAAGTAAATGAACGTATTTAACTCTTCGCACTCGTAATTTATAATTCGTTTATTACAGAGATACACGCAAATTGTTATATATGTATCATTTACGCTGATATATTAAAACTTGATGCACAGTACACCTCAATGTATGTTATTGCTTGTCCCTACATAAAAGTCACCGCGACTTGATTTGTTAAACTAATAATGTAAATGGATATGAATACATTATGTGCAATATACATATGTATACGATATACGTATATATATACATATATACGTACATATATATATATATATACACAAGATGGTTGGGGGAAGAAATCAAGATATTTGGGGAATGTGTTCAAGGGATCAAAATATATCAAGAAAATCCTATGAACATTGGTCCGATTCTCAGCAGTTACGGAGACAATGTGTCGAAGACTGTTGAAAATACACTCCTATCGCACTCTTCGGATAACAATGCTGATATTCAGCAATTGCATGATTAGCGTTTCATTACAATATGCATTAATGAAAATGTCGACATATTCTGGATACATAAATGTCGCGGGCATGGCGAAAGTAGGTAATACTTAAGCGATTTCAGAAAATAAACGTCAAAGTAAATGCTTATCCTTATAAAACTTGTTTTTCCACGCTAAGCGTGCATGTACACGTATGTACGCGACTTTTAGTTATTTTTTCTGGAAACTCGTCACATAGCATTTACTGGTCTTCATCGCGAACGTTTATTTATAACACTCATTGCGTTCAGCAGAGAAAGTAGCTGTTGTAAAATTCGTGAATCTGATTGGTGTGTATTCTTAACGTTGACTGAGTCTAAGAGCAATCAGATTCACGAATTTTTCAACAGCTACTTTCTCTGCTAAACGTAGGCCAGCAACTCCGTAACAGGTGAAAATCAGACCAATGTTTACAGGACTTTTTTTATCTATTTCGATCACCCGAACGCATCCTCCAAATATTGCGGTTTTTCTTCCACAATCATCCTGTTTATAATATATATAATGGCAAAAATAGAAAAATCTATTTTCATGATAGGCAATATATGTACGTTTAAGTTCTTAAAATATTTTGCCTTATTAAATACACGCTATTTATCATTGAATTTTATAAGCTTTTGATTCGCTCTAGAAAAATAACTTTTCATAAAAAAAGTATGCTTATATATTTTACATCAGTTTTTTTTTATATAGACAAGTAAATTATAGATGTTGATATACATACGGCGAATAATACCTATACTGCTATGAATGTGTACTTGCTATACTCGGATGTAAAAAGTAGATTATATTTGAGAAGAGTATTTTACCAATTATCATGAACTGCGGTTCCGTTTATAAACGTAATCCACAAGACTTAGTATTGTCTTTTGTGTCTTCTAGAATGCTTCAAGGGTTTAAATTCAACTTGACAGCCTCTTGTCGTATCACAGAGATGAGTTCCTGATTTATTAAAAATATGAATCTCAGTCCTGCAACCTGTAGAACACAACATATGTAGAAACAGCAATTAAGAAATTAAGATTAAATTTAATCAAAAGCGAAAGTTCTAATGTAAAAGAAAACTGCAAATTGATTTCATTATATTCTTTAAAATTGTGATAATTACTTCGATTACGCTATTGTTGTTCAATTTCATCTTATTGCCAGCCAAAATTGGTCTGCTATCCACAAATATCGGCCGTTTCCCTTCGGACGACAGAAAGAAGTCTCCGTTGTTCCTTAAACGAATAGTACCTTGTCGACGTGAAACTTTCCAAGCTGGACCTTCTAAACTAAGATCCACGTCAACAGTATGATCCTTAGTAGTGCGTCCTACACTGATCTAAGCAAAGATACGGAAGAACATATAAAATGTTAATCTCTCGAAGTACAATAATAAATTGTGTCGTACATAAATAAATAAGTAAATAAATAAATAAATAAATATATATATATATATATATATATATATATATATATATTTACATCCTGAACTAATATATATATCAATTACAGAAATTCTGCAATAGCTCTCTTACCTCTCTAGATCTCATGAGATATCTGACAAGTCTTCCTCTTAAGATGGCCAAAGTCTGATTATCAAAATCTGGTGGACTACTACTTGTTACATTATCGACCAGCACCTGCCATCTACCGAGCTCATTTTCTAACACTTTAATTTCTCTCTTATTCTTCCTGTCTGCCATTGTCAACTCAGCATCCACCAGTTCATCCTTTGGTTCTATCAAATCCGCATCATTGATCATATCTTCGGCATCCGAAAAATTCAATACGTGTTCACCACGTGGTAAGCTTTGCACTGTTTGATCAGGTAACAAGTGATACTGTTTCATCAACTGCCAATGGCCTTGTAACGCTTTCGCAGTCCTAGCTGGATAAAATGTATGTGCATTTGCTTCAAGCAATTCTTGAAATGTTTCCGGTGATGGATGAGTAGTCTGATCAAAGTATAAAATTCGCACAATAAGACAATGTGATATGACAGTATAAAGAGCTAAATCATTAATTAATAACGAATTTCTTGATGAAAATTTCTCAGTCAAAATATTTTATCACTACTTACTGATTTAATAGTACCCAAAAGATCTTCCTCAGCTTTACTATACAATGTTCGTGCTTGCACACTAGCTATTAGTTCAGGATGTAAATTGCGCATAGCTTGCACAGCCACACGTGAAACTGCGCTGTCATATAATAAAGCGTACCATCTCTGTTGTATTTCTTGCAACGTAAAACGACAGGAAAATTTTGTACCTCGATGAACCTTGAACAGAGATGACAGGACACCATAATTGACATTACACGATTATTATTATAATTGTATCGTAATTATTATTACAATTACAATATCAACGAAGGATATATTTGTGTAATATTATAAAGCACAAAAGTTAAAGAACTGAAGTTAAACTAATTAAATAAGTACCATTCTCAAATCATTTGTTTGCTGTACACCAGTAATCAGTGCTAAGTCATCGGTAGGTTTCCATCGTCCGAGATCTTTAGTGGCATTGATGGAATGAGTGTGATTTTTGTTCTTCTTGTTTTTGCGTCCAGGACCATTCGAACCACTGGGTCTTGTGGGTCTACGATTACATCTATCAGATTGCGTTAAGGTGGTCGGTATTGGTATCGGGGTAGGTAATGTTTGCGACGGCATAACATCCATGGAACCAGCTGACACAGATATCGTCCGTGATCTTGATGTTGATTTGGTACTTGTCGCGGGTGGCTGTAAGTTAAATGTTGTCTCCACCAGCTCATCGTCGAACTTTCTGCGCTTTATCGTACGTGACGAGCTTAAAGTAAAAAAAAAAGAATGATACACTTAGCGATACCGGATAGTTTACTTACTGTCTGAATGTAACGCATGCTTAAAGAAGCCTAATTTTTTTACGACGCATAAACTGCTCGGTATTCACCTCCTTCGCTTTGTTGACAAAACATCCAGAGCTGAAGATTCGATAGGAATGCCTAAGAATCCATCTGTACTGTGAGCAAGTCCACTGTGATTCACCCCGGTTGGAGTTGATATATCCATCGTTACGTAAAACGTACACAGGGACTGTCAAACCATAATACACGTTGAATGCTCTTAATAGTAGTCCGTACGTGAACGAGTCGTTAATCACTCCAAATATACTGTGTTGAAATCACGTAATTACTTCGGATCAAAACATCAACATTAAACCACGACAGTTGAGTTCACACGGAATATGTCATAGCATTAAAGTGTACAGAGACGGCATAATAGCTTGAACAAGTAGCGACTACGTTATTCAACTGCGTGTCATACATGTGCGTCCAGTTGAAAATTGTAGTAAGAGCTTTCGCGTACGAATTAGCACCTATCCTTGAAACGGTTGCGTACACATGTTTTTGCATAAGTATAATCGTATCATTAAATAACCATGCAATGACGCTTATTTATACACACCATTTCAAGAATAGGGACTCAAAAACATAAGACGTAAATTTAGGGTGATATTACACGGTGAGTAAAGTATCTGATTACGAATTGGAGATTGAGATTGAATTTGGCCAATCAGTGCAAAGTTAACTGAATTTAAGTTTAGTGAAATTTAGTGAACTTTGCTCTAATTGGTCAAATTTTAATCCAATCTCAATCCTAATCCATGGTGTAATATGAGCCTAATTAAATGCCACTCTACTCGTCGAGTAGGGTTTTTGGATGCAGCCTTGGTGTCGTCAGTAATTTCGAAGCGCACTCTAGATATAGGGGACCACTAGAAAAACTGGAAGTGCTGATTAAAAGAACAGACCTATTATTGACGCCTTTTGAAAGAAGCGAAGAAATCGTTCTGCTATTGTTTCCGATTGGTCGCCGCGCATGCGCAGACAGCCGTTCGTGCGAATAATGGAAAAACGCTGGCACGTTTCCTTCGTACAGTATGGCTCGCTTCGTTCCAGTCGTATTTGGTGTGTCCACGTTTGTTCGGCAACTTGTCAGTATATCCAGAGGAACGACGTTCGATAAATAATCGCCGGCAGCTATGGATGAGGAATGGGGTACGTGCGAGTGTTGACGTTTTAATTAGCAACGCGTAATTTCAGCTCGTATCTGTGAAATAAATGATTCGTTGAGGCGAGCCTAATTTTAACCTCCGCCTTTGTACCTTTACAGATGTAGACAATATCGAGGCGAAATTTGACCTCGCGATGAGAACGAACAAGTGGGAAGGCGAAGACGAAGAGGAGGAAGTTAAGGTAGGATGACAATATTCGTACATTTCTCGCGCGATGGTCGACATTCTCGCGAATCCGCGTATGGCTTTATACTTAACCTACAACAAACACATGTTCTCCATTCTAACACTACTCGTGACGTTAATTATTCGTCTACCCTCGATTCGTAATTTTCGTAATTCCATTCGTATTTCGTAATTTCTTGATTCGCAATTTTTGTTAAAATAACAGTGCGGACGATGCTTTATAGACGTTATCTTAAATAACTGTAAAATGATAAATATGGTATCTGCATAGATATACAGAGTGTCTGATACGATGTGTACATCTATTTTTACACAGACAAACTGTCAAACTGAGCGAAAAATTCCATTACCATTCTGCAAATAAGCAGGAAATTGCTGAGATATTAACGCATTGAGATATTAATTTATACCTTTTGAGTAACTTGCTATGTCAAAGAAATATGGTAGTGAATATGGTAGTCCATGTTGAACTTTCCTAAGCTGTTTGATATTTTGGATCTAAAATAAAATATCATAAAATATTTTGATAATTATTAAGGGATACGTCATTTTTATAAAATAAATGCTGCGTTTGGTTTGGACATTTTATACGTCATAAGCATCATTCTATCTTTATTGTTTTCTAGGTGACAAAGGAAGATAGAATGATGCTTACAGCTTGCAGCAGAATAACAAACACAGGCAAAATTTGGTTCATAATAGTATAAGGTTTGTTTTTTGATTCTGCATTGGCTGCACTAGTTCTCTTTTCATCTCTTTCTTGAAATTTGGTGAGAAAGAAAAAAAAAGAGAACTAGTGCAGCCACTACAGAAACAGAAAACTGATATATAGGTTACCGGTTCATCAGTCAGAAAATTAATGAATGAGTGCACATGATGCAGTAAAATGAACTTTTTAAGCAAAATCTTATTCAAAATATTTGAATTTATTGATAATCTCTTGGTAACAGTGAGAAGTGCCGGACCACATATTTTTGATGGTTGCCAAGAGATTGTCAACAGATTTTAAACATATATCATTTGTAAAAGAAATTATGAATTTTTCAAATTAGTAACCAAAACTTTTGGCTGCTCTCTCTCTATATATATATATATATATATATGTACATATACATATGTAGTTAGTAGTAGGAAAATTACAACATTTTTATCTCGATAAGCTTCAAAATATATTTTATATTCAATAGGAAAATTCTTCTAAGCATTACTAAAGGATAATACTAAAGGATTTCCTTTTATACATAGACACATTTTGCAAAACTTATAGAAAGTGATGCAATTTTTCCATGGCTAGCCATATATATATATATATTTAATAATACTTAGTAGAATACAGTGAAAAGCAGTATATATCTATATAAATATATATAAGATGTATATTTAATGTTTACAAAAAACATTTCTTTTTTGAAATATATATTAGAACATTTGTTTTACATTCATTGTACCTATAAATTTAATTAACTGTGTTGAAATTTTGTTCAGGCATTATTAATGGAGTATAAAACTATTCTATAAAAACGTGTGATACATATTGATATTGAAGAATATGTAAAATGTAACCGATTTCTCTTACTTATCTGTATTAAATAACCTAACAGGATAGCTGGGAAGATGTCGAAGAAGAGAAAAAAGATGTAGAGAAACCAGCGGAAGTACCAAAAGCGAAGTCAAAACCTAGAAAGGCATTGGCTGAAAGGATTGAGGAACGTGAGGTTTGTTTTATTTCTTTTTATTTACAAAATAATATAAAAGGTATTTACGATTTTATTCGTACATTTGTAAGAAGTATTGCATTTTAGAAAAAGGCAAAGGAAGAAGCTGAGAAGAAAGCTAAGGAGAAGGAGGAGGCTCTTACACCGGAAGAGAGGCGGGCTGAGATGTTAAGGCGCCAAAGGTTGCAAGAAGAGGCAGACTTACGGCTGGCAATGGAAACTTTCGGTTTGTCGAATTTAGTAGACTTTAGTCCCCGTAAACCACATAAAAGAGATAAAAAATAATTCATCTTGGGAATTATCTGACCGATTGTTTCTTTTTGGTTTGGACAATTTTGAAATCTCTTTTTATGCATTCTTTACTGACGTTTAAAAAGTATTTTTCAAAATATACGTACGTCACTGAAAATTTAACTTGGTAAAGATGCCTTTTGGGAAAGTATGTATATATCTCGTGATTGCTTTACCATATAGGCGTATATCATCATTGTAACACCATTTTAAGATGCAATGCTTGCAGGAAGGATATACAAGTATCTTTGCTTTATAACACTGATAGCACTAATAGCTATCGTTTTTTATACAAATAAAATAAACGAGGAATTAACCAATATTAATATAACTAACCATTTGTGTTGTGGCACAGAACGAATTGTTATAAATGTAGCCACAAAATTTAATAATTTCTTTGTGTCAGGAACTGTACTAGACAGGGAGAGAGAGAAGGAGAAAGAGAAAGAGAGAGAGAGAGTAAGAGGGAGAGAGAGAGAAAAAAGAGAGTATATATACAAGCACTTAAATTTATTACAAGCTCTACATTTAAATTTATTATCGATGTTGTTGTACTTTAATAAAAGTTGCTATTCTACGCAAATTGTTGTGTTCACATGAGTTTTTGTAACCTTATCTCTCATCTATTATCTGTCTCCTGTACCGTTTCTGATGTAAATAAGCACTCTTCTATATATGTATCTGTATGTAAATTTTTTACATAATATATATACAATAGAAGATACGAAATTCATTAAATGCAGTCACTCTCTAGAAATATTGTACTGCTATAATACGTAGATTGCGTAGATAGCAAGCATTCGGCAGATAGTTTCATTGATTTTTTTAACTATATATTTTAATAAATTGCATAAGACCTTCTTAACAGCTTTGTCGTTAGGACGGTAAAACATAAAGTTAGGAGAAATGTTGCTACATCGCATATATTACATGGACAAATTATAACTCTTTTAACATAGTTCAATACGGTTATATATTTAATTGCTTATGGTAGTTACCTATGATAATTGTTTGATAACTACATTACCTTTTATATTGCAGGTGTGACAGAAGAGTCAGGCCAATCAATCGATGCCATGGTGCCCAGTACGAAAGAGGAATTTGATCTATTTGGTGCAGCTCTTTCACAAAAAATTAATCAATTTAGCAAACACGCAGATTTTCCATACTTTGCAGAAGAACTTATAAAGTCCATTGCTCTTAATTGTTAGTACACTTGTTAAGACTTATATATGAAGATTGATATATCAATTTTACATATCGATACAATGAAACGCTTTTTTCTCGTCTTTTTTTTAATGTTTGGTCATACATTTTTTGTTTCAGTATCCTCACATTGTTTAAAGAAAGTGAAAACTACAGTTGACAATTTGCTCATTGAGAAGCAAAAAATGGAGAAGTCCGACAAAACGAAGAAGAACAAGGGGAAAGGAAAGGCAAAGCTTAAAATTGAGGGAGATAATAATTTATTAAGCGAATATGGTGATTATGTATATGGTGAATTTGATGATTTTATGTAGCGACTTTCTATATGTTCATATATTCTAGTCGCCTAAAATACATGCAGAAGAATATTAATTTGCAGATTTATACAGAGATTTTATATTTGCAAAATGTACAACGGTTTAACCTATACTCCATGATATCGTTTACGTAACGAGATTAAGAAAATAGGAAAGACAACTAGCATGATAATATCGATAAACATGCTTAGAGACACTTTTTAACAATTATACAATAATGTAGCACTCAGAAGTTTTCTGCAGTTTCTCAAAACAGTTGGATATTCAATAATTTACATATTGAGTTTCATGGGATTTTTGTCTGTCATTATTAAACTTTCAGTCTAAAGATATTAAAACTCCTCTTTCCTCGTCCCGTAGTCATCTTGATTGTTATCAGAAGCAAGAAAAAAAATATGTATATACACAAAATTCTTGCAAAACAAATTTGTCATTTTATGTTTTGTAAGAATTTTGTTTATTAATTTCTATTATTTATTGCTCAATTGTAATTAATTAATTAATTTGAACAAATTTTATGGTTGTCTGTTGATTATTAAAGCATAAGAATATAGTTTTCGGAACATTTTACAAATCTATTTCTGATGTCATAATCTAAGATTTCTATGTGGAGGAACCAGGAGCTTTAAAATTAATGGCTATTTTAATAAAACGTAAGAACATGGAAAATATGTTCTGAACGGGAGGAGATGTTTGTAGGATCCTACGATTTATCAATATAATATTGTATTAACATCGAGACTAGAAGAGGGTGAAGTATTACATTATATACTTTTGATTTACAATGGTATTCCAAGCTGTTAAAAACCTTATATGTCTTTATATAAGCATCATTGCAGATTAAATCGTGTAATTACATTATGGAAGTTTTATATAACACAGCTTATATACATACACACATACTTTTACTGAAAATTGGTTACAAGTTGGTTTTGCAAAGAGTATATTCCTAAATAAAGGTTGATTATAAATTACTCTTGCAATTAATTACTCTTGCGATCCTGTTCATAGCTTATGTAGCTAAACGTAAGAAAGAAGAACGGCAAATATAAGAGCCTTATCGCAGTTATCAGCGTGCAATAATCATTGTTGTATTGAGCGACTAACTATTTAACAATAACCAGACATAGAAATCTCGGTGAACAGGTTCTACAGCGGTTGTATAACCGCCAACGATCGAAAATGTCAATTATAAAGGTAAAGTCAAGTAAAACACGGAGATGTGTAACAAAAATATTACGTAAATTCTGTATCGCATAATTTCGTATACGCCCTTCCAACAAATCGTTATATTCCGATGATGATATGGTGCTAATTACAAATGATCCAATGGATTTTTTTCGGGCCGATGGATAGAACGTTCTCTAATTCTGGTCTTTAATTGCCCTGACATCTGTTTCACATAGGAAACGTCATTATTTCTTTTTTTTTTACAAGATAACTTGTAAATTCCATTACTTTTGGAAATGTCAGGAACATTTCTTCTTATGCGCATTGATGATTCCTTCGAGGCTGTTGTGACCAGAGAGATCAAGGCCTTCATGTCTAATAGGACTTCTCTAAATAATGCAAACACGGCCTAATATGAGTCAAACGCTGATCTAGGCGTGAAGTAATACAATGTCAAATCTATAAAAATATTTAAGTCGCGAAGTTAGCAAAATGTTAACAATATATTGTTTATATTTTGTGATTTTATTTGTAAACACCATTATACGTATGATCAGGGACACATTCACAGATTTCACACAGTATTCCTATCGCCTAGATGAGCCTTTGGTTTTTGGCCCGTTATGTTATTTAGTTTACGAAGCCTAAATTCTTTTCGTCTTGTCTAAACTTGTGAAAAACTGTGTTATTTAATCAAACAATTAATTAATATTAATCGCAAATCTAACATTCTTTTCTTCGTATCTAGAACAATATGTGACATAGGATTGTCTTGTTCTATTAGATTTGTGATCTGATTTTTTTTACTTTTAAATAGTGCGACTCAACGACATATCAAATGAATTTTTATTCTTTAGTAGCGCAACCGAACAGCGGGTCAGATGAACTTTGTATTATAAATATGTAAATACGTACGATTTGAAATATTAATAAGAATAATGTAAATTACAAAAAAATGCCATACGTTTTGATTCACTCGTGCCCCTCTTTTTATAAAAATACCTCAGAAAAATATTATAATTGAACAAAAAATATAACTATACTTTTATTATATGATAATAAATTATAAATAAATAAATAATAACTTCATTTATATGAAATGTCAATATAAAAATAACTCCTAGAAATTATTGTTTATTAAAAATCAATTAAAAATATAGGAAGGCCTACAAGAGCAAGCGCTATAAGCAGTGATGAGCGATCTCGATTCGATTTCTAGAAAATCGATCTTTTTCTTAGTCGATTCTTTCCTGTTCAATTTTTATACAGACAACAATCGTATAAAAAATATATGAAAAATTTAGATTTATAAGGAGTAAGGTTCCGAAAGAAAAAATAAACAGTCAAATTTAAAAGATTCTTGCCAGAATATATTTTCTATATGAATTGTTCTTTCTAATAACAACAAACCGTCATGTTTATCATTAATTACAATATCATTTATCTCTTATTCTCTCTCTCTCTCTCTCTCTCTCTCTCTCTCTCGCATTCATAAATATGAAAAAGAAACACGCACTCTGAAATCGCAAAGCGAAGAAGGAGTTATCTGTACATCGTTAATTGTGAAAAGACTTCTTCAGATATATTTATCCGCATGTATTTTCGTTACTATCTCACCCTAAGATAAGTAATTGTAATTGCTGTTCATTCTTGTAACATAATGAATAGCTCATTTGTTGAGTGAAACGCTCGTTAAGGACAACTTCTTAACTCCTTCCTGAGTATTCCACATCTATTATGAGATAAACAGTTGAACAGATTTTTGAACAGCGCGAAAACTCGCAAATAAAATATGTCCAGAAAAACATTTCTGTGTGAAAACTGCCTTAGGAATTTAAGATATTTTTACGACGCTTCCTAAACATGTTAATCCAGAGTTAATATTATTGACAACCCTTAATATTACCTGTCAAATGTCCGCAAGACGCGGTAAATAACTTTCGAGCTACAACTATTTGAGAAACAGTAAGAAGCTTTACTATTTCTGAATAAGTTTTTGTTTCCCATGTAACATTGCTCCAACTATCTGCCAAACTAAATTGTCCGACTTATCCTACGACAAACTGCTAATTGTTTAAGGCACAACATGCTTCTCGACATGAGACGGGAACAATTCGTATGTCGATTGAACAAGATCGCCTTGTATAATTAATTGTTGTGTCGCGAGACATATTTTGGTTTTGATTAATATATTGAGCATATATGAATATGTATATATGTATATATATATATGTATGTATTTTTTATATATACTACATTATATCATTCGGTTTGAGCTATCCTTAGCAACTAACGTGAGCTCGAACGAGTTATCGTCATCCTGGCTCTATCCTTTCGAATGAGCGCATTATCTTTACACAGAAAGAATTGCACAACACGAGTGCTACAAAATTGATCCTTTGGCTGCGAAAGGGGCGACATAAAATATGTACGCCAACACAAAAGTAAAGAACGTCAGAATAACAGAAAACGTCCTGAGATCATTCTGGATACACCGGGACGTCCTAAGGCACTTTCCAGAACATACCTGATACATTCGGGATGATTCTCCGACGTTTTGTATTATTTGGAATCTGTGACAATAGAGGAATGCATCAATACATTGATATCGAATTATAATCCAAGGATCTACTCAACGAGAAATGAACATCGAATCGACGCCAATTGGATGAGTCACTTCTCGCCGAATAAGGATCCACGTTACCGGTCGGAATCGAATGATTTATTCAAATATAAAGTTAACACATGAATCAATTCAAGTGATTGAAAACTAGTAGCTGTTATGATTTATATCCCGTATTTTTACCATATATCTGGCACTATGTGTGTCTATCTAATTCTTATTTTGTGCTCGCTTCGCTCATACTAGATGAGCGAAACTTAAGATCGAATAGCTACAGTCAGTGCTACACGGCTATAATATCGTGTAATCATATATATGGTAACAATATGGACGTGTGTGTGTGTGTATGTGTGTGTGTATATGGGAATTTAGGACACTAAAGATTTCGGAATCGATAAGTCTCGGGAAATTTAAGATTTGACAGATCCGCCTTTGCGACTATAGCTTATGATGATAGAGCGTTCACATTCCCTAAATTCTTTGGAAAGAATGCCGTTACTGTTTCGGTGCATCACACCTACTTGGTTGGACATCACACATCTCCCTTGTGAACAACCTGCTACGATAGCTCGTTCCTCAAGTAATGTTCAAGCATCGATATCGCAAGATATCATCTACAAACGTAATGTCACACAATTTTCACGCCGCTTAAACCCGCTATTATTTCGTAATAAGCATTATTATTGTATAAAAAGTCTTCAAGATCACATCATTGAACTCCGGCTCTGGAAATTCAGGCCCCTGTGAAACATCGCGAGCCGTACAACTCTAACCCAGATAGTTCAGGAATATTCTATGAATGTTCTATGAATATTCGTTACGAATATTTATACATTCATAGAATATGCAGAAAACACACATTCATATGTTCTTAATATATTCGAATGACACTATTAATATATATAGAATATTTCATCGAATGTCGTAGACAGGTTCTGGGATTAAAAGACACACGAAAGCAGTTTTCTCTCGGTTTTCAATTAAGTCACGTGTGTGTACTTATATACAGGATTGTCTTTATACGAATGTCGTAAATTCCGGAAAATTACTTTTCTTTAGTTAGATGCATGGCACGTGCGTAATAAATAAATTTTACGACTGTTCTAAGAACGTTCCTTTTCATTACGAATATACGAATATCTCTGTCTACAATATTCTATGTGTATTCATAGAATATCCGATTCGAATATTCTAGGATTAAGAACATTCATAAGAATATTTATAGAATATTTCGTGCTATTTAAAAAGACGAGCCCGGTCTTTCAGCCGATATTGATTCTCACTCCTTCGCGTTTCTTTCCGCATTTTCTGCTCTCCCTTCGTGTTATCGCATTGTCCTAATCATCAAACAACACGTATGTCCAAAAGACATCTTTATTACTGTTATTACGTCTTAGAACGTATTGGTGTTATTTGGTAACTTATTCTACTCAGATAGCGCAAAATATTCTATGAATATTCGTGTGAAATACGAATGTCGTAAATTCCGGAATGTTCGTATCGAATATTCTATGAATATACATAGAATATTGCAGGCAGAGATTCGTATATTCAGAATGGAAAAGAACGTTCTTAGAATATTCATAAAGTTCACTGAACATGCGTGTGCGGTACATTAATCCAACTGAAAAAAAAAAAAAAGATAATCCTGTACATGCATATATACACTATGGACGGCATTTATATAAGATCTCGTATTTACAAGATCATCCTAAGTTCATCTTCAAGTGCTGTACGGATTATTTTATTGGCGTTGTATCTACATATACAATGCATCTGAAGAGAAACTTACGATGATCTTAAACATAAGGTCTGACTGTAAATATCGGCCTATGACATGCGTATCTAATTGGAAACTGAGATCTGCGCGTGCACGCATGAGACACTGTCCAGCAAACACAATGTAACATGTAACATACCTGTTGATTGTAATTTCCTACTTAACAATACAACTGTCATGTAACGCGTGTTATATATTAATTACGTTGTTGAGTAGAAAATTACAATTAACAGGTATGTTATATATTACATTGTGTTTGCTGGGTATTTTCGTGTGCCTTTTATTTTCGGGACCTCTTCACGCACACCTACATGCCTTCGATGAAACATTCTGTGCACCTTCGTAGAACATTTATGGTAGTGTCACCCGAATTTACCAAGAACATACAACAATGCTTTAATGTATTCTATGAATATATAAATATCCGTAACGAATGTATTCACAGAACATTTATGGAATATTAACTGTGCTATCTCGGGTACGTCCGACTTTACGATAACGAGATATCTCAGCTGATCATCGCCATCGTCCTGCTTCAAGGGGCCGAATTCGACCGAGGGACTTCCTATTTCGTTCTCTCGTCGCGTCGATATCATATTTCTTTTTTACACTCTCGCGAAATTCTCCTCCTTCCTCTTCCTAGGGATACCGTGGATCCGTCGGGTACCGTGTCGACGCGGAATGCTGCAGATTGTGAGCGGATCTGCTGCGTTTGTAGTCCCGCGGCAACTGACTCGGCTGACGGTACACGATGTAAGGCCCCAGGTAAGGCACCGTTCGCGAATTACTGTTCTCGCCGGACGGCCGGGAATTATCCGGCACGGCGCCGGGATAATCCGGCGCCGGGTGCGGCGGTTCTTCGGCCGCGGGCTGAAACTGCGACAGGCCGTAAAGAACGCCGATCGACCTCCTCCACATCTCATGGCGAGCCTGACCCGGCTGTTCCTGCTGCTCCTGCTGCTCCTGCTGCTTGCACTGGCGTCTCCTGCTCTGCGAGGAGCCGCTCTCGGTCGAGTTGCTGTCCTCGCTGGTGCCCAGACCGGGGTCCCGCTCTTCGAAGGCCGCCATGCTGGTCGCCGGGCTGTCCTGGAGCGGCTTGACCGCGCCCCCGGTGTAATAGACTAGATGAGGATGCGGGATCACGAAGGGCTGCTGGAACTTGCCCGTCGGCTCCTTCTCCTGCGCCCCGTTCTCCGCGTCCTCGGGCTCGTCCGGGTGACTGTTGCAGGCACCGGGCCCGAAGATGGACAATAACACCGGCAACAGGAACATACCGTGCATCGCGCCGATGAAGATCACCAGGAAGACCATCTTGAAGAACACGAGGAAGATGTAGGTGCCGGCCAACAAGAGCGCCACCAGGCCGAGGATCGTCGAGGTAGCGCCTTGGACGATCGGCAGGCCGAGACTGTATAGGCTTTCCTTCATCCGGTCCTCCGGTCGAGTCCGCTTCGAGCTCATGTAGGCGTAGCAAATATGCGCGGTGAAGTCGACGCTGAAGCCGATGCACATGATCAGATTGATCATGGAGATGCTGTCGAGATTGACGCCCCAGAGCGCCATGTAGCCGGCGACGCCCAGCTCGATCGACACGATGCAGAAGGCGACCCACAGGCAGCACAGGATGTTGGGGATGAAGATGAAGCTGATGAACATCATGACGAGCGCGCCGAAGATCATGCATTGGATGCTGGTGGGCCGCACCAGCTCGAACTGATCGAAGAAGACGAAGTACGGGTGGAACACGCTGGCGTTCAGGGGCGACGCGTTGCAGATGCCGCGCAGCTCCTTCACCATGTCCTTCTCTTGATTGGTGCCGCTCACGTTCACCACCTGGATCAGGAATCGGCTCGCCACAATCCTCTCCTTCTCGTCGTCGAACTTGACGTCGAGGGAATATTGGCTGCTCTCGTACAGCCAGTACTTCTTCAGGACCTTGACGAAATCACTCTCGTCGTTGATGTCGATGCTCGGACTATCCTCTGTCGACCTGTATCTGAGAAAGTCGCGGAGCCAATTCTCGGTGTAGATCGGCTGGCTGCTTATGTACTTGGTCGCCTCCAGACTCCTCGTCAGGTTCTCCATCTGCTCTTGAATCACCGGGTCGCTGTAGTTGTAATCGCCGGTCACCACCACCTGGAAAATGGCGATGGTGCGATTGGAAAACGGAAAGTGGCAATATTCGAAATTAATTTTGTGAAATTAGTATCTGCTATAAATTTCTGCCCGCAGCTTGCTGACAGAAATATAGCAGGTGTGGAAGAGTTTGCATTGGACTACTCGTGCAGCACAAATTGATTTGAATTGGCTAACCCGTTGTCCAATGTTGGCCAAATGTTGAGCAACGGTTAGCCAACTAATTTGTGCTGCACGAATAGATATTGAAGATTAGAGATTGCGGAGATAGACATTAAAAATTGGACGGATGTATTAATTTCGATCTCGGCTCGCTTCGCCCTGATTGGCCGGGTTTCAATTTCGGATTTATCAGAGTATGATGGCAGAAACCGAGTAAGATCTGTTGTCCTGTTACCATTTCGAAGCATTTAAATGGAACATGCTCGGTTTCTTCCAATTTGCTGTCAGAGTTACAGTCATCAGCAGATGGCTATGGATCTGCTACGGCATTTTCTAATCGAATCTGCCGCTAATCTGCCAGCATACTGCTGGTGTATTGTATTTTACTTATCGAGTAGCGTATCTATCGCTAAAAGGTGCATCTATAAAGACCAGGCATTAAATATCATTCGGCTTTTAGAGTCTTCGACAAAATGCTGCAAATTGTAGACTCCGCACGGTCAAGAACCCAACTGACCGTAGTCGTCGCAGCTTTTCCTTTCACGGCACTCGTAACCGCAATTATAAGGTCAACGACACTGATACCACGTGGGCCAAGTAGCTTTTTGGGGATTTCCGCGATGCCCTCGTGAAAGTAACCTCACGTGAAAGTGTGCCTCACGGCCCGGCCTGCTGCCGGATCTCCGTGAAGCGCAGCATTCGCATTTCGTCACGATGATGCAATTTGTTTGTTCCCGTACACATTGACGCGTGTTTCGACGCAAAGTACTTCGCGAGGGGGTCGCTAATTACGCCGAGCGTCGAGAAAGAAAGAGAGAAAGAGAGAGAGCAGTTCGTCGTCAACGATGTGAGCGACGTTTCCGTGAAGTCACCTCGGGTCTCGGCGAGGCCGGATCTCGCGAATCCACGTCGGCGGCGTTATTAATATTGCGAGGAAACGCGATAGCGCGAGACCATCTTTGAGAAACGTACTTTCACTACAATGTGTCGGGCTGTACGACGCAACGGGGAAAAAGAAGCCAGTGAAATTCAGTTCGACCGTATCTCAGCGCTCTTTATGGGCTTCGCTTTGCTCCATCGAAGAGATTTCAACGCCGTGCAAAGAAACGCGCGCGCGCGTCGAAATTGCCTCCACCGTTGCGTTACGAAATGCGCAATTATCTAATTGAAACGATCGCGAAAGAGGCGCCGGCCGATTTTTCATGACGATTTCAATTCAGGGCGCGCATTTCTGCGCGACGACCTACGTCGCTGCGCATTGCCGTCGCGCGAGTGAAATGCAACTTTAGTGCGTGTGCTTTTGCGCGCGCGAGGCGTGAAAGTGCGCGCGTATATTCCGTCCCGAAGATTAACACATTCGCCACTTCGCCGTTCAACCGGGAAACCGTTTTCTTTTTATGTAACGGTGTAAAAGGGAACTTAATTTGTTTATATGGAATGAGGAGTGAAAAATTGACGTGAAAATCGGCGTGTCGCGTGTATACGACGCGTGAGTAGCGAGTGTGTTGATATAAAAATTGCGCTCAACCACGCTGTTTACGCAATAAAAATACCTAATAATCTTTTTGCAGTGTTTTTTGTCGCAGAAATTGTTGCGGCATGCGGAGCAAAATAGAAACGAAAACGTGTCTGTGAGAGTGAGTAAATATTGAAAGTGAAATTATCTTGATTCAAATAGCTCGAGTGAGCAAGAGCGAGGATTTTATATGCGAGCCGGGGATCTCTCCGTTTAGATGGTCTTTCTTGTCGATCGATCGGTTCGGAGGAGCGTGATGTAACGAACGTTGCTTTTCTTAAAGTCCAAGCTAGCCAGTCGGAGAAAGTTGTTCGCACGATATCGCGTTGTATCGAGGCGAGCACGTGACATAATTGCGCGTACTGGATTATGCGTGGCAGTTCCGAGCGTAACGTACTCCGAACGTTCTTCCGACGTTAGTATTTCTTTTCTCTTTTACATCGCTTATCGGAAGTATTTCTCGTGCGTGCGGGAAGCGAAAATCTAAAAAGACCAGCCGACACAGATCTTGAAACGAATTTCAAGGCTATAAAGCAGACTACCATAACGCGTTATTTCGTTGAAACAGAAGAAATAAAAATTTATTTAATTAACATTAAATTTTGTGTTGGGAGAAGCTTTTCTGTAATTTTTCGTAATTTGCGCCTTGTAAAGTAGTAAAAATTGATGAAATATGAGAGAGTTACGATGGAGTTAGATCGATTTAGATGTAATGATATAATAAGAAAAGTAAGTTTATTATATATATAATGCGGCATATTGACTTGCAACTTCCGTAAGTTGTAGATAAAGTTTTCAACTTACCTGTATCCTATAAGGAAACTCCCTGAAGTAAATGTCCTGTCGGTCGTAGAAAGCGATCGAGTAGGAATCCTCTTTCGAGAGTTTGCGTCGTTCCAGGCCTTCCTGGAGGGTTGTAAGTCCGTAGAGGGCGCCGAGAAGATAGCATAGAAAAATGACGATGATGAATCCTTTCACGGGACGATAGTTCAACGCGGTCGCTAAATAATCGCGAAACCAAGTCATGCATCCGTGTTCAGGATTATCGATCGGATTGTGAGGATTGTCCGGATCGATTCCGCCGGAGCATAGTACTCTATAGAACCACGACCGATGAGCTGAAATGTCACGTACAATGTTATTTAAAGTACACATTGCTAAATGTAAATAGAGGTACTTGCAATTAGTGCTATCAATATAATCCGTATATCCTAAACTACAAAGTTCTTTTTATGGAATTATATATATATTTTTGTATATATTCTGTACACGTCGATCTACATGTAAAAGTTTGAAACTAAAGTCAACAAAAAGTGAATATATTTAAATATTTAAAATTTTTCCTCGATATCCTGATATGCAAGCTAAAAATGTTGTAAAAATCTACTTCTTATTGATTATATCTTTCTATAATACTTTTATGCATAAGATGATTTGAAGATTAAATATGAAAAAAACAATAGAATAAAAAATTAGATATTCAAGTACTCGAGTAAAATACCCGAAATTGACATCACTACTTGTGATGTTAATTATATCAATAGTTAACTGAATAAACAAAAATCTCTCTTGTTTTATTTTAACGCGTTTATTTTTAGAATGTTGCGATACTACCGTTCTCTTGTGAAAGATTTATTTACTGCATTTCCGTCACATGGAAATTTCCTACTGTTGACTGTTACAAAATATTGTATTGCGTCATGTGATGTTATAATCGCGATTAGGAATAAAATAAAATTAAAATGCGAATCTAGTAAAATTAGTATTATTTTCTCTCTCTCCTTCTCTTATTTTTAATTTATATCAATATGCAATTTTCTCGATATTCTTCTTTTCGGTATTTTGTTCTTGTTGCAGTTGCCGATGTATCAATATTTTAAAAGGAATAAGGAGAAAGTAAGTTCTTTCCGTTACATAATAGGATGTGATCTAACGAATTAACGATATCCAAACGTAACGCGTGTCAGTCTATTGATGTAACATGCAGTACGTCATGAAGCCAGACGTAATAAAATTTCGAATGGTGGCCTCTGACTGGCAATACCATCAATATAAAAACAATGACATTCAAATTCAAAGTATTGGCAACTTGCTATTACAAATCACAATTGATCGAAATTAAATTAAATGAACAAATCACCCATTATATTTGTTATACGATATTTATATATTGTATATAAGTTAACATCGTAAAAGAAGCCCCGAATAACGACGTAACAAGATAAAATAATTATGGTACTCACTGGATTTGGATAAAGGCTCCACCTTGCAGCAAATGACGCTGTGCAAATTTTTCCGTTCGCAATAACCGCTGATTGCGACGCATCCACTGAAGAACGTTATGTGAAACAAAAAAGTGAAGACCACCGCGAAACCTGTTATTTAAAATATGTCTGATAAAATATGGATTAAACGTTATAATTTCAGCATAACATATGTCATAAAATCACTCAAATCAATCAAAGTCGATGCAGCTTCTTGCGAACGCTTTAATTTTTCTGCTTGTTATATATTTTTTTTAATAGAATACAAAGATCTTTAAATCTTTCGATATATTTTTTACCTGAGTAAATGCAGAAAATTTTGACTGAAGGGAACGGCGACATAATGCCGATGAAAAAAGATATCATATCCGTCAAGGATGTGATGGTGATAGAAACAGCTGCCTCGCTCAACGTTGCCGCCATCCTTTCCGGTACCGGTTTGTTGATGCTCGTTCTCCTCCAGGCCGCCAACATGACGAAAGTATCATCGATGCCTATTCCTATTAATCAAAAAACATAAACTTATATAATATATTAGATCTCTAAATATATACGTATCATGTTTTCATATTCCAATTTGGCGAACAATTATTTTTTATACCTATCCACTTAAAATATGTGTGAACGAAACGTCGATTCTAAATTTGTCAGGAAATGCAAAAAGATATGATTCACTTCTTGAGTCTTTCATCTTTTAACAGGAATTAACTACGTGACAAACCTTTGAAACGCGTGCGGTTTCTTTACTACTTTTATATCACTCAATTATAATTCCAAAGATATTACACGTTGGTCTCATGTTTGATGTAATCGTGAATCGTAAGTAAGTCTTCCAAGAACAATAATAGTGTTCGGAGTGCATTTTTTTAATATGTGATTATTCTTGGACTTATCAGCGTCTATTTTCCGCATGAATGTCACGTCTGTTTTTACGTGTCGCGTCTAATTTCTTAGATAACATGAATAATAATGCCAAACTTGTATTTTGCAATAAGTTAAAACCGCGAAGCAATGTACTTCGCATTCGTATTAGGGAGATTTTATCAAAATGATACGTGACTATCGATTATTACGAAGATGTGGCGTGCAACGTCTCCTCACTTGAATATAATATCAGTTTCTCTTGCGAAATTAAGATTAACCAAGTGAATTTATTAAATTATGTCGTAATTCGATAAATCTCACCTTGCACAATCCGATCATTCATCAGTTGAACTGATTTTGCACAAATTAAGTAATGTTGAAGTTCCGATTAATCCGTGGATTATCATTATTCTAAAAAATCTCGGGACAAAATTTGAGCAAACAATAGTCAGTTTGAAAATCGCGATAGCTAAATGAAATCAAACATAGCCGCATATTATCGGTAAAGACTGACTTTATTCGGCGCCGGACGCAGGCGAGCGCGACGTCGAAAGAGAAAAGAAGACTTCCGCTTTTCACATAAATCATAGTTCGTTTATTTCGCTCATACGCACCTGACGGCGAGTTCTAACGTACTTATCGTCGTAGAAACGCATGTTTCTACAGACGAGACAGGAGATTACGGCATCGCATTGCAAAAAAGACGGAATCCAGTCGTTATTATTGTTGCCCAACTTTCGCGAAGTATCAATTTGAGTATATCGATTGACAAACATTGGATAGACGATACTAACAGAGATTCACGAGATATACGTGTATGGAACGACACGAGTTCTGGAAGTTATAGATTGCTATACTGCAGTTACGGATTGTCCGATAATTGTTCGAAGGTTGCTAGTGTTAAATTGTCCGTATAATAAAAAGGTGTTTAATTTCGCTTTTCCGTCGTAAATATGAAAATGTATTGTTTTCGGTGATTCTTGAATTTCACTTTACATATTCGCTTTAATTAAAATTTTATATTATACGTAATATTACCGCACCAATATTTGTGTCTGGCTTTTACTTGCTCCTTACACGGTGAGAAATCATTTCTAGCACAGCAGATTTTATGCTGTTGCAAATTTGTCAGTTACTATGTAGACAGCAAAACGATTTGTTAAGAGTACTAATTGCTATAGGTTGGGTTATTTTGTTGAATTTACAAATTATTCTGCTGTAGAAACGACTTAGTAAATGTAGGAAAATATAATTTTGTTCTAACAGCAAATCAACATATCTTAAGGGCTTAAATTCACTCAGAAGAATATTTTCTATCCTGGTGACAAAACTATTTCTGCTTTGATTACGAATAATTCGCCAATTTGGTTATGTCAGCTAAAGAACAATAAAATAAGCCATCGTCCTTTCATGGCTGTCGCAACGCATGCAATAACAACGATTTCGCAACAACATCAAAATTATTTATATATATATATATATATATAATATTTTTCTCCGTGTTTATTTTTTCCTTTCTTTTTTCTTGTAGTTTGTCTTGTATTTATGCGTGTATACATTGTTTCTTTGACCCCGCAGTATTGAGACACGAGCTTGCGTAAATAAAATAAAGCACCTGTCCCGATTACACAAGGACCCGGTAAAAAGTTCGCTCTTTCATTCGCGTTGAAAATCGGCGATGAAATCGGCAACTTACCGATCATTAGGAACGGCGCTGCGAGGTTGATGCCGATGAAGTCTATCCCCAGATACATACATAAACCGAAGGCAGCGACTGTCGCTATGGCGGCCGAGATGTTACCCAGCAAACCGAGCCAAGGCTTGCTGCGCACCCAATCGGTCATCATGCATGTCACGACCGAGAACAGGCCCATTATGATGAACGTGCTGGTGAAGTACGGCACGACCGTCTTCGTATTGGCCTCCAGCTCCAGCTCGAGGGTTCTCGAGGCGAATCTCGCGATGCTAATGTGCTCGAACGCACCTCCATCCTCGGCCTTGCCGATGACTTCCAGAAACGCCTCCTCCCAGGCGGCACCGCTGATTTAGAAATAACGAAGAATTCAATCGGAATACTTGCGGTAAACTTCGCGACAAGGAATTCGCATTTGGGGAAACTTTTTCCACTAAGCATTTCGTGTTTTTCTATTTTTTTTCATGTAATTGTGTACACGAAGGAGAAAATACCGTTTTGTCAATAGAAAATTGGTCGACAACGCCGCAATCGGAGTGAATTTCCTCGATTCGGCGGCAATATTATTGAAACATCGCACAAATAATAGTTTTAATAATTCGTGTATTAGTTTCAATATTGCTATTTTATATTCAAGGAGATCCTCGGTCAATTTTCACTGACGCAGCAGCATTTTCTTCGCTTTTCAGAATAGACTCGATTTATTTATGTAGACATAGAAAGAAAAATGATCGCTGTCGCATATGCGAGGTTGGTCTCTTGAGAGATCAATGTGTCACACATGTTTGATTCCGGTAGCGAACGTGTTAATCAAACTCGCATGCACGTACAGATACACGTTCGAGTGCGCATAAGCAATCGATTTTTTAGTGAAATCATAAGTTTGTCTTTCTTTGTTGCTATTCCTGTTATTTATGGTTATGGTTAATACATGCTGAAACGGTTTTTCAACTTTTAACACGACGGTCTTTCTGATTATATTCAATTTTTAACACGATGCACCTTCCTGATTATATTCAAACGAATATTGCAAGAAGACTGCCAATATATGCTATGATATATGCTTTATTGCAGCACTTCAATACCTTTCATGATAACAATAGGCGATCAGAGCCAAAGATCATGAATAAATCAAATATTATTTTCACGGAGACCATCAATGAACGATTAGTGTGGTCATGCAATGAATTAATGAAATATTCCTTCTCCATCATGACTACCGAACACTACCAACGTGAAAAATACATTTTACGATAGTTTCACATATATGACTAGATAAAGTATACAAGTAAACAGGATATAACGGTGCTGAATCGTTTGGCGGAAACGAGATAGGAAAGCATCGCTTATTATAGTTCTTCAATTTTTAACACGACCTTCCTGTTTATATTCAAACGAAATATTGTCTAATCAATCGTTCCGCAGCACTCATCGCGAAATTATCAGATCTTTTTCACGAAATTTTCATCCTTTCCGTATTTATGACAAATCTCTCGTGGTAAGCATTACTTCCAGGATCTTTGCCGGTGCGTAATTAAGATAAGTGACCAGTTTCGCCATCGAGCTATGACGTGTTCGTGAACTCGATAAGCGAGACTCGACATGCACAGTGGACTCACATTGCGTCTTGTCGCGGGCTGTCGACGGTGATGAAGTAGGCGAGCTGTACCGAGGGTACCGATTTTATTACGCCGTCTTCGATAACGCTTCCGCCGAAGAATACCGGAAGCGCGAGAAGGCTCAACGTGGACGGATTAATCGTAAGCGGGAACGTGAGACTGATTTCCCCCTTTTCCACTTGGCTGAAAATTGAAAGTCCGATTAAAACTTCGATGCGAGTTAGCGAGTAACTTGCAGACAAATACACTATTCGCTGACGTGGTTGTGTTAATCAGGCGATCTTTAATTCGAGTTTTTTCTGTTCCAAGTAACTGGTTACATTGAGAAAGGTAACTCGCGTTACCGTTTACTCGAAAAATGGCACGTTAATTCGAATTTAAATTAAAAATTCGATTGTGAAAGTTCGATGTAACACTAAAAATTATAGTATTATTTTCGGTGACAACGATATCCTTTTAGCATTTTAATTACAATAGTAGCAGCAACATTCACGTAAGGTTATTATCACTGACATTATAGTAACACTTACTAGAAAAATAGTTCTCTCGATTACTTTTGTGGTTAAAATAATAAAAGGGTTTCGCTGGCATCAAAAATAATCATAATTTTCTCTCAGTGAAGTTAACGAGTGACTCGTACAGACCGATTACGGTCTGACAGACCGAGTACGGGCCGATTATTTGCCGATGTCTATCAACTAATCTTTAATTTCAACATAAGACCATTCATTTCCACGTGGTATATATTCGTTGTATCAGCACTACCGTCCACTAATTGATATAAATTGCACCAATCATAGTGATATCACTCACTCTATTATAAGTTGCAAACTTAGGATATTATTCCCAAAACACTCGTCGAGCCATTTAGCGCAAATCTGCTGGTAAGTGAACGTTTCACCCTCGTATTCGGCTTTGATGTCCCTGATGATTTGATCGAGTACCACCAGTTCCTGCCAAATGTCTTTCTTCAGCACGTTCTGCCCGCCATCCTTGGGAATTACAATAACATGACCGAACCGACCTGCCAAAGTAAGAACCGACACAAATTTACTCGATATATACCATATACTATAAATAAACATTGTAACGCGCATTTGATAATCCGCATCTCAATACATTCGAGCTCGTTCACGACTTGTTCTGTGCACTTTAAGTATGTTACGAGTACAAGGACCGTATTATAGTATCTACATTAGCCTTCTGATTGCATGGAAGCATTCTGGGTTCATTAGACTTCTCGTGGAATCATCGGGTTTCCTCATGGACGAAGAGATTGAGGGAATATTTAATAGAACGAATGACCAATGATGCTCTCACCTGGCCTGGTGATACGACTGAGATCGAAATGATAGCTATAGTTGACTTTAAAGTATTGCTCGACTACCGCTCGTTCGGTTTTGCCAGGCCCGTTGATGGGCGAGAAAAGGTATTCCGGGTCGATTTCATAGTGTATCCTCTGGTAGCCGGTGAAGCATATGCAAGCCAACAATAAAGGCACGATAACGAAGTAGCTGGGGTGTCGGCCGACGATGAGGCCTAATTTGTGAAACGCACGGTTCAAGAAGTCATCGACGCACTTTAGGTTCTGCCACATCTGAAAGTGAAAGTAACAAGTCCTCAGCTCTATTATTAATCAGCTTGGCGCATTGCCGGATATTCGGAATTTGTAACATCTCGAGGACCTGTAAGGGGCGAAATTTATGAGGTAAAAGCGGTATCGGGAGAGCCACTTCTCGAACCCGTTATATATTGAAAAAGGCAACTCGTCGTCGTGAGACCGTTACTTCGTCTTGAAAAATAACTCATTACCGTTACCCAAAAAATGCAATTGCCGCCATTGCACTATGGTAAAAAAAAAAAATAACGCCCAGTTGATCGGAGTCGTTGATTGGAGAAAAGTAACTCGTAACGATAACGACGTTACGACTAACACGTTATTTCCCAGCTCTGGGTAAAAGTCTGGTTGGTCTCTTTAAGTCATATTCGAGAACGAGAAGAGCAACAATTTCGTACGTATTATTCATAGTAATAACAATCGTTAGAGTCACAGTAAACCACCGGCTTTTTGCAAATAATTCTCCGTACAATTCGCGACACAGACGAACGATTATACTGATAGCGTAGAAAGTACGATCTGTGCAAGAAATACGCCCGAGCTGCTCAATTAGTGTTTTGCATTCATAATATATCGAGCCGCGTGTGTATCTGCTGCAGTGATGAATGCGCGATGCATTTCCTCGTTATCCTACATCGAATTGCCGGACGTAAAATCGAATTTCTCATATGGTTCGTTAAGCGCGCAACGCGAAAAATGTGCCGCTCGCAATCCTTCTTGCTTCTTATTTCCTCATCGGTCTTCGTTGTTACGTAAATTTATTATTTGCTTAAGTCGGTGAGTGCGCCCGACATAATAGTGCCGCTCGTTTATTTAATACTCCTCGTAGCAGAATATGCGGAAACATCCGTTGTCATTTACGTGAGTAAAGAGTTCAGCCAAGGTTTCTCGCGTAGCTGAGAATTCACAGTAGATTGATTAGACAAAAAGAGAGGAAGAGAGATAAACGCGCGGTTGTGCAAAAATACATATGCGCGCACTACAATCGCTACAATCAAGATATCGGAAGATGCTCGAAGATTTATGGAATTAAATATTTTTGTAGAAATCTAATGCAAGCTATTCGGTTGTGGTTTCAAGTTAAAATGTCGATAGATTTTTTGTTTTTAATTATGAGCAATTAGAAGGAGGAAATCTGTACAAGACAAACATTTTGGATAATTATTTTAAAAATCTTATTTTAATCTTATAGAAAAATGTTATCAGACTTGACCTACTTCGTTTAGAATATAATTTAATTTTGGTCTCACTTCATAGGCAGTATTATGTAATTATTATATAATAATTATATAATATAATATATTATACAATAATTAATAATTAATAAAATAACAATCATATATATATATATATATATATATATAATTGTAATAATTATATTATGTAATATAATAATGGTTATATAATAATCTATTAATTTTTTTAAACATTTCTTATTAACGATTCATTACATATGAGTCTGAACGAAGAGGATTCGTCTTTCGATTACTAGAGAGCTGCGTCCGCCCGAATACACCTTTTTGTTAAGCCTCCCCTTTCCTGCGATCGAGACGAGAATCCTACACCTTTGTTCTAGTACAAAGCCTTTTTTCACGCGACGATGATGCCCTCATAAGGGATTACATGACACGCCGAAGAATGAATCACCCTCATCGGATTTTCACGCACGTTTATCTTTTCGCCTTGGGACATCCAAGAAAGCTTTTAATTCGTTTGCGTTATTTTGCCGTGCGATATGGCAATGATTTAATTTCTACTTAATCATTGTGCCGCAGCTGATTTGCAAGTCGAGTAAGAAAAATGTTTTCGGCTTTCGAAAATCTATCTCTGTCTAAGAAAAGGAAAAAAAATGTATTTTATAATATTTACACTGGGTATATAACGACTTTTCCTTTTAGACCGTGTCTAAAAACGCACGCTATTTAAACAATGCAACCTGCAGTTTAAAAAATTTTTAATTCGCCGAGTAGCGGTGAACAAATGTTTCGTGGTATCGCGGAAACATCGTTCGCACGACGCATCGCATATCCCTTCTATAAATTTCCACGTCCATCGCCAGCGGGGCAAGGAGTTCTATAAATCTCGAAAGCCTGGTGCTAGTAGTCTGCTGTTTCGAGGCACGAAACGGCATTGGCTGTGTGACTATAGATTCGAGCGAGGAGAGACAGTGACGACGGACGACTTTCTAAAACCGTTCGATTCCGCCTGGATTTTCCGCACGCGTCACGGACGTATCATTAGCAAAAGACATAAAGCCAATCGACGATCGTCCAAGTTCAGAGGCCAATTCCCCTTGTGTTTGCATGCATGCGCCGTGGGACGACTGCTCGCCGGAGAAAGTCACCGTTGAAGCTACCGTTGGATAATTCCAACCTGCCGCACAATCCCGTCCGTTCGCGTTAGACACGATTGAATAACCTCGCGTAACAATCGGCGCTTTTGCTGTGCAGTCTTGGGATCAACGGTTGCACCGACATCCATCGCTCGGTCGGCGCTAAATCCGTCGACAGGTGTGATAGAGGGGAACGTGGCCTTCGGTTCAGTTCGTAATGCTCGTTAATAATCAATCCACCCGGCTTCGTTTTAACGAGAACTTTTATGTTCGAAACGTTCAGCGTGGTTTCACTTAAATCGCCCGCGGAAGAAGAAGATTGGCTGAATAAACGCGACGTGATCTAGCTGAGCGCGTTTTGGCTCAGCTAGGGAGGAGGCAGGATTTCTGCTTCTCATATAAATCTGCTCTCCCAGACTTTCTTATCACTACGAAAGATCCTGATTATCGATCATCGTTAATAACATAGGGTGTATCCTCATGAATCAAATTCAGTTCGTGAGAGTCACAAACTCGATTTCCTTCTATGACAATCTACCGAATCTAGTACGTTACCTCACGAGGAAAATGCTCATGGGGAAAATACTCATGAGGAAAGTATTAACACTATTACTGCTTACGACTCATTCGTAAAAGAAATTAGCTGTCCATATAATATAAAACTGAAATTTGATTAGCAGATCAGCAGACCTAGTCTTTATCTGTGGGAGCTAAGAACTAGGTACATGGACAACAAGAATTAACAAATTAACTCAATTTCAGTTGTATAACATGGGCAGCTAGTTTTTATCTATCGTGGCTAGTTTTTAACCGTAAGAATTACTTCTTTTTTTTTTTTTATAATGAGAGCTACTTTTTTGTATACATCTTGGTGGGAAATAAATCTGTTCCCCCAGACTTTCTTATCACTACGATTCTGATCATCGATCATCGTTAATAACATATGTGTGTCGCACCGTATATCAGTCAATAAATAGGTTACGAAGGATAACAGGATATGTGATACGATAAATTTTACTTGAGTTTTAATGATAATCGTCGGACGTGCGTATCGAGAGAGTACATGCGATTGCATGTATTGCGACTGCGTAATACGCTTGATATTATCGCGTCTTCTTCATGGACGGGGAGCGCCACGGCGGAAGATCGAAGTACATGCTGTTACGACAGATTATTATCTACAGGTCACTAGAACACACTCGCCGCTATCTTTTTAACGATTTATACTGGCAATTATCAGCGAGCGCCGCGGGAAGCCGCTTGTTTTAGCCGATATGTTATTAGGAGACACGTATACATTCGACCATTTCCACACACATAAATCCCGCAAAACCCACGCTGTCGGGCTCCCGTATCGAGTATCGAAAATTCGTGATCCAGAATAAAATGAAAATTGCTATAGACTCGTGATAATCTCAAAAATTCCTGTCGAGTATTTATAGAATCTGCGTGAAGCGAAGGTAAATTTGCAACTGTATTATTGTTATGCGAGGTTATTTTCGTGTAAAGTTATCAGAAATTTTGCAATATGCACGTGATCGCGTCTAGTCAACGTGACGACAAGTAATAATGGCAACGAGTTTCCGAATGGCGGCTGAAAATTCAGGACACGCGTCTTAATGTCTCTCTCGCAGAATTTTAATTGTTCGATTTCACCAAGAGCGTCCTCGAAGCCCCGTGATTCGTGAAATTCACACGTAATAATAAGCAGTAACGTTGTTATCTAAAAAGATTATTGAGATGAAGGAACAATAATATGAATTGTACAAATGTTTCATTTACCATTAAATGTGCAACACGTTACTGCTTTCAGACGCAAATGATAACAAGATTGTTCATTAGCGACTATTCTCATCCTTGAGTTTTGCCTTCGGCTTCCCGGTTGGTAATCGCTTTCTTTGCTCTACCCTCCGTTTATTGTTACGATAATAGTCGATGAATACATTTGGACAGCGAAATAAAATTGCATAAGTAAAAACTCGCTCAGGGAAAGTATATCCAAGCACGAGAATGATTACTTCCTGGATATTAAGAGAGTTAGTAGGGTAAGTTAAAGTGACTGGCGATATCGCTGTTTCTAGCTGTTTCTTGCAATTATTCTATCTGATCATTTCTCTCAAACCTTTTAATTAATCATTTCCGAGGGACAATTTATCTTTCGAAAATAATATGTATCGTGGAATTACACATACAATTTAGAGACACTTCGATATGCGAGAAATTTCTCGACACTTTTTAATTAAGTCAATATAGTACGAAGGGTTATTCCTCGGACAATCATGCTAACATCGATAATTACTGCGGAATTTTTAATGGTTTTTATCATGACAATTATGTGAATTATGTGACACATCCTAGCTCTATGTTACGAAATAATATACAAATAGTTTCGTGACAAATGCACAATAACTAAATTTTACACACGAAAATTTGGTTTAAATAACATAATTAATTTTTGTGTCAGTGTTTTTATTCCAATTTAATAGTTCAAATAATCTGAGTTCACGATTCATGTAACCATTTAATAGTCGAAAAATATGTCATTATATCAGTTTTACACATAGAAAAAAAATTAACCAATCAAACAATCTTAAATCAAGATAAATATTTTCATATATAAGCAAGAATATTAAAACATACTTAGAAGATTTTTAATCTTGAATTGAGTTCAAATAATACTTGCATCAATACAAATTCAATCAAATCAAGACTTTCTTTCTTAAAGTCTTCTAAGAAGATCGTAATATTTTTATTTATATACGAGAATATCTATTCTTGAATTAAAATAATTTTTTTTTCTGTGCACAAATTACCCGGATTTCCCCAAACTCTTGTAGAAATCTCTCTCGGTGTAACGCGAAAGGAGCAATCGAACGAGAAGAAAGCAGTTCCCCTTTTTCCAACTTATCACTGTTGTCTACATTTAACGTTCTGTTATATCAATCATTATCGATAAACGACGTCGTTATTCTCTGGCGACATTCTCGCTTGTTGCAATCACGGCGCAATTAGCAGCCGTCCCTCCCTTGTCCTTTCGTCAAATACCTTTCACGTATGCGAGTCGTACACAGGTGCGTAAATGCGCGTGCACGTGCCCAAGAACGGACGTACGACGGTAGCGCGCGATTCTTCTACCTTAACGATAAGTAAGCGCAGCGTGTCGATGTGAAAGTATGCCGTGACTAAGGAGAGAATTTTCCATTTCGTTATTTAGAAGTGCGGCACTTTCGTTCTTGTTCTTGCACATGGCGACTGCACGTCGTAGCCCTTTAAAAAAATATCTTCAACTCCCGCTGGTCGCATCTTTCGCGGATCCTTCCCTCTCGCGAACGTACCACGTGAACGAAAGCGCGTTGAAAAGTCGTGCTCGTTTTCTTCACTGTTGGCTGGAATTATCTTTATTGTCGCGAACCGTTCCGTAATTTCAGATCTCATTATAAATTTATTCAATTCATTCAAATCTAGTCCAATTCATAAGTCTCTCTTCGTATAATCCAAACGTACAATAGTAAGATATCATAAAGAGAGATTATGTAAAGCAGTTATTTCTTCTTCTTCAGAGCAGTTAAACTCTCGTTTCAATTTTATATCCCTCGGCAACTCGGTTCTCCGCTCCCGGCAAACGACTTCATTTCGGTCAATACTCCGGATGCATCTTACGCAAAACGAAAGTGAGAGTGACACTGGCCGATTTGTATTCGAGAATAAAAGGATATAGTTGGCATGCAATGCACGACGCGAGATGCAACTGCTGTAATAAAATTACGAAAGTAGCGTACACACACGAGACGCTTCGAGCGGACCTAGTAAGAAATTCGTATCAGCTCGTTCGGCTGATAAGTGCGTGCTTTCCGTTGAAGGCGTACGAAAGCTGCGCGACAGCTTAGCTTTAATTGCAAACTGAATCGAGAAATTTTGTAAAAGTAATATTCGAATACGCGCGCACGCCTGTTCGTTAATGGGTATTTCTGAACAGGAATTTGGACGCACTTAAACATGAAAGGCGAATTTATTCTAAAAGAGAAAAAGTTCGAAAAGAGAGAAAACCTAGGGTACATACCTTGTACGTATCTTTTTTCTTTTAAACAGACTTCGCGTACATGACGTCAACAAATATCAGGGTAGAATAGAAAGGACGGTGCAAAGTAAGAAATAGCGACCGCAGAGAGAATTTTCTAGAGATAATTACTTTAGATACTCGGAGAGAATGTTATCGTTTTTTTTTTTTCATATGAGTTCTATTTTCAATTTCAACATGTTTTCTAGCGGTGTGGAAATAGGTTGTCAGTAGAGTTTATCTTGCGAAAAAGCGTACACGAGGAAAATATTGTGGTAAAAATTACTATAAAAGTTTATAATGCTGGAATATACTGGAATTATTATTGAAATTATTATATGTGCTGTAATTTTTAATAATATGTATATATAGTAATTTCGATAGTAATTCTTGTATATTCCAGCATTACTTTAACTTAAACTTTTGTAGTAATTTTTATCACAATACATTTTCCGTGTAATTAACTTTTTAATATTAGACTTCAGTTCTTAAAATGTAAGTGGAAACATGAATAAAAAGAGCACACGTGAAACGATAGGGTAATAGGTCAAGACAGAGAATGTGGTATGTTCCTCCGTTACAGAATTCGATAATAATTTTTACTATAAGACTTTCCCTCTCCGTATAAATTTGAAATGTTTTTAAGCTGAGAAAGGATCCATTTACTCTTTGGAATCTTAATCCCTGAATTATGAAGTGGTTTTTGATTAAATATGTTAAATCGGGCCATGGTCGAAAGTAGGAACCACATGAAACGATTTATTGCTTTTAGGTCAGGTACGACCAAACGTACCTGATGAAACGTACGATGAAACTAGATTCCTGCATTTCATTTCTTAAACGTCTTTTACTGATATCCCGTTTCAACTGTTCCTTTTCTTCCATGGTAATCGTTTCCAGCTATAAAACCAGTTAGAAGATTACAACACAGACGGACTTGTTGCATCGCACGATTAGTTGCACGCGTACTGATATTGAGAGTATGGTATATTCTATAATTATGTATAGATTCACAATATAATCACGACAGTTGTGTCAACAAGTGTGGAGTTGATCTGTCCTTACAGTAAGGCCGTCAGTTGCGAAACATCCTGCATGATACCGACTTAAATTTAAAGTACATCCGATGAGATCGGATTAAGAAACGGCTCTATCATGAATATTGTATCCTAACAAAAAAAATGCTATTGCGAGAGGTATTAATCTTCTGAGTGTGAGAAACATTTCAAAGCTGAACGATCGTTAGGGAAAAATGCTTTGGACTGATAGACTCATATATATATATATATATGATATATATATATATATATATATATATAGGACTCATAAATCGATAGATAAAAGAAATAACTTCTTAAAAAATCGAAAGCGTATCCTATTGCATCTATTAATAGTAGATAATTGTTGCTCACATCGAGAGGCGAAGAAATCCTTCAGACACGTTTATACGTCTGCAAGCCATTATGATTAACATTTGCCAGGCATAAATATGTGTTAGAAGTTAAAATTTATGACAATGATTAAATATTGCGCTCAAGCGTGAACAGATATTATCTTCGTGACACGTCGCTTAAGATCTTGCTCAAACTTGTAAATGAATGTAAAACTGCATCAGATTTACGCTGTAAACTCGTAAACACGTCACGTGTCACAATTGGAACTCGCTTGACGTTCACAATAGTCTTCGAGAAGGTTGAGCGTGACAACGTACACACAACCAGTGTGCGTTTCTTCTTTCTTTTTTCAAATCCGCGAACTATTGCAAAATTGCGTGGCTCGTCCGCCGTTGTGAGCAATCGTTACGGGAAGAGAATCGGGACAAGGTTAAGTCACGTTTCTTAAAACCACGTACGTAAATCGAGCTTTTATAACTCGTGTGTACGTCGCGCATATTTATAAGCGCGCTATCGCGTGAGCGTGCCGGTACATCGAAATGCGCGACGCGCGGCCTTTTACCCCCTTCGATACTGTCAATTATTACGAGAGGGTTGTCATTGGCCAAAAATACAAAACGTGGTATGCGCTAAAATTATGATTTTGAATTGAGAGACAAAAGAAGCGGAAAATCGAGCAAACATAAGAATATAAAGGAGGTGGTTGACAATGTCGAAGGAGTAAATATAATTAAAGGTGCGTTCAGTAAAGAAAATACAAAAGTACGACAATATGGAAATTGTGAGATAGTTATTTCTGCTGCATTTATTATCGTTTTGCATCTTTAGCCCATGATTATGCCAATAAAAATTCATATTTCGGCTTGTCAATATATCGTTGATATATTGACTCAGACGATTGAGTTATAAAGATAAAATCCGTCAAAGTATAATTTCATCGCACGCGGGCCACGTTGCCAGATAACCAGATGAGATGACATAAAGTAAATATCTAATCAGTGTCTCGATATAAAATGAAATTCCTTAAGAGACACTTGCGCCTAGCTAGGAAAAAGTTGACGCTTCGGTTGCTTCATGCACAAGCGTGAATTATGTTGCTCTCCACGCACGGTGAACTTTATTACCGTGACATAAATCTATAATGAGCAGTGTGTGATCACTATCAATCTGCGAAATCAAATAAAATACGAAGTCAATGTTCTGAGATTTAAAATCACCTTAAGTTCAGAATTTGCATGAATAACATCATCGGTCCAATTTGTGCGACAACAATATTTGAGGAACTAATTAAGTTTGTAATTTGCAATCTCGTGATACGAGAAACTTCCAAATTTGAGATTTCTAAATCCGAATCTATATTTTTTATATAACTATTTTTGTAATTTTATGTAACTCTTGCGGCACTCTTTGAAGAGTATAAAAATATATGAAATGATATACCGTTCTAATAATTTAGAAAGGATTAACACATTCGCTTTGAACGTGATTTTTACATAATGATGAAACATCGCGTTTTGCAAAGCAAATGTATTGACATATATAAAACCAACGACGCAAAAATGCTCAATTTCTACATTTAAAGTATATAGAACGTCCCATAATCATCGTACAAATGTTAATAACGTGTATGTTTTGCATGGTTTTTGCTTGGTTAAAATCTAAAATTCCAATAACGAAATATCCAGAAGTTACACAACAGTTTATGAAATACGACTTATGTTGATGCTGTCTAGCGGAATTTTTACACTCATATTTGTAAACACGCCAAAAAGTAAGAATTAATAAACATACTTTTGCTTTTCTCTAAGGAATAAATTTAGCTACATTTTAGTAGGAAAACTATTTGTAGAATTATTTAAATTATTGCTAGTATCTTTGTCTCAAAAAAATCAAGCGAACTGTGAAAATTGATATCAGTAACCAGTAAGCAAGAAACGTTGAAACAATTTTTCGAAATATTGATTCTATAAAAATTTTATAAGTATTTTGACATAATATTTCATAAATATTTTCAAGAACTTTACTTAATGATATAATATTCTTAAATATTAAAATCATAGTGTAGAAATATTATTTTTAATACTTCGGTCAAATATTGTTAACAATGACGTTGTATACAACATTAAGAACTACATATTTGAAAACATTACATGTTATGAAGTATCATTGTAACTATGTTGTGTTAATGATTTCTTGCTTACTGGGTCGAGCCGAGCAAAGATCAATAAAAAACGGTCGAGCCGTTTAGCATAAAATGGAAATTATAATCACAACTGGAAAAACGACTTCGACATTTCTGCATTAATATTTTCGACCGCGATTAATTCCCACAGAGCGGCCACGAAAAATATCGCACGTGGTGATAACGGGTCCACCTGCGTGTGAAACTAAAGTTAGTCCACCAAATTAAATCGCAGCTCTCCGTAAGGAGAAATAACACCGTAAGCGTGAAGTAAAACGAAGAAAACTTTTCAAGCACGCATCGAGGAGCATCTATTAATACGTAGCGCGGTGCAAACAGTCGGGAAATTTGAGGTATCGAGAGCTCCGTGGTATGCATTCATGATATCATACGTATGCAAAGTTTACGATTTGACTCATCGATTTGAATCATCGCAACCGGGCAGGACAATGAGACATTTTTTATCTCGGCCGCTTTCAGATAGGAAAGAGCGGGAGAACGTAAACGACGGCGACGCGCATTACAGTAACAGTCCCTCTCTCGAAATCGTTCGGCCGATTTCTTGCGACGAAGTGACGACGCGGCCGACGCGACGCGGCATGGCGCGCTCGCGCGCCTCGCACTGCGCAGCCGCGTGCTTTCAAACCGGAAGAGATATCCGAGTGTTTAATTTATCGGTTACGGGGAATCGGCCGGCGACGTCGGCGCATGATGGGCCCAGAGGAATGGTACCGGTGCCTCTCTCTTTCTGTGCGCAACTTCACCCAGCTACTTTTCTCTAATTTAAATAGATTGCGTAAGTGTCCGGCGCGCGTAGCGGTCCATTCAACCGGACTTCAAAAATGTTTCACGCCATTTCCGGCCCGGGGCCCTGTCGTGCGAAGCACGCGCCCCGCAATTTTTACCCCGTAAGTTCGCGATTATAAGTTCATGAATGCAGCCGGTTTGCTCGGATAAGGATAGATTGTAAAATGATGTCAATTGCGTAAGTCCACTCGTTTCGTTTTCAACGCTCGTGAGTATGTAAAATTGTCGCGCTGGGTGCACTGCTACACACACACACGCGTATGCATGATAATTTTCAGCTAATAAAAGTAACTCGTCTGAGTTTGCAGCGAACGCAGGGTAGAACCAAGCACAGCCAGCGAGAATTCCGGAGGACGTTACCACATCTCTATTGCGTCTACTGTGCCTGCAATACAGCGCAGCAATACAACGAAGCTGCTGTGGCTCTGACGTTTTGAGTGATTATTGTATCTTGAAATTATTGTATCTTAAATATATTGTGTATTAATATTGTATCTTAAATATATTGTGTATTAATATTTCTCCTCTCCGAGTATAAAACGTTTTAACCTCTGTGTATGCTTCACATATCTCTTAAAAATGTCGTTGAATTATTCATTTCTTTCCATTCTATTCGAAATCACTTGGTAATATTTTCCCAAGGTTCACCGGATTCCTTTCTAACGAATAAAATGTAATTTTCTTTTCAATCCCCACAATCGTCTCGAGATAATTTATAACTGTCAGAAAAGTAACGCGCGTTCAATGATACGTATATCGCAAAATTTTTTATTATCCTTGCCAGTAAAAATACTATAATCGAAAGCTCAACGGATCGTTTCAGCTGTGATTCCCTTCGAACTGCTTGGAAGTAGAAAATCATGGAAACTTTGCAGCAACATTTTACGAAGTTCTCTCTGGCGATTTTCTCGCGACGCGACGAAAATAATCGATGGAGGCCCTTGTGAATATCAACAGCGTCCCCTCGCTACTGATTTGCCGATGCGTCAGTAATATGCAATTCCCCACCGACCCTCCGAGGTCAACAATTTGTTACGGGGACGATGTTCAAGGAATATATCAACAGCGCAGTTGATTGACCCGTTGTCGGTGCGAGCGATACTTTTCACCGCCAGCCTCCAAATCTTTGCGTTGCCGCTGCAATGCGTCGAGCTAAACATAAGACGTCGTTTGCGATGTATGTGTTATTTGTTACTGAAAAACGCGAGTTTTTCAGTTAAAAGAAGACAACCGATACGCCGGTAACCGGCGAGTAAGTCTTGTGTAAAAACCAACGGCAACGTTTTGCGTTTAACTACATTGAACCAGCTCATACTGCACTCGACGCTCTTATTATGATATAATACAACATTTATCACAGACCAATTATACGCTTACATCACGGAACAATATTTCCAAGAAGTCGTTATTGAGAGATCAAACGCACGTGAATTTTTATTTGTGTAACACTCGGGAGGATTCTTACGACCGTTTTTACGCCCGTCCACGATGGACGATTTCCTTCAGAATGGAGATTTTGGCAGGACAGTGTCTCTGTGTGGGAAAAGCGTTTCCTGTTTCGCATCTCCTCGTGGACAGACGAGATCTTAATTCCACAATACACACATATTCTCGCCTCGTGGCGAGGTGGGCGCGCGCGCGTAATCGCTTCCACAAAATCTGACATCTGTGGTTCCTCGGTAGCGATTCCCACCATGAAGTCATCATTATTTTATTGTTTAGAAACGGTACAATGGCTTCTAATGGGTTAATAAGCGGTGTTGGAATAATGGCTTAACATGAAAGTGAGTTGGCGACAGTGCTTATAATCTCGAGTGCCCATAAACGATGACTAACACCGAACCGTGTGGGCATAACATATTCGTAATAACGAATCCGCTTCCTGTTTACACAGCCTGCGCTCACTGAGCGCTCTTCCGCGAGACAGGGCGCTTTAACGAGGAAACATGCATTCGCTCGTTAGCCCTAAACATGGAAAGGCATCCTGTAAGACGCGTCTCCGTCCTTCATTCCTGTGTCTACACTTTTCTTTCTTTCCTCTCGCCTATACCGCGCCGACAAAATAATCCAATAACATATCGCATTGTGCGCATTGTAATTTGTAAATAGACATCACGAATGATATGATAGACTGTCACGGGTTACTCCACAGGCGTCGTTACTATATATCGGCCCGACGGATCGTGAGATTAATTCAATTTTCTTAATTATTCTATATACAACAGATCCGTTCGTTCGCGCTTGGCGCTTTCTATCATTACTTCCATTCTCTGCTTTCTCTCTCTCTCTCTCTCTCTGTCTGTCTCACCGAATCATCAAAGAAGTGTGTGTACTTGTTTGATTTTCAAGGAGAAAAAAGCACGACTCGCAAGAAAAAAGGGCCAAGAGGGTCGCGGGATAAACAGAACTATTATTGACGTTGCACCAATCAGCACCTACCGTGTCCGAAGGAATATTCAACGGATTACAGTACGTTCACCGACACTCCGGCTTTCGGCAAAAGAAAAGAAAAAAAAAGGAAAACTTTCTCCACAGAGACCACGAGTCCCTTCGAATCGTATCTGACGTGAAATAACACCTGCATATCTTGCATTGCGGAGGGAAACATCGGGAAACATGGGGAAAAGCTAATGGACGCGTCGCGTATACGCGACGCCATGTCCGCGCGCACGTAACGTCGCCAGCGGATTAACGTTAATTATGTGCGCGCACATTCACATTGATTTATCTCCGTCGGCATTCTCTCATTAGCTTATTTCCTCCGATCCCTCGCGGTCGGCCTGTTGACTCACATCGGCCGAAAACCGAGAGAGCGACTCTCGAGATCCGAGCGAGCGGTCGTACATCCTAGCGCGCAAAATTCAAATTCCGCCGGAATCGAGCGGTGAGCGCGCGCGTGATTACCGATCGCACCGGGCGTCGAATGGAATTACCTTTGCCGCTCGAATCCAGCTGGAAACGCCTGATTAAACCGTCCACAAGCTTCTCGCACAAACTTTGTCACCACCAATTAAATATCCTCCCGGCGAAATCCCGGTTTCTCCGCAACTTATATCCCCTCGACTTCCTCCTCCTTCTTTCCTGTTTTACGGCACTTCGGCGCGCGTGTCTCCCTTGTTCTCTACGAAAGCAAGACAGGTAGACAGGCAGATAAGGCGGGCAGCGCGGCACACGGTTTCACCTGCACGTCTTCGTCCGTCCGCGTATCATGATCGAAGATCGAAATTCGTGCGAGGCGAGCGTGGTAGAGTACGCGGGCGAACGTCGTCGCGGGAAGCGGGATTCGAACTGTTCGGCGCGCCGTGCGAGATTCCGCTCGTACCCACTCGCTTGTACTCGCGCTCGCAGCCGAGCCGCTCCGAGTCCTCCTCACCTCCACTCGCGGCGTGAAGCATTCGCGGGTGAGAGATCAATCAACGCCGGCGGGAGACGTCAATGTGTAGCCGGTGAATTTGTGGATTTGGAGAAACGCCTTCGCATCTCTCTTCCCCGCCCCCTCTCCCCACACTCTCTTTTTCTTTCTCTCTCCCTTTCCCTCGCTCGCCCTGTCTCTACCGGAAAAGTTGAGGCATTCCGGTATAGTTCACTTTCATCGCGGGAGAAAAGTATGAAAGTCATCGGGGAAGTTGCGGACGATTTATCCGAATCGCTTCTTTTAGATAAAAATCGGAAATTTGCGACGAAATAGAGATGAAGAGCAGCGGCGAAAGAAAATTGATCGCGCGACACGAGATCGAGATGAGAGACGAGATCCCCGGGTGATTGCAGAGGTAGAATTTATAGCGTACGGTTGAAATTGTGCGAGAGAGAAACGATCGGTAATGGCGAACCATCCTGTATAATCTCGGAGATGAACCGATCTTCTCTCGGCGATGCAACTCGAATGCATTGAAGCGTGGCGCATCCGCGGTAGACGGAAGTAATGAATGTGGCAGCGCGCTTATCTAGTTTGGCACTTCCTTGCTGGCCGATCGCACGCCGATCCGCATAAACGGGGCGTTTGGAAAACGCCCGTAAAAGTCGCACGCGTCTGAAATTCCGCTTTCGTTCGGCTTACGTAATTCGCCCGCGAACGATCCTTCGGGCTCTCTTACGTGCGATACGTTGCAACATACATGCACACATATATACATGAGGAACCTCACCGGTCGTTTCCATTGGCCGATATCTTGGAAAATAACATCCGGCCATGAAATCGCGACGTTCGCATTCTCGATAATGCGTTTTAATTTCATTTGGAGCGCGAGTGTCGCGTGAATGTAAGTTTAATCTGCTACAGATAAAGCGGAAAAATCTGCCAGGAAGTTAGCCGAACGTTGCGCGACGGTTAGCGGCGGTTATTAAAAGAGAGACCATCGCATATATAATATATATCTTATTGTTCATAATTAATTCTGATGACTATCCGGTCATAAATCGAAGGAAGAAATTAGGTTGCTAAAAATTTAGTTAAAAATAATGTCCAACTTCCGAACAAAATTTCTCTATAATTATATATATAATATATATCCATATATAAAAATATATAATTATATATTAATAAATAATTATTTATAACTTATTATATATATTCATAATATATAAATTAGCATCACCACTTCATATATAATTATATATTCTATATAGGACGCCTTATATATAGTTACATCTAATTGTATAAAACAAATTTTTCCCAGATCAGGAAGAAGGATGAATGAGGGTTAATACGCCGAAGAGTTGGTGCGTAAACCAGAAATAATTTGCCAATTTAATTTAATAAGCCTGAAAGGTATTAATTGAAGGTATTAGTTGAAATATTGCTAAAATTACTAAACAAGGAACATCATTTTATCGCCTGTTTACATCTCGGAAGGTGATTCACCTCGAATTTCTAATATTGAATGTTAAATAACCGCCGAATGTGTTTACCAATAAACATATGACACCAACAACGAGATTATTAGCGCTGTGTTCTTGATCGTTGGTTTTATTTGCAGTAACACACGAGCAAAATAACGTCCAAAACATTCGAGATACTTTGTGCGATACGCAATTTCTCGACAGAGGATCAAAGTGAATGGGTGAGGAATATCGCCGAGCTTGTGCGCGCTCGGCGATGATAACGAATTATTATGCGCACATCGAGGAGGACAAAGGAAAGTTGACACCATAAATATATTATCTTTACAAGCGTCAAGCTGTTTCAGCTGACCTTCCACCCATGTGCCGATTGCAACAAGAGCGATAGAACTTTCGACCCAGCCACTGCAACACAGTATACTCTGCGCGACCTGCGTCTCCGTTTACGTCACGTTCTTGCGCACGATCGACTCGATGGCTCTGCGATTACGATTCCTATGGATTCGCGAGGGAAATCTCCCGAGAGAAACATCTCTCTCGAAAATTTATTCAACGTCACACAGTTTAAGGCTGCCATTATCCACAACTCAAAATAATGAAAAAAATTATAAAGAAATTACAAATTGATCTTGACACATTGCATTCAAAAGTAACACCAAAAGTTGGACAGTAATTCAGAGAGATTTTGGATCATAAGTTGTTCTACTTTAAAGGAGGTTATAAGGTGAAGTGAGTTTGATAAGAATTCAATAAACTTGTAATGCGTAGATAGTGAAATATTACCTAACTCATTGCTTATGCAATTCTAAATTATTGACCATTCGAGAATTGAAATATTTATAACTAAAGTTGATACTTTTTCACACGTTTCATAAGATTTAGCATACTATTTTTTATTTCTATTTTTAACATCTTCTAAATTAAAAATAAGATTCTAATAAAAAATTACCATGGTACTAAAGACTAATATACAGAAATTATACACAAAATCCAGAATTTAAATTCGCTTCAAATTAAAATTTATTATTTAGATGAAGTAAATAATTTAGTGAAATAAATGCATAAGAACGTAATATTGCTTGATAAATACTAAATTTATAAATTGTCCCCTTGATGTACCACTGAAAATATAGCACTAATGGGCAATACATCTTTAAGCACATAAAAAGAGTTCATTCAACGAATGATTTAAACTTCGTTCCATTTTCATCTAAATTATTAACTTTCGCGTAGTATATTCGCAAGCCGATAAAACTTCGTTTACGTCACCGAATTTATTAATTTCCCTAATGGCTTGTATTGTAAATATTGCTTTAAAAAATTGTTAATATTTTCATGATATGTATTAATATTTTCATGGAAACGCAGCCCTAACTTGTATTAAAAAACAACGATCTCTCAGAAGCAATATTTGCGCACTTTAGCGGTCTGAATTAATATGATTGACTAATTTTCATTTTCTATTAAAAAATTATTGTATCTTGATGTTTTAATGTTAAATTGTCACCTTCTCTTTTCTGTCTTTTCCTGAGCGATGTTGATATTTCTAGAAATTTCGGAGACGATGGTACTTCTAGATGGTTCCATCCTTAAGAACGACTTGATTTGACACATTACATGCTCTAATTTAGCTTCCAGACGGCCTTGCCCTCGCTCGCTTCAATTTTACAAACTCTAATAAAAGCACACTCCTTCGATCAAGATCTCGAATTTGGCTTTAATGTATCACTCGAATCGAGCGCATTTCACCGAGTACGCATAAATAGTGCCGAAAAACTGCGACATATATGAATCATGCCCTTCTCAGACGAGTTTAACCTGAAGCGTTCAACTTTGCCTCCATAGAGGAACTCGCCCGATCAACGTCGAGCCCGATGAATTCATCGATTTTGACTACTACGCAATTCGCGACGGAGGCGCTTGTTATGATTACTGCAATGACATTCCGTGCGATCGTGACGGTGGCAATGATCTTGCCAAGGCTATGAGATCAGGCACGTGGGTAGACGATGATGGTGATAATGATAACGAGACGGTGAGGGTTCGTGCACTCGTGCTTGCGCGCGATTGGCGATATTTGAAGGTATTGCTGGTGGGCAGCAATAAGAAGCGAGTGATCTTCGTAATCGAAACGGTTTGAGGCAATTCTACGCGATATTCGCTGCCGGGGTCATGAAATTATGAAAAGACTTTCGAACTGTAGCGAACGATAACGATGCGACGTGCGACGGTGACGGCCGAGTGTTTATTATTTATTTCGCTCGGATCTCAAACTGTCTCAACACGAAACGATCGGCGTGTCCGTCTAAAAATAATACCCCGCCACAGTTATCGCATAACTTGTTACGGTTTATCCTCTCTCTTTCTCTGCGGAGTAACGCGTACAGTACGTTACAACACCGCTGCTTTGGTCTCTCGAGGACACGTGACAGACGTTAAAAATGTTAATAAAACGCTCCAATGTTGAAACGATAATTACTGAATGATTTAATATTAACGACTCAATGCTCTGAATATAAAGTCAAGGTTTATCCATCAAATCAAATCACAGGTCGTTGACATTATATACGCGATCTCGTGAGCCTCGTGCTGCTTATGCGAAGTCCGGTTCCCGTATTATTCGGCAAAATACAAATAAAAACACGTGATGAAGAATCACTCAGAGGAGAGAATAAACCGTAATAATTACAGAGTGATTTAAAATTGTCCAGTAAACACCAACAAACAGTAACATTACAACGTTATTTAATTTCTCATTCAACAATGTAACTGTTTTATATAACGCATGTTATATTGCACTTACATTGTTGACGGAGAAATTATAACATTGTCGTTAGTCGGTATTTACCGGGTGGTGTTTGAACATTTTTGATAAAATACAAAGTCAACATTTGTGAACAAAGTCAAACTATACAATAAAAATCATGTACAACGTATTCAATACAGATTATAATTATATAGATTACATGGATTATATAGATTATACAGATTACAAAAATTATAAAATACACATCGGAATTCAAAGTCAACATTTTTTAACGAAATAAAATATTAAATAAAAATTTAAGGTGGTTGTATTGCAGAGTGTCGTATTTTCAGTTGCGTTCCAAGGGAACTATAAATTTAATATTGATCAAGCAAAATTACGTTCCTGTACATTCATTTCACTACCTAAATAATAAATGTTATGTTATTAATTTGAAACGAAGTTGAGGTAGATATGTACATATAATATTACAAATACGAAAATATTACTTTTTATTTTTCTTATTAATGCTATTTTAATGCATTAGATCTAATAGAAATACACAGATAATAGAAACAGATATATAACTAATATGTGCACATGTATACATATTTCGATTTATTATAAGTTACGAACTTTACGTCGCTGTATTTTAAAAATAAATATTTTCAAAATAAAATAGTTTGAAATTTTTTTATAACGTCTCTATAATTCTTAATATCGCGATAGTTTTTCATAAAAATTCTAAAATTTAAAAGAAATTAAAAAAAGAAGTTAAAAATAGGACCTTGAACTCAAGGAATACGTATAAAAAGTTTTTAGTTGCGAATATCTCAGCTTCCAAATGGCTGATCTATTTCTAATTGCGCTGTTAATTAGATTATATTTAAATCTAGAACCCAGCAAAAAATTTTCCATATACGATTAGATATAATTATATATAAATATATATCAGGCGTCATATATAAAATATAAAAATTACACCTAAAAATCATATATAAAATATATAAAAATATACAATTATATGTAAAGTTATTATGCAGTTATATATGATTATATATAAATATATACATATATATAATTATATATGATCATATATAATTATATATTTTTAAACATGGACATATTCTATGTATAATTACACGAGACATTTTTTCCTAAATGTATAACGCAGGTTTCAACAAATTCTTAAAAGAACTCAATTTATGCTACTACTACCTCCGATAAGTTATGCGACAACGGCGGTAGGATATCTCTAGACAGACACTCCAGCAATAATCTCTTAATGCAACAGAGAGACCGAACGAATCTCCTTTGATCGATCGTTTGCCGATGCGCGACCACTTTATCAAGACACGTCCCCTTGCCTAGATAAAGCCTTCGGCATTGCTTTCAGAGTCGGGTCCTTATTAACAAGGAGTATCGCCTCCCGTCCGAGGATCGTTTGAGTTTACAGTGTCGCGGGGGCGTTCAATTACCAATAACAGTTACGTGCCCGGCGACGATATAGCAGACGACAGGCGCGATTACTCGGTATGTAACCGCGCCGATGTAACTCGCGTCAACTGCCCTGATATGAGAACTCGAGACTAACCGTCAACTGCGGGACAATCTAACCATCAGTCTTAAACGGAATATATTTACCGCTGGGCCGGCGAGAGTGCGGCGAAGCCGTCTGGTAGCATCAGCATCCGCTTTCCTCGCCGGCAATAACTGAGATTTGCTTTTCATGGTCATTTAGCTCTTAGCAGGCCTTGCCCAATTTAAAGAACTCTCCTTCTTCCCTCCCGCCGGCGCTGGGATCCATGCCAGGGGCCGAAATACGGTGTGATTTTAATTTTACAGCGCGAAGAGTTGCGGATACGGGCTTGGGTGTCGATCCCGTACAGAGATCGACAACCGCGTACCACCAATCTGAAAGCGATTAACTCCGCAATTACGATCTAATTGATTTTGACCAAACTCGGATATCTGATTGCGGCGCTTCTGTTATAAATCCGGCCTTCGGCTGACACGCGCGTGCTATATAGCGGAGAAATATTTACACGATACCGGAGCCCTAGTGATCTTTCGCGACGAGCAGTTTACTACTTGTAGTAGAAATTATCACGGCTGACTCCTTCGCGATATCCGAGTTCTAATAATAACCGCTTATGCAACGAACGCAACTTCTCAAAAGCTGAGAGGATAAAAACTTTCAAAGTAAAAACCATCGAGGCTGATCCAGGGATACTTCCTGCTTGTTCTATCGTTATGAATAACCGTGGAGATCGTCTATACGCGCGCGCGTGGCATTGAAACGTCGTAACGTCATATCGGAATAACGTCTCATATTGGAATGTGAGCAAATATAAAAAAAAAAATGTCGAGCCAAAAGAGCGAAGAGAGAATCACGCCGGTTTTGATCCTTCATTTCAGCCGTCTCATGCGAGCAGAATCGAAAGCTCCTTCTCAGGAGGGGAGACGAGATTAAAGACGGCTCCATGGCAAGGCAAGCTTGAAGAGACCTCGCGATCGCCATGTGTGTGTGTGTGTGTGTGCGTGATTGTGTCATAGTAATTTACGCCGGAGAAAAAAAATGTCATTCTTTGTGTACACGTTAAAGAGGAGATTATGCCTCATGTAAAAGTCGGTCAGACGCGCAGGATGTCGAATAATCCGCCGGCCATCCCCCCGTTTTCTCGCCTCTCGGCCCGAGTAATTGTCAGAGAAAGCCCACACGCGATCGTATCGAGGGATCTATTTTTAATATTTCGCGAGGCGACGAGAAACTCCATTCTCGACAGAAAGTGCATAACCGACCGGCTTTTGCTGACCGGGCTTTCCAATTGATAACCGCGCGGATAAAAGAAGGTCGATAAACGTTGCGAGAAAGCCACTCTGTAGACCGACCATCCCATCGCGGGAAACTACTCGATTCTTCAGGGGGTGGAGGGTAGAGCCGGCGGTGGTAGCGCCTGCGCTTGGAACACCCTGGCATATCTACCCCTGTTATCGCCATGTCGAGACCGGCAGTTCCACCTCGGGAAGACGCGCAGGGAAGTCGACGATTTTTCCCGCTACCGTCGTCGTCGTTGTCGCTGTCGTCGTCTTCGTTGCCATCGTTGTCGGCTGGGATCATTCGCATCGTCGATCAGGTGATCAGGTGCGTCGCTGGGCTGCCGACAAATATGCGGAAAGTGTGGACGAAGGGTGCTTGAAGATGCAGCTTCGATCGGCCTCAAGCAGAACGGCAAACCAACCTCCTCGTCTTCGTCGTGTCGCTCCTCGTCGTCGTGACGGGACGTCGTTACCGCTCTCTGGCCTGCGAATCGGTCCCGCGGGGCCCGAAACCGCCGAGGGATGCTCGCAGAAATGGTCCGGCTGTCCTACCAACACAAGGCGTTCTACTGCTACGTGATCCTGAGCGTATGGATCTTCCTGCTGGTCGCTGGTAATACAACAGTCTCTTGTCGCTAATTTCGTGCACTGCGGTAAGCACGGGAGGCAGTCGGGGTCGGGTAAACGGACGGTCCTCGTTAGAACGGAAAAAGAAATCAACGGCCCGAAAAGTCGTCCGGTGACCGAGATACGAGTGCGCGACCGTTTCTGATTTCGGCGCGAATTTATCCGGCAAACGACCAATTAACATCACATCGATGTTATAATCTCTCTCGCTAACGATGTAAATGCAATATAACATGAGTTGTAACAGTTGCATTGATACATTGTTGAGTGAGAAATTGTTACATTGTTGTAACGTTACTGTTAATTGGCGTTCACCGGGCTGGATTTCGACGTGCAAACTGACCCGCATGTTTGCCACGAACTTTGCCACATTAACTTCGTCGTTCTTCCCTTCGGTTTAATTAAGAACGTTAAATGCTCGAGTTCGGAAAGTTCCTAAGTTTCTCCTATTTTTTTTCAAAGTTTCTTCCTCAAGAACTCGGTGTTTATTCGCACGTGGAGTGAAACAGATTATTTTCTCTGTTCGTTTTGTATTTTAGTAATTCGCAGGATTTCTCTTGAACTTTAATTGAAAGACCTTCAATGTAAAAGACCTTGGTAACATTTACGCAATCGATTATCAGCTCGCCAAGAGTGGTCTTTAAGATATTTAAACCCTCGTGACACAGGATTACTAGAGATTTCTTTTTAGATACAGTATGCAGAGAGACGCGTTATCGCGCGGCTACTTAAATGTGCTTCTGCGCTCGTCACCTCAGTTTTTAATGATGGAACTATAATAATAGAACGCACTGCAGTTTTCCAATAATGGATTGTGCAGCTAAATGTTATCACGTGACATTATGACAACGACTCTATTTTGCTCTACTTTTCTCATAAATAAGGGAAACGTTTAATCACGTTCGTCGACAGGTATGACAAATGAGTGGAGAGAAATAAAAAGCACGTAAATAACGTCCAAAGTTGTATGCAGCAAGAAGTATGAAACTAAAAGTACTTATTAATTGAAACGTATTTATATAAAAAAATTCAGAGCAGGCTGTTGGGACATTTATCTTCCGCAAGGAAGAATGATATCAGGAAGTTACGTTAAGCGAGACTAATTCCTGCAAAAATAATAATATTTGAATATCGCGAATATCAGCTAAGGATACATAAATTTAGTCGCGAAAGCACACGTTTTATATACAAATATCAGAAGGTAAACATTTATGGATGCGTACTAAAAGTTTTTATTAATTTCGAGGCTTCTTTCGCGACGGGAAGTTTCAGAAAAGAGTAAATTTAAAGTGGAGAGTTGGGAATAGTTAGCGTGTCCGAGTCTCATTAAAATACGAGCCTCGATAAATTATATATATCGTATCATATTAATTGCATTAAAATATTCTGTAGATTTCGAGTGGGACTCGACATTTCTCGGTTACGTTGGCGTGAGCTTTTACGCGATTCGGACATGCCAAGTGCCTCCGATTTTAATTTTATTCCTTTGTATGTTGTTACGCAGGTATGTACAAATATATCGGCGTAGACGAGAAAACCTCGGTGCAAACAAGAGTTTTAAGCAACGACTTCTCGCTTCGAGAGTTCCCGAGAAATTTAAAGCCGGACGCAAAGACAAAGAAGATCTTCCGTTTCTGCAATTTACCGCACGAGATAGTCGCGGATACCGAAGGTAGGCCATACAATTATCGTTTTAAACTCTCGTATGAAAATTTGGAACGTTTCAATAGCTAAAAAGAGAATCTTACGATATAGTCACTAAAAAGAGAATCTTACGATATAGTCACGATATAGATATTTTCATACGAGATCAATACATTACGAAATATTGCGCGTATAAAATCAAAATTCTCTGTATATCAATCTATTGCACAGTTATGTAACAGAGTCAAGTCCGGCTGAGAAATACGATTTAAACAATTTTACGTTCGCCATGAATAATAAGACTCCGTTTGGCAAACTTTAGAAAGAGCACACAACTACTGACTAATGATGTACAACGTAAAAGCATATAACGGAAAAGACGGATTTTTAATTTACATGGAGATATTTTCTTCTACCTCTTCACCCAGAGAGTTGAGTAACTTGAGAAACTTTACAAAGTACATGGAACTTAATTTTCCCCCTTTGCATATTCCCTCCGATATATTTTACAAATTTCAGCTTTCGCCGTCTGTCGGAAAAATCACGAAGTAAAACGCTAAGAACTAACGTAATCTCACTTCGACTAAAGTAAAAAATTGCGTCGGTTGCATTTTGTACGCATAATATGTTGATTGCACGCCTCCTTCACGGAACAGGGAGAGTTGACGGCAACCTGACCCTGGGCGGTGTGCTGATTTTCATTCGCCACGGAGACAGGGGCCCTTTAACGCACATACGAAACATAAGTAACATCAATTGCGGCGGCGAAGTCGGCAGTGCGACGGAATTGGAGACGATCTACGAAAATTACGTGAATTTCGTGCAGAACGTGTCGAGTTACTCCAAGACCGCCTGGGCTCAGTTTCTGGGACCGTTTCACGGGCTACCCATATTGCCGGCGAACGCGCGCGATTGCAAAATCGGCCAGTTAACCACGTTGGGTATCCTGCAATTGCTGAAAACCGGAATCTTGCTGAGAAACGCGTACTACCACAAGCTGAACCTCGGCAACAGTACTTCCTTCGGCAAGGACATCATCGTCTACAGCACTTCCTACCGGAGGACTGTACAGAGCGCTGTTGCCTTGCTTTACGCGCTCTTCGAGAATGACGGCTTCCAGAGCCTGGCGAGGATCAGCCTGCAGGAGAGTCAGAGCTACGCGTTTTGCAACAACGAGTGCGCCTGTCCCGCCGCCGAGAAGTTCTTGAAGCAATACTTGAAGGTAAGCTAAGAGAATAAACAAAATAACGAGATACGGAAGAAATGAAATGATCGAAATATGCAAATCGCCTTATAAGAGAATAAACGTGAAAGAAAACAAAAAGAAATAGGTCAAACGCCAGATAATTAATATATTTGTTAGGAATGAAATCGTGGCAAGTCGCGTCCTATAAAATTAGGAAGATACAGAAACTTTGCGAATAATTATGCAAAGTAACTTAAACTTACATCGTCAAACTACTTCTTTCGGTTAACCGATTTGCTTTCTAAAAAAAATATGCAGAATCCGCTTATAAGAGACATTGCCTCTCCGTGTTCTCTTTGAATCTTTTCTCAGATCCGTGATGGAGTGACGTTCGCAAATCTTTGATCATCCGAAATCTATCATTCCACTTTCTCAGATAAACATATTAAATAATCAATGTTAAAAAGATATAGCTCCTCTTTCTACTTTCTTAGAACATCCAATAAAGTTATTCAGGCCACTATTCGAGGTGTCTTGCCTGTCATGTGATGCTTAGAATTTGTGTTTCTCACACAGCCGTGTGATTTAAACTTACAGACGATGATAACTTTTTTTTCGACGAAAATAAATCTCTCTCTAAAACGTCCGTTGTCTGCACACCACTCATGACACACGGATATATATCGCACTTGATGCACGGACCGTGCCGGAATATATTGAAGAGCATACCGTTACATTTTTTTTACCGATAAAAGGAACGCCGATGTTTTATGCTTTGTTGTTCAACGATTAAAATGTCGCATTAAAGTAGTTGGTCTGTAGAGTGCCGGATTTAAAATGCATTATTTATTGAAAAATCATACTTTCCTGTAACTTTATTTAACTATCTAAGTAATAAATGTTAATTTTACGCGATATTAACAGAAATATACACGCAATATTACAAACATGGAGATATTATTGATTTTTTAATTTTTCTTAATAATGCTTTATTTATATGTTATTTATACGTTGAGCTAATAGAGGTGTAATAGAAAGTGATGCATAAATATTTGAATATGTGTAAATGTACATATATTGCGGGTATTATTATAAATTGTAAATTTCTTATGGCTATATTTTCGAGACAAAGTGGTCAATACTTCTGAAATTTTCGTATAATGCCTCTATTAATCTTTAATATTATAGTAGTTTTCCGTTAAAATCCTAAATGTGACTTAGAAAAAATTGAAAATAAAAGTTAAAAGTAGAAACATGCATATTCCCGAAAAGTTTCGAAATTTAAAAAGTAGGACAACATCCCAAAAAGTCACAATCCCAAACGTGAATACCGAGACAATTTGCTGAAATACAACTTTCCTGAAATAGGGAAAGCATATAATATCCCGAGGTCACAATCTCAAAACTGAATACGGACAATCTTCCGAAATATCGAAAGACTAATGAAATCTCGCAAAGTTATAACTTCTTTTAATATTTCGGGACTTATCGGAAACTTGTCCCACTTCTCAAATTTCGTTTTATTTTTAAGTTTTCGATTTTTTAGAATTATACACGCCTATCACACTAATATCAAGCAATACGTATAAAAAATGTCATCTTTAGTCGCGAATCTCAGCTCCTGAATGGTCAATTATTTTCTAACTTTACAGACGTGTAGATAATATTTCCATCTATTGAAACACTAAGTTTGGCCGTAACAGTCATCAGACGCCAGTCCTATTGAAAATGTCTGTGCAGTAATGAAGATAAAGTTGCGTGGAAAAAATTATACACGATGAAATAGATTCGTTCGACATGGCGATCTTTATTTCGAGAGTGTGTTGTAAAATTGATGGGAAGTATGCTTAGAAGATGTCAGGCGATAATTGATAATGCCGGTGATTGAACGACTTATTAATACAAAAGCGATGTAGTACCGATTATGTAGTACATATGTAATCTTTTTCATTTTTTTATAATAACAAATAGTTTAAAAGTTATGTCCGTTACGCTCTTATTAGACAGAATGTAAATACCTACAATCGTGTGATTACCCGCATGCCCAAGTTGTTCTGACTAGGGCTAGTGTTTTCTTTCGCAGGCTTTGACACTCGAACTTCGAATCTCGGAGATTCGAAGCTTCGATGTTCATTATTCGAAGCTTCGAAATACCGGAATAATTGACGGCTCTAGTTCTGACTTTCGCCAGGAGACCTCCAGCCACCTGAAATCTCATCCGGCCGTCGGCGAGCTGATCAGGCAGGCGGCGAGTGCGGTGTTCGAGCTTCCGGAACAAGCGCAGAACTGCGATCCCAACACGCTGAGGGACGCGTTATTGACGTACGTGTGTCACGGGGCCTCGCTGCCGTGCGCGGACCTCGACACGCAACGGACGTGCGTGAAGAGCGACCACGTAACCGGGCTCTTCGCCTACACGGACTGGGAGTCGAAGCAGGTCGCCAAGAGCAGCAGCCGCATCAAGTACGGGCTGCTGAAGGCGTACGGGATGCTGCGCGGTATCGTCACCTTCATGCTGCGCATCATCTCCGAGGCGAGGCCCAAGGTCGTCTTCTACTCCGGCCACGATAAGACCTTGGAGTACCTCGCCACGGCCCTCGGGATAGTCTCGGATATGGCGACACACTACGCCTCTAGGCTCGTCATCGAGGTATACAAGATCAATCCGCGAAACGACAATCGTCTGGCCAGCGACTTCTACTTTCGCGTGGTCGCCAACGGCCGAGACCTCACCCCGAAGATCCCGTTCTGCAAGAACGCCAACACCTACAGCGACGACGGCGAGCAGACGGGCAGGAAGGCCGTCAAGCTGTGCCCGATAGAGAACATCGTCAGGCAACTGCACGACGACTACTTCGTGCCGTTCAACGCGACCAACTTCAAGGACGCTTGTTCGAGCCACAAGATGCGTTAGAATCCGCGACGAGAATCGGACGCGTTAAAGGGAATTGACGGAAATTCATTTTGGTGATCTTACAGAAAAGAAGACGGAAAGAGACACGTCGTCTCCTCGAAGTCGAGACTCGAAGTTTTCACAGTTTTGGATTACCCTTTATCTCTTTTTACTCTCGATATATTAGCGCACACACTTAGCGACGTATCCGAATGCCAAACGTGAAATAGAGAGGACGAGTGTCACTTTAATATACCTTAATTCTAAGCGAGGGCGATTGTCCCTTCTTAACGATCCCGATTGGGCGCCGTCTTAGAGGCGAAACTAATCCGTAGGAAGTAGGAAGGAATAGAGTTAGCAGATCCGATAAACTGCAGGACTAATCACTGTTCCGCGAGAAGTTTCAAACTTCACGAAATGAATTTTTACCGATTCTTTTTAACTCACTTTTTGCATGCTAGACGAATGCTCGATCGAGTGGGTCGAACACATTTCCGACTTAAGCACGACGTGCGCGGTTATAGACTTAAAAAAATACTAAACTAACGTGAAAGTAATTAATATTGACATTCGAGAAAAATGTCTCAGAAGATATAATCTTTTTTGATCTTCCTGATAAACTTCTCTTAATTTGTTAGTTCGGTTGAATATACGGGACTTGAAAACTATTTCTCCGAGATAAAGCAGAAAGATATTTTCCATTTCCATTATTTCGTAACGCTCAAACACCAAACTTTCTCACTATTTCGCTCTTTATCTCTTTTTCTTTTTCTCCCTTCCTCTCTCATTCTATCTTATTTCTACTACATTCGAGATAAAATATATGATTTGGATTTTCACACACATACACACACATACTTGCTATACAAACGCACAGTTATAAAAACTTAAGAACAATTGTCGCAAGAATTATATGAGCAAATTGCAGAAAATTAAGAGAAAGGGAATATATAAATTGTCATCTCTTAGCAAGGAGCAAGCCTTATCTTTATAGATTACATTTAAGATTTTAATGTACGTTTAGACAAATCCAGGGAAGAGGTAGCGCTAACGAACCGATTAATCGATTATCATATATTTTATCACACACTCTATTGTATATATGTAAATAGTGCTCCGAGAGAATATATACATACTGAAAACGCGCAGTCTCGTATTTCTTCCCCGTTTATTAATATACATCAATAATATAATCAACTGTAACAGACAATTATATATACAGCAGAATGAGACTAATAAACAAGATCGATCAGGTTTTAAACAAAATATTTGTACGACGAGCCTCTTTTTATGACTATGCCTCTACCTCTCGAGTAGGTAATAATTAAATTTAGGGGTCCGGATCGATGGAAATTTGTATTTATGAATAACACGGTCGCATCCACTCAATAACGGTCCACTCAATAGCGTTAATCGTAAAATCGTTGTTCGCGTCACGATGATTACGCCGCAATATTTTAAAAAGTATAGTATATAAAATACATGACAAAATCATATCATAATATCGGAAGCTGCAAATATTAGCAGACTTTAATATAATCGCAACCTAAAACGAAATGTAACTTTTACGTAAATGTGAGCAATTAGTGACACCATTTTGATCCATATAATGTACATATTTAATTGCAGTATATTCATAAGCATTAAAAGATCGATTATTTATTACAGATCTCACAGAAAGTGTTTATATTGAATGTAACCCGCGATATATAAAAAGCTTATTACAATTCGTCGATTAATAAATAATGGACGCGCTTTATGGCGTACAAGGCACGCAGGTTTCACTCGTACTTACAATATAATCTACAGTCCGCATCATCGTGAACGGAAAACGCAACATCTAACGCTAATTATAATTTTCGAAAAATTGTTTTTCTTCCACCGATAACTGATCAAAGCCTCTCTTGTGCGTATTTTGTAACCCTAAAAACTATTTTACACGCAAACATCCATTCTCATCCATTAACGACGACCGATTTCTCATAATTTAGTGGTGACGTGTCGAAATTTTGCCACCGCAATCAATGAGAGATAAATACCATGATTCTACAGTCTCGTACGCGAGTTAAAAAAATATAAAATCGACAGTCTATTACAGAATTTGTATAAATGCCCAGTTTCGTTTACTTCCGGCCGACCTGACGAAATTTACATTCCATCATCAAGTGTTGACGAATAATCGGTACGATGTAAACCGTGCGGTCCAACGGAAATAGAAATCCCATGCAGATCGGTTTTCAACGACTGCAATTTAGTGTAAAATATAGGTCGTATTTCTCAAAAAGGGGGAAAGTAAATAGTAAATAATATAAAGAAAACTTCTCACTGAAAGATGATGAGACAGAGAAAACTGATTAAAGGTAAAATTTTTCATTAATAACTTCATTAAAATTCAATAAGAATTGAATTAAATTTCAACGAGATATAATTCATATAAAAGCTTTTTCTTCCTGAAATTAGCATTCCTAATATATTAATTTCTTCAAAATATACAAATTCAAAATTGGACAAATCCAAAAATCGATATGTGTCTAAAGATCTAAAAATTTCTAAATCGTAAACTTTTAAAGAACCAGTTCAAAAAATACGACCTCTACAATGCACCGTTTTAACAATTAAATAACAACACTTAATGCTAACACTGTACAGGTAAATTTCTAGATGTACTAATAATATACATGTAATGTTATTCTGAGATGATATGACTAATTCCAGAGTCCGTCATAGCTGATTCGACCGTCTGTTGGAAGTTTCTTACTTGTTGGTAATACTGTTCAAGTATAAAATCGTTTAGTTCGCAACATTTACTAAAACATGTAATTTACATGCAAATTATAGTATATTTTAATATGATATATAGAATGCGTACTTTCTAATACATTCGTTCACGGTTCACTTGAGGAACCTTTTCTACAGACTGTCTTGCTTTTTTGTAACTCTGTAGGATAAACTTAATTTGCTAAGTTGACATAAAAAATCGCTGCCATATGTACGTGTTACGTCGGTATGTCATGAGAGATCGACGGGTGACATATGAATAACGGTTAGTAATATACATGTTAAATTTGGTAATTATGCATATAATATATTAAGGAGCACCTCGCCGACTACCTTCATCTTCATATGTTTGTGACCAAAACATCGCTTGAAGATAATTCATGTCAAAATTCACAGAAGTAGCATACATTTCATACTTTGTGGGGTTCAGATTAACGAATTCAACTTTCGCAATTCATTGTTTTCTTTGTTTTGTTAATACAATTTTTTATAAACATTTTAAATAACTTCTTGTTGATAACATTTTTATAAACAAACGCCACTGATTAGAATCTTTTAAATGTTACTTATGACAATATAATCAATATAATTTCAACGAGGTATTCCTTAATTACATATAATTATCTTAAATTATATTAAGTAAAAAAAAAATATAAGAAACAATTATTAGCATTTTTATATTGCGGCATTTCTTGACTAAAAATGTAATTTATTTGACAATTGTTCTACTTACTTCGTCGTCGCTCTTTCCCTAACAGGCGGAGAATGATTAAACATAGGCTATCTCGTAAGCGGCTTCTCCATTAACTGGTCGATAAAATCCATAAGAACATTGGTGCCTGCCTGTCTCCTCATTCGCCGGCGATCGAACAGCCACTTCATTCTGATTGTATCAATAACCATTAATACAACGATCTTGAGACGCACCTTTCCGTGTTGTAACTGCGTGCCCGAACGTTGACTTATTGAGTTATTTGCGCGAGAATGTACAGCGTATTCTCCTTGCAATACTGAAAACCGCCGATTATACACAGCTCTACAATATCTCTTCTGATAGGCTAATGCTTTTCGTTTGCTGTTTACTCGCAGATACTTGCTGTAGAAATTTTGCAACTGTAAAAAGGAAATTAATATTTATAAATAAATATATTTCTGATAATACAATGTCACATCGCGTTATGCTATCTGCTCTGTATTGAAATCACATAAGGAATGTTTCGTACCCTCTCGATAGGAATCTCATGATTCGAGGCCTGCGCGTTTTTCAACTACAATTTCTTCTCCATTCTCTATACGTTTCCTTAATGATCCTGTAGGAAGCGGGTAAAAGTTCCAAATAGCTGTAATCAGCTTCCATTCATCGTTTATTAGATATGTTGACCTAACATTAACTTTTTTATCTTCTATTTCATGTACTGCAGTACTTAATTTTTTTATATAATGAAACCGCAATGTTTGCTAATTCTGTTATATCAGTGAAGCCAACTTCTTTCAGGATATTAATAACTTCTGATATGCTAATATAGAGTTTCCATTTTTCATACCTAGTTGACACAGTATAAGAGCTAAACATTTTGCTATCAAATTTCTCCAAAACACTACATATATCGAACGCTTGAATATCCAATAAATGTTATGCATTTACATCAGCCTAAAAGAATACAGTAAAAGTAAAATATTAAGATAAATTCTTAAGACGATATTAAATGGCATGGCTAAATTTAAGGTCTAAAAGATATAATTACCAGTTCTTTTTTTACTATTTCCGTATTATGTTGTGACTCAATCAACTTAATTTTAAGATCCATTCCTCTTTGATGGAATTCTTGAAGCTGGAGAAGTTTGTCCCTTTTTTCACGCAGCATTTTGTCCAGGAAGCCTTTTTCCCGAGAGACCTTGGTCTTTTCCTTGAAGGAGCTTTTCTTCTTCAAGCAGCATTTTCTCTAGGAAGTCTTTTCCTTGAAGGAACTTGTTTTTTCCTCAAGAAGGTTTTCGCTAAGCTCGCTGTGTTTTTTTTAGAAGCTCCTTTACCATTGTCGCATATTCCGAATTCATTTCCTTAAAAGAACAAATTAATCACGTCAAATATAAGGCCGTAAAGAGCCAAAGCATGTTTAAATTAATGCCATAAATAAATTTTATTTAGACATCAAAACTGATGCAAATGCATGTACATGTAAAAAAGAATACCAAACGTTTCTTTCCTTCCTTCCTTCCTACGAAATGGCCTGTATACCAAGCGTTTCGGTCACATTCTCTATTCAGTGGTAATAAACACGAGTAAACAAGATCGCCCACTGGATAATTGGACGATAGAACCGTGTGTGCCCAGAGACATTTCTAAGATCCCTCGAAAGCGACTTATAATTGGACTGTGTCCAATTATAACGTGAGAAATTGATACGCACGTGTACCACTCTGAAACCGTAAAGATGCCTGTATGCAGAAAGAGAGAGAGAGAGAGAGAGAGAGAGATATACCTCGCGGGAATACATTTTCTCGCGAGCGAGCCGGTGGGCGCGTCGCCGCACAGCGGAAATCGCGGCAATTACGGCGGAGCGGCCGAATTCACTCGTGTTGCTGCGTGCGAGCTCTCTTGCACCTGAAGATCAGGCAACCACGCGATACTGGAGGAAGGCATCGGTAACAGGATCTTCCAGCGGTTGAATCCGTAACAAAAACAAAAGATCTTATCAACTTTCAATTAACTGGCGAATGTTTAGAAGTATTACTCCAACGAAAACCGCGTTTTTTTTTTGTAGTAATGATGTAGTAGAGATGAAACAAGTTATAAAAATATACATACACATCTTAAAGTGGAGGCATGAGATTTCTCACTTAACGATTTAAGTTTTATTTTCTGTCAAATTCTTTTAAGTTTACAAAAATTTAAGCAATTTAAGAACAATCGGGGTCGATTATAATTATTGTACCACAGTATATTTACTAGTAAATGTACCGAATATATAGGAGACTATTGTGTATATGTATATTTAATAAGCAATCCACATGTATTAAAAGATCAATTCTTTATTACGCATCTCACGGAAAAAGTGTTTACACTGCATGCAACTCGCGATATATAAAAAGCTTATTACAATCCGTCGATTAATAAATAATGGACGCGCTTTATGGCGTACAAGGCACGCGGGGTTCACTCTTACTTACAATGTAATCTACACTAATATAGTCCGCACATTATCGTGAACGAACACGCAACGTCTAACGCTAATTGTAATTTTCGCGGAGAAATTGTTTTTCTCCCGCCGATAACTGATCGAAGTCTCTCACGTACGTATCCTGCAACCCTAAAAACTACACGCAAACACCCTTCCTTACCCATTAACGACAACCGTTTTCTCATATTTTATCGGTGACATGTCGAAATTCTGCCACCGCAATTAATGAGAGATAAATATCGTGATTCTAGTCTCGTGCGTGACACGTGAACGAGTTAAAAAAATATAAAATCGACAGTCTATTACAGAATTTGTGTAAATGCCCAGTTCCATTTACTTCCGGTCGACCTGACGAAATTTACATTCCATCATCAAGTGTTAACGATAAATCGGTGCGATGTAAACCGTGCAGTCGAACGGAAATAGAAATCCCATGCAGATCGGTTATCAACGACTGCAATTTAGTGTAAAATATAGGTCGTATTTCTCAAAAAGGGGGAAATAGTAAGTGGCAAATAAAGAAAAGTTTCCACTCGAAGACCTTGAGACAGCGAACACTGATTAAAAATAATATTTTTCATCAATAACTTCATTAAGATTCAATAAAAATTAAATTAAATTAAATTTCAATAATATATAATTCATATGAAAGTCTTTTCTTCGTTAAATTAGTATTCCCAACATACTAATTTCTCCAAAATATAGAAATTCAAAATTGGACAATTCCAAAAGTCGATATTGGTCCAATGATCTAAAAACTTCTAAATCGTAAAACTGTAAAGAACCAGTTCAAAAAACACGACCTCTATAATGCACCGTTTTAACAATTACATGACAACACTTAATGCTAACACTGTACAGATAAACTTCTAGGTGTACTAAAAATATACATGTAATGTTATTCTGAGATAATATGACTAGTTCCAGAGTCCGCCATAGCTGATTCGACTGTCTGTTGGAAGTTTCTTACTTGTTGGTAATACTGTTCAAGTGCAAAATCGTTTAATTCGCCACATCCACTAAAACATGCGAATCGCACGTAAATTGTAATGTGTATATTTTAATGAGATATAAAGAATATGTGCTTTTTAACACGTTCGCTATCACGGTTCACTTGAAGAACCTTTTCTACAGACTGTCTTGCTTTTTTGTAATTATATAAGATAAACTTAATTTGCTTAAGTGAACATAAAAAAATCGTTGTCATATGTATATGTAAACGTCGGTCTATGATGAGAGATCGTCGAGTGACATATGTGTGGCGCTAGTAGCGAACATGTTAAATTTAATAATTATACATGCTAAGGAGCACCTCGCCGATTACCTTGATTTGCATATGTTTGTGACCAAAACATTGCCTGAAGGTAATACATAGAAGCAACAAATTTCATACTTCGTGGAGTTCTAACGAATTCCACATTTTCACAACTCTCTGTTTTCTTTGTTTTGTTAATAACTTTTTTATAAACATTTCAAATAACTTCTCGTTGATAATTTGTTTACAAACAAACGCCACTGATTAGAATCTTTTAAATGTTACTTATGACGATATAATTTCAGCGAGGTATTCCTTAATTATATATAATTATCTTAAATTATACGAAATAAAGAAGAAATGTAAGAAACAATTATTAGCATTTTTATATTACAGTATTTCTTGACTAAAAATTTAATTTATTTGATAATCGCTCTACTTACTTCGCTGTCGCTCTTTCTCTGACAGGCGGAGAATGATTAGACGTAGGCTTCCTGGTGAGCGGCTTCTCGATTAACTGGTCGATACAATCCATAAGAACGTTGGCGCCCACGCGTTTCCCCATTCGCCAGCGTTCGATCAACCACTTCATCCTCAGTGTACCAATAACCACTAATACAACGATCTTGAGACGCACCTTTCCGTGCTGCAACCGCGTGTACGATCGTTGATTTTGTGTCATTTGCGCGATAGCGTACAGCGTGTTCTCCTTGCAATACTGAAAACCGCCGATTATACACAGCAAGTACCTCTTCTGATAGGCTAACGCCTTCCGTCTGCTGTCCACTCGCAGATACTTGCCGTAGAAATTTCGCAACTGTGAAAAGGAAAATGTAATACTTATAAAACCGTACATCGCGCAGTGCTCTGTGCTGAAATCACATAAGGAATGTCTCGTACCCTCTCGATGGGAATCGGATAATTCGAGGCCTGGGCGTTTTTCAATCTCTTGATCTGCCCTTCGAGCGCCCTTATATGCTGCACCGACGTTTCTTTCTCCTCTCTCGTCCGGGCGAGCTTGTCCTGGAAGTAATTCCTCTCGGCGGCATACTTCTCGACTTTCTCGTGCAGCTCTCTGATCTGCCGTGCGAAGTTCACGGGAATGTCCTTCGCGTCCGACAGCTTGTTCCTCAGATCTCTGATGTCCTCCTCCCTCCAGATAGCGGCGCTCAAGCTCGCCTGCAGCTCTTCGATCAATTCCTTCAGCTTCCTCTCCCGCTCCTTCGAGAGCGCTAGTTTCGTGTTGAGCTCGGCCTCCCGCTCCTTCAAGGACTCCACTGTGCGCGCGAGCTTCAGCTCCCGCTCCGAGGTCTCCTTCAGCTCCTGTTTCGCGTACTTGATGTCGGCCTCCAGGTCTATCCGGGTCTCCCTGGCGATGTTGATTTCTCGGCGCAGCCCTTTGATCTCACCCATCTCGACGTCACGTTGCTCTTGTTTCCTGCTCCCGGCCTCGGTCAGCACGTGTATCTGCTTCTGCAGATAATCACACTCTTCCTCCCGTGTCTTCAGCTCCTTGATGGTTCTCTGCAGATCCGCCTCTAAGATCTCCTTGCGCCCGTTGGCCAACGCCAAGTCGCTGATGAGTCTCTCCCGCTCCTCCGTAGCGATCTCCAGACGCTTCTCGTACCGACTCATCTCCACTTCCAGCCGCTTTATGTTATCCCGCAGCTCAGCATTGTTGTCCCGATTCTCCTTGGGATCTGAGCTTGCCCTTCAGAGTGAGGGAAACGTCAAAATCAATTAGCAAACTGACGCGATACGGACGAGATTGCCGAGATACGTAACGTGTAACAGAGTGATCTTGGATTTTAATAATTTCTTATGGAGCAATCTTTTGTTGCAGTGTTTTGTTGAACTTAGAAATATTGAAAATTACGATTTTGACGGCTGAAAGGCGAAAGAGGTGTATGCTCGAGTTTTCCCCGATATATTTCGCAAGACAAACATTTCACTGTACCAGCATTCTACATTCTACAGAGATATAATTAAATAAATAAATTCAAAGCTGGCACGCGTACCTCTGCAATTCATTCCGGCAGGTTGGGGCGAATTTCGACGAGCCCTTGTTGGCGTTTCCCGCTTCCATCAACTTTCTCATAGACGTCAACTGAGAATCGAGACTGATCTGCTGCTGATTCATCGACGCCAGGTCATTGCGGAGTTTCTCCTCATTCTCCAGAGAAGCTTTCAGTTTACTCTGCAGGAACTCGATCAACTTGGTGTCCTGAACACGTCCCGCTTCCGTCACCCGGCGATGCTCGTCGATCTGCACCCTCAGGAACTGCACGGTGTTCCTTTCCGTGATCAAGTCCTTGTTCAGCTTGGCCATCTTCTTCGTCTCTTCCACCAGGTCCGCCTTCAGCTCCAGGATACGGTCCTCGTACTCGGCAATTTGATGTTTCATCATATCTCGTTCAACCTCCAAGTCGTCCTTCAACCTCCTCAGCGCCTCGTTGTCCTTGTACGTCTGAGCCGGCTGTTGCTGCCCTTCCGACGTTCCTGCCGCGACTTCTTCACCGTCGTCTTTGATGACCTGCATGAGTTGCTCGTCCAACTGCGCGGAGAGGTTCAACTCCCGCTGGACCATATCCTCGATGTCACTGTCGTCCTGTGAACGCTGCACCCACGCATCCCTCAGGTCTTCCAGTTCCTTCTGTAGTCGTTGCACCGCGTCCTTCAGTTCGGCGTTCAGGCTACGCTCGTCCTTTAGTTTCTTCCTCAGCTCCACGACGTTACCCGATTCCTTCATTTTGCTCTGAATAATCTCCAACGCTCGGTGCAGACTCTTGCTGTCGTCGCTCATCTGTCTGATCACCTTGTCCTGCTCCTTCAAGAATTCCTGCAAATTATGGATCTCTCGGTTCTTGCTGCCGGGGGACAACGGTGACGACGCGCCCGAGTGGCTGTCGCTCATTCGCCTCGCCAGCTCCTCCAGCCTGCGGATCACCAGGTCCCGGTTGTTCAGGCCGTCCGTCAACCTTAGAACCTCGTCCTGCAACTTGACGATCTCCTGCTCGCGCGCGTAAACCCTCGTCTTGAAATCGTACAGCTGCTTGTTCTCGTTTTCGATCTCGATATTGCGCGTCTGCAGCGTCTCCAGCGTAATGTCCTTCTCCAGAATGAGTTCCTTGAACCTCTGCAGCTCCTGCGCCTTCTCCTGCAGCAACAAGCTGCTCCTTCTCGACTGATCCTTCTCCCTGTTCTCCATCTCCTTCTTCAGCCGTATATTCTCGGCGTTCAGTTCCGTGAGGATCCTCTCGTTCACCTGCAGCCTATCCTTGTGATCCTCGAGCTCGTCCATCTTCAGTTTCAAGATGTTCTCCACTTCCTCCAGGTCCTTCTTGATCTTGTTCTCCGACGCCTGAGTCAGCTCGTACTGGCCTTTGTAGAAATTCTTGTCTCGCACCAGGTTCTCGACCGTTTCCTTGTATTCGTCGTGCAGGTCTTGGTATTGTTTCTGCAGGTAAGTCAAATCTGTCTCGTACTTAACCAGAAGATCGGACTTCGTCTCCAATTCCCGTTGCACAGTTTGCAACTGACTCGACAAGTTCTCGATCTCCCTCAATTTTTCATTGAGCAACTCGGCTTGTTGGAAATCTGAAACAATGGTTACAATGGTTACCTCTATCACTGTTTGACGATAGAATAATTAAACATCTTTCATTTATCCAGTTCAGACACTTCAAATTGTTAAATTGCGCCAAATCTGTTACGATTACTTGATAATCACGCAGAAGCAATAGCATACCTTCGCTGCTGTCATTGTTCTTGGCGGACGATGATTTTGATTCGTCCTCGGTGTGGTGCAATTCCAGTTCCGAATTGTGAACGAAGTTGCTGGGGCTCTGTGTGTGGGTATGTGAATCCAAATCCAACGATGGCACTTGCGCGTCCATTTTGTCCGCGTCGAACAAAGGCGCTTCCAAAGTGTTCAAACTGTTTGTATTGTTGGGACTGTAACACAGTAACATAACTTGATCACTTTTCTTCCTACACGAACACCGCATTGCTAGTTACTAGGATCTGTTTGATCAACCGAAACCAGACGTCTTCTATCGTTGTTAAAATAACCGGCATGAAACCATCGAATCGCCGATACTTCTCTAATTTCTAATTGAAGATTCTGATTTCGGGGGAATAAAAATAAAATAATTGAACGGAGATTAACTGCTCTTTTAAATTACGCTGATTTGCTTGACACTTTACTTTAACGTATTCTTCGCGGCTCCGGAAACTCGGAAACTGGACAGGTTGTGTGACACATGAGTTACGTTGGGCTCCCGAATGTTTTCGGGGTATTCTTCGCATTCCGAATGAATGGAGATGATGTCGCTCAATGTACGCGCGCTGTTCTTGGGCTCCACCTGTTTCGTCAGATCCTTCAACTGCACGTCGTTCAACGCGAGTGAAGACGAATACGCTTCTAACTGTTTCTCTTTCTTGGACAGTTGCTCCTTCAGATGATCGATCTCCTCGTTTTTGTCAGCTAATATGGTATCGATCAGCGGCGGTAATTGGGCATGCTCTTGCTGCGCGCCAAGCTGTATCTGACAAGTCAATCGGTACACATTATTAATCTATGGCGTTTTGAGGACGCGAGCGCACTTGAAGGAAAGTTAAGCTCTGCGCACCTGCAACATATTCCTCTCCTCTTGAACGAGTTTCAGTTGTTCTTTCAGCTTTTGCAGCGCGCCACGTTCCGACTGCACGAGGTTTTCCACCTCCGTTTCCTTTTCCGCCAGTAACTGATTAGCCCTGTCGAGCTGATTTCTCAACTCTTTCACCTAGAAATGGTAAATTGACAAATCGACGATTGATAAACTGATAAATTAATAGCGGTGAAAAGTGGATTATCATCGTGTGTTATGTTACAACTGAGCCAGATATTACCTCTAGCTCCCTGTCGATAACGATCTGTTCTAAGGAGTGATACTTCGTGGTGGCTTCATGAAGCTGTAATTCTAAACGTGACGTCGCTTGTTTCTGGACAAATGGAGCACTCTGCTTGTGTTGTTCCAAGCGGCCGCGCATCGTCTCGATTTGGAACAATTGCTCGGACGCCGTCTGATGCAAGATTTCCTGCTCCGCCATTAATTCCTACAGCAAAACGTAATAAAATCAACAAAAGATAGCAAACATCATAATCTAGAAATATCTCGTTGTAAATATGTAACAATTATCTTTCTTATAATTTTCGTAATTGTTGGCTTCAAGCAGATTAATCTTTTTCAAGCGTACTTGTTGATTGTTTGTGAAATCTATACGTGTTCCATCCCCCTCCCTTTCCTTCTCCTCATTCCCCTCGTCCTCTAATTTCAAATATTACACGGACAGGGCGAACCTCGTTTTGATTTTTCATCGTTGTCAACTGCATCTCCAGATCCTTGATCCTCTTGAAGGCCACATCCTCCGCTCGCGCATGCTTCAGCATCTTATCCTTTAGTTTGAGCACTTGATCTAAAGGCAGCATCGGTGGTGAGGTCGGGTCATCCGGAGTCAGGCATCTCGTTGCGTCGATCTGTTCCCTGATGGAAACGTCTTCGCTCGGCTGGCTCAGGCTCAAATTTGAGCCGCACATGTGCGCCGATTCCAGTTCTCGAATTCTCTTGTCCAATTGATTCTGCATCTCACGGAGTTCCGTTTTCATCTGCTTCAGGACGGACGAGTTCACGTTGAAATGTTCCGAGCTCAACTTGTGTTTGTGCAATTCCTCCTAAGACACGAAAAGAACCTACGCTGTGATCATTCCGCGAACATCTTCTCGCTTTTACTCAAATATATATATGCATCCAAATATCTTCACTTCTAATTGGATAATTTGTTCATTCAGCTGCCTGCTCTCGCTGCCGGACTTGATGGCGTCCAACTCTTGGACCAGCTCTTGTTGGTTCTTCGTCTGCGCCGTTATCACGGTCTCCAACTGACCGATTTGTACTTGCAAGGATTCCTCCCTCTCAATCTTGACTTGCAGCTGTTGCTCCAAATCCTTAATGATTTCCCGCAGGACCCATATCTTGTCCACCGCAGCCTTCAGTTCGCTCTCCTTTTCCGACTTCTTGGCTTCCGTGTCCGACATCAACGACGACATCTCTCTCATCTGAGATTCGAGAGCCTCCACCTAAATCATAAGTCACATATGTAGAAACGTGCAGAGTATTATTCGCGTATCGTCTTTTTCAAGATGTCACCTACAACTCCAATCAAGCGTAACCCAACATATAAAGCGCAGAGACGTAGTAATTATTACGGTTATGATCATCATCTAGCAACATATACAGTGGGTAAAAAAAGAGAACTACGGAAATATGAATAATTAAAAAAATATACAACTGAGGAAAAACACTGAAAAGTCTATCCAGCAAAATAAATGAAACATGAACAAGTTATTAAACAAAGGTTCCGGATTTTAGGGTCACAGAGCAGATTCACCAAGAGTACTACACCTGATTAATCTATTCTTTACTCTTGGTGAGTACCATACACCGCTAAAGTCTCGGACTCCTTTTTTTAAACGCCTGTATAACTCTGTCAATATAAGTAGTCTGAACGTAGATGTGTATTCAATTTTTGCCAATTATACGTGATAAATGTAGATAAACAACATCCCGTCACCCTATTTATCGAGTTATAAGCGATTCAACTTTGCTAATGATACCGCTGAATCAACCGGGTTGTGTCAAATTTGACACGAGTTAATCTGGGAAAATCGATAACAGGTGAACTAAAAATTCAATAACAATTGTGCCACGGAAAACGCTTAATAAAAAATAAAGCAACGATAGTTTTAGGACATTATAAAATTGTCAAAAATAAAATAATTTGTCAGATAATGTTTTGTCGAACAACATACGGGTAAACTTTTCTTATCCACTGTATGTGTATCAAGAGAACCGAGAACGAAAGATCGAATGAAATACAATATCACTCACGGTTGCATTGACGTCAACTGTTTGAAGCTCAGCCGCGTCTGAAGATGTTTCAGATGATAGCTCAGACTGCTTTGTGCGACAAACGTAAAACCCAAACCAGAGTGCAGAAAAATTCGTGTTAATACAATTAGTAGTGATGCGTGACACTAACTGCTGGCAAATACAAGTTTCCACGGTAATGAGCCTTTCCTTTTAGTTCAACTTAAATTATGTATTAAATTGCTCTCCAGGAAACTAAACGAAAACTGAAAGGCTACTGGTCGAGGTGCATGTCCGACTAACTGCAAGTTCTATACGCAGCAAAAGAAGTGTAAAATTGCCAGTATTCGGTCGTGAAAGTGAAACATATTCGTAATCGAATTGAAATCTTAATTAACTCTACTTAATCGAAAATAAAAGAACGTTCTGTCTTCCAAATTTTCTTATACTTCGTTTCTGTTTTACGGTCAAGTGGCATGTACCCTTCTCCAGCAGTTTTAATTCTATGTTAAATGTTAAATTAAAAGTGAACCACCAAAAACCTTAAGTTAAGATTCAAAAGTGGCAGTCATTGTGCCAGATGAAATTTCCTGGTTAGTGCAGTAACTGCAGAAGTGAATTCAGGAATTAAGAATTGACAAGATGTTAATTGACCCTTGATTAGTTTGTACAGTCGAATTATTACGTAAAATTTCTTAGAGGCCGTGCCGAAATTTTTAAAGAGTGTTGCGACCTTTTGGGTTTTGATAACATAAATTGAACTTTAATATAAATTGAGATATCTCTAAGACGGCACTAATCAAGAGCTAATTAAGAAACATATACCCTGAACCAGCGGGTGATTACGAGAAGCATCATGTTCGTTATATATAAAAGAGAAAAATTCTCCACGTTAAAAATAAAACAATTTCCAATGGGAATTTTTTACCTCAGAACTGATACGCATATCTCTCTCTTTTTCGCGCTCGCGCTCCTTCAGTTGTTCCTGCAAGAAGCGTATTTGCTTCGCGACGTCATCCCGCTCCATCTCGCGTTCGCTCGCTTGCTCGTCCAGAAATCGGCGCGTCGCTCGCAACTGCTTGTCCGCTGCCTCGATCTAAACAAACGTAACTTCAGTTAGAAATTAATTGTTGCGTCACACTAAATATGCATGTAGCGAAAGGAACGAACTGCTAAAAACAGGTCAGGAGAATTCTCTCAAAATTGTCACATTGCTCAAGCGACTCATGTTGCATTTTTACAAGGATAAGTTATGTGTGTCCACACACAGCCTCTGTGTTAGAAAAACAGTATATCAATTTCATGAGTAGTATGATGAATTTCCATCATACGTGTCTTTGTTCTAGTTGCTTTCTTAAGCTAATTGGGAAGAGAAATTACTCAAATTTGTAAGAATCCGGGGATTAAATTCTTTGAAAATATAATTTTGCAGTAAAAAAAATATATATACACACTTTGTACACAATCTAATAAGATAACGTCTACAATAAGCGTGCGAAGCAATTATTAGATTTTACAACAACATGCAACAAACCATTAACGAACATAATAATCATAATTACATATAACCATTTAGCAGCACTATGATAAATACACACGTAATTAACACTTTTGACACGTTAGAAATGGGAGAAACGATATTTCTATGAAAGCTCGTAATTGCACTTCTTTTCGTGGAAAAAGAGAAATGCTACATATATTAATTTATTATAGCCGATTTGTGGAAGTAACTTACGCACAGCGTTTATGATAATATTAGTAATTCTATAATTTACCTTTTCGCAGCAAACCCTGTGAATGTATGGGGTAGGAGTAGGTTCTAAAGGCACCTGCTGGCAAGATAACAGAACGCCAATCAATCTCTTAAAACCTGCATCGCAAAGCTCAGCACTTTTGATTTGGACAATATCTTTTTCATTTACTTAACGGTCGATTGCATTTATGTTACTTATTATTGCTGAACAATATCTGTATCGATATACGTTTCGATTGCCACACGTGCCATGTACACACAATCTTTTACTAATCTATTGATTTTGTATCTTTGACTGTTTTAAAAATCATTGTGGGACGTCAGACGTATTTTATACAGGGTGTAAGAAGAAAAATAAATATTACATATATAAATGATTATTTTCAAAGTGAATTGTCAAAACACTAAGAATCCATTTATATTAATGAAACCGATTTCATTGAATTTCCGAGGGCCACAGAATGAATCACAAGAAGGGAAATAACATAGTGAAGTTTTAAATATTTCAAATTCTAAGAATGTAAGAAGATTTAAAAGTCTACAATATCATGTAAAATCTACAAACTCCTAGATCAAAAATATAGTTCAAACCATTCAGCTTTCTTAACCCGTCAGTTCCCAATGTACCCTTCAGGTGGCTCAATATTTTTGACTTATAAACCATCGAAATAACACTGCCAACCTATAACATAGCTCTAAGTATTCAGTTTAGATACTAGTGACTCTAAAACAAATTGTCAACACTGAATAAAAGCGATACATAAGCGAAAAATAACCTTCCAAACTTTATCATTACCACTTTTCTGAAACCTATAAATTTGGTTTCCTTAGGTTGCAAAATATGAGATTTCCTAAGAGGAAACAGAAATTTGTGGTTTCAAATCATTTGGGAACTGACGGGTTAAGACACTCTGCATATTATAATAATGCGTAACAATAGTGCGTAATAAAGCATGATTCCTTATAAATAATCCTGACGCTACTTGCATTTGTAATATGGAAAAAAAAAAATTAAAATAATGGAAAAAATAATAACACAATTTACATTCGTCACAATTACACATCGTGTGAAAAACATTCGTGTGCTATGTAAATAAAAATATCGCTGTCGCTACATCACTATCGATAGAGAACACGTACGGTGTAAATAATACGAACGTAAAGCTCATAGAGAAATACGGAAGATATATAGATCTGACGAACTACCCAGACAAACCGTATTCAACATACAATATATCTCAATATTCATCACTATACTGGCATACCAATATCGAGTAATTAGAAATCATGCAACGGTGCAAATCTCGAGCAAGATTAATAAACGATTTTACCTGCTGCTGCAAGTCCTCTTTGTCCTTCCTAGCATCGTCCATCAGTTTGTCGTTCTGCCTGCATAGCTCTTCTATTAATTGCAGTAAATAAGATGCGTCGCCGCCGCCGTTCGATAATACGTGTCTAGCTGTGGATTGTATTAAAAAAAAAATATATATATATATATATTAAGGTACATATTATGAAATATATATAAATATATATTGAAAAGTGTGTATATATTGAAAAGTGTTGGAGAACCAGGAAAAATAAACGATGCAAGAATGTACCTTTTTCTTGCAGCTGTGAAAAGTCCTGCAGTCCAATATCGCCTCTGGGAAGATCACTCTCACCGTATCCTTCCGTAATGACTTCTTTCTTGTTTTCCACATTAATCAACTTCCGCTGCAATTCCAAGATATGCATCTTCAGCTGTTCCGTCTCTTCTTGATAACTCATTATCAAGGTTTCAGCATGGTTTAACTTCAAGGAAAGCTCTTCGTTAATTTTGCTCGTCAAGTCAGTATCCTTTGGTGGCAATGCGACTTTGTCTTTGCCACACGGTAGCGAAGAATTAAGGATTTCCGTACTATCCGACTTCAAGCGTCTCAAGCAAGCTTTCAACTCTTTCCTCAATTTCTCGTCCGCGTCTTCGTCGATCAAGCTTTGCAGCGTCCTAGTGTCGCTATTAACGATAGATGTGATTTTGTTGAATTGTGGAGCGAAATGGACTCTTTTAACCAGTTGATTGGACAGATCCTTGCATTGTGCCTCTGACACAGGAGTGTTATTGTCTTTGCTTAAGTTTTCTTCGCAGTTAAAGGCGGACTCTGATAACTGTCTTCTCAAAACCTCGTTGATCAAAGTGTTGTTAACTTCCTCTTCACAAACGGCGAAGTATTTCACCAATTCCCCAATTAAATTTTGGAGAGTCGCACACGTCCTCCGCAGATTATCTCTGACGAAGAATCAAACATTAGTGTGTATAATTAAAAAATGTAACATTTAGTAGGGAGTTAATCGTATGAAATAGTTTACGTCAGATATTTCCGAATGACTAAATCTTATCTATATTCGACAAACCATTAATCACCTTTCTTCCGTAATATTGCTTTCCGAAGATCCGACGTAAATAGTTTCTTGCGTCTTAGCTGCATTTTGCGCCTTAAGAAGGCTGATTTCCTTTTGACATTGTTCAAGCACTCTCGTTACGACGGAGTCGTGCTCATCTTTCAGTCGTGCCAATTCCGCGCTATGCGTTTTCTTCAATTCCTGAATTTCTTGCTTGGCATTGCGAGTAAATTTGTCCCGCAATTCTAATAACTCGGCCGGCCAATCGTCTTCTTTGTCTTCTTCCACCGATAATAGCGTCTGCGCAACCATAACACAACTTTTCAATAAATACCCCCTAATGGTTTGCAATGAGCTTCTACTAAGGAGCGAGAAAATAATGTCAAACGAAAAAGAAAAAAAAACGTTCAAAATTCGTATGAATGAAAACAGCCAACAAAACCAGAAATTATGATCATCCTGTTACTACTACTACTACTCGTATCATTATTGTTACGTCACTTATATTTAATTCTTAATAAGCGGAGTCTCACGGACAATTCACATCTACCTCAAATTGTTCTAGCAGACCGTTGACAATATCCTGTCTAGCTAGCTCGATCTGCTCTTGCAACTGATGATTATACGCAGCACGCAAATTTGACAATTCACCATTCTCCAATGCTTCCCATTCTGTCTGACAATACTGCATGCAAACATGAAGTCACACGGCGATATGTTAGTCACAAATAAATATACCACTTCAACATAAAATATCAAGAGAGAGAGAGAGAGAGAGAGAGAGAGAGAGAGAGAGAGAAAGAGATATGAGAGAAATCTCTCTATTTACTTCTCATAAATACAAAGAGAATATGTACATATTGATTACACTAAGTGAAGGAGATTGTATTCACACTGAGAAACGAGAAATATATTAGACGACTAGCGCACACCAATCAAATACCGTGCATTTACATTTCGACATATTTCATCAATTTTACAAAGGATTCTCAGAACTCTTTGCGAGAAATATCATCGATATGAGTGAAAGCAGTCTGACAAATTCTTTGTGATCCTAGGGACTTCATTAACAGACACTATTAACAAGTAAGCTTGCAAGCAAGCAATATTCGTATATTACGCATCGAGGAAGGCGAAAGTTGTTGCAGTAAAAAAAAAAAAAGAGAATTAATCGATATTATTAACAAAACAAACTCAAAGTGTGAAGAGAAAGACGGCTCTCACCTGGTGCGCAACGGGAATAGTCTGCGAACGTTCAAGCTTCGCCTCAATATCGCGAATTTGACATTCGAACAATTCCTTCTGTTCCTCGATCGCTTTCTCATAGGCAGTCCTGATACTCTGAATCTCATTTACTTTATGCTCTAATTCCTGCCGCAAGGCTCTCATGTCGTTTTCGTATTCCGTCTCGATTCGCGTTTGGTTCTCAGCGTCCAGAAAACGGATTCTCAGGGACTCCTCGATGGCACTGGGAGTCGCCGCTCGTGAATTAGACATATTCAGACAGTCTCCGGCACCGCCGAAGTACAAGTCGTCGGTCAGCTCTTCGGTTTCGCTGTCGTTGTCGGAGATTCGCTTGGATTGTTGACTGAATACTTCCTCGGAGTACTGCTTTTCCATCTGCAGGCATTTCCGTTCGAAATATGTTCTCAGCTCTTCCATCTCCTTGGCATGGCGCGCTTCCAGCTCGACTTTCAAATCGTTCATACTTGCACTACCACCCTTTAGAGACAGGAAATACAATTCATTAGTGAAAAATCGACCTAAATGATAATACCTATAAGTTAAGATCTCGTTTTGACTCGGCGAACAGACAAGAATTATGGATGGACAAACGTGGACAAATCGAAAGAATCGAGAAAACACAGTCAGGTGTGCTCACGACGGTCATGATTCGTTTTTCTGACAAATCTGGTAAAAACGGCTTAAAAATTAAATCTCAGTTCTCCACTTTATGAATGTGTGTCGTAGAAATCATGATTACTGATTTCTTGGAATCTTTTATCTTGCCTTTGAAGAAACTAATTATTGAACATGATATCTTGCAATCTAATTTTTTTTTAAGTCACAAGTAGGAAAGTTTTTTTCTTATAAAAACTGACAAACGTGAGATATTCCCAAATAAACGAAGACAAGTGAGTCGTTCTCATGTGTTCTTTATGAGCACTCTTAAATCAAAAAGTCCCGAAAATACTTCGTTTCCGTTAAATGTGATGAAATCAAATTCGGTTAAAAAAATCGACCCGAAGTTTTTGATTGGCCCAGTAAATGTATCAAGCCTATATTCTCCATTTCACGTTGTCCCCGACACTTGACGTTCATCTACCAATCTAATGATCGTTCAATATAGAATGTGAAAGTGACTCACCTTGAGATTCTGCAACAACAAACGCAATCTGTTGATTTCTTTCGCAGAATCGGCTCTCATAGCTTCCAGCTGCTCCTTACGCCGATTCATCGCGTCCTCGATTTCTTGGGTCAATAGCTTTTTCTCCATGCACAAGTTATCCAAGGATTTCTGCAAAGTATTTCCGCCATCCTGCGGTTCCCGCGAGGCGTTCTCCGACAAGAACTGCGCCTTCTCCTCGATTATTTTCTCGCACACAGCGTAATAACGGTTCAACTTCACCTTGACTTCATCCAGACTCGACTCGCCCTCTAGAATCTGCTGCAGCTCTTTGTACAGATTCTGCTGGTCGTTCTTCAGGCAATTCTCGTCCGTCAGAGTGTTAGCGTCGGTATCGTCCTGCTCCGGAACTTTCCTCTGATCCGCCGTGTTCCGACTGTTGTCCAAGCTCTCGTTCGTTCCCAGCTGCTTGGACGAAATCGTGCTGTTCACGGAGGTGTTCACTCTGTTGCTATCGTTCATAGTCTGGTTCAACTTCTGCTCGAACTCCTCGCACTGAGCCCACGCGTTAGCCAGGCCATCTTTCAATTGCTGACACTGCGCCTCCAGTTTCCTCGTTTTATCCGTCATTTCGGCCAGATCCTTCTTGCAGCTCGCATTCTCCGTCTCTCTCTGCTCCAACAGCAGCTTCAAGCTCTCGATTTCTCTCTGTTGATCCTCCACCAGTCGTCGTGTCGAGTCGTTCTCAATAATCACCGCAGCGTTTTCCGAGCGTTCCTCGAGCGAGGTGTCACGAGATATCGCGCGACTCGATTCTCTCAACGAATTGACTTCCTGCTGCAGCTTGTCGCTCGTGTTTCTCATGTCCTTCAACTGCTTCTCGTAGGCCCTCTTCGCGAGATCGGCCTGTTTCAGCTCGTCGTTTGCTTTGAACAGATTCTCCTCGAGCGTGTGGATCCTCTCGCTCAGCAGCCTCTCTACTTCCGCCTTCTCCTCCAGATTTCGCCGCACCATCTGATTCTGAATGGCTTCCTCGTCGAAAGTCTTGTACATGGTCTCGCACAGCTCGCTATTCGTGCTGACGCTCGTAGCGTCGAAACGCGACAAAGACCTCTCCAGATCGTACATTCTGCCGCTCAGAGTCCTCTCGTGCATCTGACTATTCTCAATCGCCGACTGCGCCATGGAGTATCTGCACGACAGATCGTCCAGCTTGAACTTCAGCGTGTCATTCTCCTGCTTCAGCGTGGCCGCGTTCATCAGTGCTTGCTCCAGCGATCGCTCGATGCTCTCCTTCGACTCCAGAATGCTCATCGTCGCGATGTGCTTCGACGTGATATCCTCCAACTGGATTTTGTGCAACTTGATCTGCTCGGTCAGCAACTGCTTCTCCTTTTGGAAGTGCAAACCTTGCCGGCGACGCTCGTTTTCCGCCTCGAATTTGAACTCCTCGAGCTTAGATTTGTACAGATTCGCTTCCGACTGAGCGACCTTCTGCGATTCTGAGTGATTAACCAGCTCGAGCTTCAACGCCTCGACGGTTTTCTTATAGTAAGCTAGCTGCGTCTGGAAGACAGACAGTTCCTTGGCATGTCTGCTTTCCAAGTCCGGTAGATCTTTGTTCAAACGATCGGCTAACATTTTATTGTCATCCTTCAGTATCTTCATGGATTCCTCATGTTTGGTTTTTATATTAGCAATCTCAGTCTCACTTTTGATAGCTAGATCCTGCAATTGCGATATTTCGATGAACGAAATTTTGCTATAATTTTTCCTTCATAATTTTTCTATATATTCATAACAAATTCATCCAAATAAGAAGTTGGATAACTTTGTATAATTTTTTGCTTATTAATATATGATAATTAAAAAATTTTTCAGAACATTAAAATTTTTTAATATAATAGCTTCCACGAATAACCTGGTACTTGTATAAAAGAATATTGTTATCAAATGTGCACCTTCAGTTCCTGCTGATGACGTATTGCATTAGCATTTGTTACGGCAGTGAACTTATTCAAAATGTGCTGCATATCCTGCTTGATTTTATCCACGCGTGCCTCGTACTGTTTCTGTTGCTCCAAAGTTTCGTCAATATTTAAATTCTTTTCCGCTGCGCCAAGTCGGATTTGTTCATTTAAATTATTTATTTGCGTCTTATAATCGCTAATTTCTGCGTTTCGCGTCTCTCTTTCCATCTCCAACGTTTGTACATGTTCATGAATATCTGTCAGTTGCGCGTTCAGCCGACGAATCAACGCTTCTTGATCATTCATTGTTTTTTCTAAGACGTCAATCTAGAAATATCCAGGAAATTGTTGATCATTCAATTAGGTTATAATCGTATAACAATTGCAAACTGTAAACATATGAAATGTGCCGCTTACTTTCTGTTGTAAATTCACATTATCTACCATAGAATTGGTTAACTGCATGGAATTCATAGCATTAAGCTGCGCCGTGACAGCATCTCTGGCAGATAATGCCTGTGCTAAAGACGATGTTAAGTGTTCTATTAGATTGTCACGTTGATTCACTGCTCTTTCAAATTCTTGCAACTGTTTTATAAGAAACATAAAACATAATGTTATTTAATAGTGATTATCTCGTAGCTCAGTTTTTGTAGTTTAATATTTGCAAAAAAGAAATCAAATGATATGTAAAACTTTTAATGATTGCTCCGAATTAATTTTAAAGACGTATTTAACAAATATTTATGATCAAACATAACATACTTTTACATGATACAAAGATATAATATCTCTTCCATGTATACTGCTGCTTTGACTCTGTGATGAATTTGGCGAAGATGCCTCTGCTCGTAAATGATCAATTTCGTCATTTAAAGCTCCAACTATTGCCTCTTTTCCTTCCAATAACTCTTCCAATTCTGCGACACGTCCTGCTAGTCCTTCTAAGTCAGCGTCAGCTTCTCCTTCGCTTACACTAACGCTACTGTATGTTATATCTCGTGAAGATGTACCTTCATTGGCCTTAATACAATAAGAAAAATCATGAATACGAGAGAATATAATGTAATTTATATTACTTATATAAATATTTTATATATTAAACCAAAATTTGTGCAACATAGTTTATTATTCTTACTCCAGATTCTTTAAGCAACAAGGACTTGTCGGTGTGTAACGACTCATCGTCAGACTGCTCTGTATTCTCCATGCTTGTGTTTTTGTCCTTATTATATCTCTTTGCCTTGTATCTTTCCAACTATACAATTAGGAATATTATTGTTGTATGAAACCATAACCGCACACAAGACATGCATACAGAATATTCTTAACATAAGAAGATTTATGCAATTCTGTCTCAACATGAAATCAGTAACATAGAAATCAGTGTAAAAACCATAAAATAGAAATATATCAACGTAACAGAAACAAAGTAAAGGTCAAGTTATACGTGTAGTGCACAGCAGAAGAACACATTGGAAGTGACAACTATATTAACAAATGAGTAGAAGAATGAGGATACTTGCCATTTCTCTGCCAGCCTCCAGAGAACGTTTCTTACGCTCGTTCTCATCTTGTGACGCGCTCATCCCGATAAATTTCGAGGATCGACGTGCATGAAGGGTGTGTGTGAAGCAAAATACTTGCTAACTACTCGTTCAGTTCATCATTCGTTACACCTTAAACTTTCTACTTTTTCGTTGGTTGAATGCAATTGCTGATTGTCATGCGTTCTCCGCTCGTCACGTATCACTAGTTGTTATACAATCAAATAATAAAAATACAGACTTCTTAGGTGGTTAGTTTTAATAAAACTCTCACATGAAACCGTTGAAGACGGTTGGTCTAAAACGGTCGCGCGTCAGTCGTGCCAACCAAAGGGAAGTAGGTGGAATGGAACGGTTTGTTCTTTTTAGCTGTGTCTTCTAGTGTCCGAAGTGTGTACTAAAATTTTCTTGTCAGCGGAAATGACGTCGATTTGTTCTATTTTGAAATGCAGTGGTAATCATTAAACAAATGGGTTTTCTAGATGAATTTTGGAATACGCGAAGGTTACGAAAATGCGAACCTGTGTCCACGAATGTGTGCAGAGAAAGAAAGAGAGAACGGTTTGACAGCTACCAAAATTATGCACACAAGTAAATACAAGTATAAAGGAAGGTTAGTAGATTTTTTTAGCTATATTTATTCGTTTATTTACGGTATATTTTAACGATATCGGAACATTTCTTTGTTAAAATACACATATAAATATTGGGAGAATTTTTTTTATTAAAATATAAAATACACAGAATTCTTCGTCATGAGCGAATAAAAAAAGCAAAAGTTAACATTTCGAAAGTATATTATATTATTTATTTTTTATGTGATATAAGCATGAATTTAATTTTGCAGACATGTTAAAGTTAAAGCATATTATATCAATTGGCATCTTTGTTTTATTTAGGAATTTATTTCGAAATTTAGCTATGTTATACTTAGAACAAACAGTTTGTAGCCTGGATCTAATCGCAAATTCCATTCTTACGTCTGCAAAAAGTGTTGTACTACCTGCGATGTTGATAAAATTCGACATATAAAGCGATATTATTAAAATACAATATTTTATATGAATAATAATAATGAATATATAATAATAAATAATAATATATAATAATAATATATAATATATGATAATAAATAATAACGAGAGCATTTTTCATTATTATTATTAGTATTTTCAGTATTTATTTTACTTTTTTGTAAAGTGTTTTATTAGGATTATTTTAACATTGGGCAGAATAACGAACAAGAATAAGAAACAAGGTCGTAAAGTGAAGTTGATATTATCCGGATACGTCATCTGGTACGATTTTATTTTTCAACTTGTGAATCGTACCTTCCCCACGTTGAAATAGTAATCCAATGATTTGCGCGCTATGTCACATGTTTTGTGAGTAAACTTTGGCACTGTTATCCAAATATGAACCATTGTGCAAAGTTCTGGGAGACTGCCAATGTAAAATTTGACGCAACGTAATTTATCGTTGCATACGTTACGGCAAAATAGTTTGTACTTAAATATAATATTTTTACGACTTTTCCACTTGACTCGACTGAGTTTTCGTAGGAAAATTATGTGAAATAGCTGCCACGAGAAATGATGCTAGTATTAAAAGAAGCAGTCGAGGAATTTGTTTAACTTCATCTTCTACAACAGCCTGATATTTATGTTTACTTTCCGTTTTAGGAATTGCAATGTATCACGCGAATGAAACAACGATAAATCAACGTTCAGGGATGTCCCTGATAAATATATTCCCTGCGAGATATAATGTTTCCTGAAATATTCGCAATTGTTCTGATATATGTCGACAAATTATTTTTTATTAAGGAATGTATATGTATACAGAGCACGAAATTAAAAGTGTTACGGACCATAATTTCTAAAATTAAGCAAAATATAATATTTTTATATTCATATAATTTTTCACATTTATATATATGTTTGTATAGAAGTGTAATAAATTGGCATGACAGGCGGGGGCGATTTGTATTCGACAAAAAATTCTGGATTTCTGAGGCACCTTGACATGATTGTCCTTCGGTATGCGAGGCCGTCTTTCATTCTAAAAATATCGCTCGTAGAAAAGTATATTTTTCCGCCGATGAGATCAGGCTCAAAACAAGGTCTCGAATTATAAACGGGGCACGCGCGCGCGAAAAATGAATACCGAGCAAAGAGACTTAACTTACAGACACGTATACATATATATCGGTCCAGCACGGAAGAGAAATAATTAAAAAAATAAAATATCAAAGTAACACGTTTTTAATTCCTAGATATTTTTAGGTATAGTTGCTCTGGACATGCCAGGCTTAATTCCCAAAGCTCTTCTTTTACTCTCTGCAGCTCATCACAGATTCCATTTCCACAGTTTACTCCAATTTGTTTCCTTGTAAATTTGCATTTGCCATTTTCACACCCTCTATTCTTCCATTCCCACAAAGGTCTTTAAGGTACCATGTGATGTGCGATCACGCTGCCGGCAAGTCGACGCGAAAACGGCCATTTCCATCCGAACGACTGGCCGACGTTCGTAGGAATTGCGATGACGGGGGTGACCGCCCGCAACCTTAACACGATTCTATTTTTTTCGCGAATGCACCGATTCGCGGGGGCCGGGAGGAGTAACGCAATACCCTCACCGAGAGTGACTCGCGCGTGCGAGTGGGGTGAGGATGAGCGGATGACGGGGTATCCGCGAAGAGGGTCATGGCGGGCGGACGGGCGAGTGAGGAAAGTTTGGACGGCGAAGAAAAGGTGTTGCGATCGAGGAAGCTGAACAGAACCGTACGAACCTCCACCGCGGCCGCATCGTCGCGTATCCTCTCCCCTCGCACGCGCGCACGAAAATATACACGACGAGGACGCCCGGACTTTCCGGCCCGACTAGAGTAACAGGCAGCAGTTGAATCGCGCGGTATCCGACGACGCTCGAATAATCGAGTAGACCGACGAACTAGTACCAGTTAGAGCTACCAGTTTCCCAACTTCAATCATGGTTTACGAGAGCGACTTCTACACGACCCGGCGACCCTACTCCCGGCCGCTCGTCTCCACCTACACCGTCACGGTCAGTATTCAGACTCTGAACGACTTTTGCGTTCACGAGGAGTGAGAGAAGAAACGAGAGAGAGAGAGAGAGAGAAAGAGAGAGAAAGGGCGAGAGAAAGAGAGAGCGAAAGAGAGAGTGAGAGAGATGGAGGGAGAGAATGGACTGGAAGTATGTTTTGATAACGTTTTTACTGTACGTAGTACTAACTCTCTTGTCGAGAAAAAGGATGAGAAGTAGCTCCGTTTGCGACAGGAGGCAAATTACCCTAACCGAGTCACCGCACCCCCGTGTGTAATTTCGCTGAATCGCGCCAACGTCTCACCGGCGCGACCGATCTGTGAGAACGTCCGTGTAATAAGTGTTTGTTCTTCTCGTTTCCGTCGTCGCTGAGCGTCCGTCGCTCATCGACGCTTTTCCAGCTTGGAACGCTTTTCCGTCTCCGAAGACAATTTCGTTCATCTCCTCTCGATGGGTACGCGCGTTCACTTTGCGCGCCCGCGAAGNGGGGGGGGGGGGGAGGGGTCCGACAGGGGGAGACGGAAATGACGAGTTGCACGGAGAGAAAGATCTTACTGGAACTGGCAAATTGTTTGTTAATGAAGTGACAGCGAGAAGATTCGTCATACGGAAGAAATAATGTCGCCGTTGTCGCGACAGCAATAAAATATAGTTAGTTAAAATCAGAAATCAATACTCTTAACAAATCTTTTTATTGGATTCGGATAAATCTTTTCGATGACGTTGTAGTAAGAAACAGTTCGCTGTTCCAGCAAAATTGTTTTCTTCGCGGCGTGGGTCCGAAGTGAAGACGATTCGATTCGACGTCGCGGATATCCAGGTGGAACGGAAAACTACGATCACATCGAAATGGCGTCAGAGTGACGGGGAAATGATCGAGTCGCGATCAAGAAGTGAAATCTTAGAAAGAAAAGACTTTTTATCACTGGTCGCTTTTTTTTGTTTATTACACATCGACGGAGCTTTATCTCCTTTGTTCTCACTCTTGAGCTTTTATAATAATTTCCCCGTCATTTCGACGTCCCGTGATTCTCCGTTTAGCCAAGGGGTAACGAGTCGAGAAACGAATGGCCGCGACAAGTAATAATAACGCTGACCCGCATTCGCCGTCGCGGTCGCGACCGATATCCCCGTGAGACGTCGTGCGCGAAGCGATGAGTGACAACTTGGCACTTGGTTCCCCGTTCGTCGACGAGGTCGATCGACGACAGAGAGCGAGCGGCGCGAACCGGAAACCCCCGTAAACGACGTAGCGTCGATCGGTCCTCCTCCTCCTCGTCCTCCCTTTAAGAGGAGAGAGAGCTCGCGAACTTCCGTCCTCGTCGCTGCTGTTCGTCGTCGAGCTCGGTGCGACCCGCCACCACCGACGAGAGAGATCTCGACTTCCACACTTCACTCTGATCACTTGTATATCACTTGTATTTACCAATACTACTACTACTATACTCTCTAGCATTGTACTACCAGATTATTACTACTACTACTACTACTACTACCACCAACCAACCAACTACTATTACTACCGCTCTCCCGCACTCTCGAGAAACCGCGCTTGCATTCGGTGCCTCGCGAAAAACCGTCGACGGCCAGCTCGCCCCGGCAATTCCGAAGGGCGAAACGCAGACCCCCCTTTTCTCGGAGTCTCGAGAGCTCCGGAGGAATTCCGGGCTTCGATTCGATCGCGACGCATCGGTCTCGCGGAGATTTCGACGCGGTGTACCGTTGTTCTTTCCGCTCCGTTTCCCGACGACCTATGGATGAGACCCTACGAAGCGGGGGTGATTTTTTGTTGAAAATCCTCCGGTGAACACAAACTAACAGTAACATTACGTCAATGTTATAATTTTACGCTCAACGCGATATAAGCGCGATATATTGTTCGTAACAATTATATCGTTGGGCGGGAAATTTTCTAACATTGGTGCGATGTTACTGTTAATTATACCGAATAAGCGCGAACCTGCGACCGACGAGCGAACGAGCTCGCAATAAGTCTGATCCCCATTCCTCAGGATTGTGATTGATCCTTGTGATTTCTCGTTCGTGTTTGGTTTATCGCTGCCCTTGCCCACGAGAGCAACGCTTGCTCTTGCCCGATGTTTGCGTTATTCGATTGCGATTCAGTCTCCGGTCTGAAACATTCGGAGGACTTGTGTGCGTGCAATGATACTCTCTGTACACTGTTTGCGTTAATTGCAACGCGGATCTATCGAGAATCGTTCTCCGGGAGGCTATAAAATCCCGCGCGAACGCCACGTGTCCCGAACGACCGACAGATATTTCGTGTGGTGTCGATCGTACACCCTCGGTGATTTACGCGTGGATCGAGTATAAATCGAACGAATTGAACGGCACGAGTGAAATGCGAAGAATAGGTGGAAGCGAAGATGCTCTTGTAAAAAGGATCAATGCCTCGGGACAGGCAATATTCCGTCGATAATATCCGTCGACTTGGAGCAAGAGTAAACGAAAAGATACTTGTCTTCGATTCGTCGAACCTTAAAAATGCCTTTGACAATTCCTCGAACTTTAAAAATGTCCTAAAAAGTATTTGAGAAAAGCCGAGAGCTGTTGCTTGGAGGTTTCATCATTAACTTTATTTGCTGTCTGACGTTAGAGGTCTTGCATAAGCGTAGTTAGAATCGTCGAGAGATCTCGAGAGGATTTGGATTAGCTGAGTTAGGGATCGCCACTGATTGACAAGCGGACGGTAAAAAGGCGGTCAAAAGTAACGAGATGAGTGGCACTATGATGACGGGAAGCTGGTTCTCGTAAAGACGACTACGTCTGATTCTCGTGTCGTCACGGCTAAACCTGATTCTTCGGGTACAAATCGCAGCTAATAATAATGTCGCGCGCCGAAAAGATAATCGCGATATGCACTCGCATTCGGATATTACGACATACACCGGTACGGTTTCTTTTAATATGATTGTGCAGACAACGTGAGGATTTCGAGCAGAACTGAGGCCCTGAATTAGGATCATCGATCAAATGATTCAAGGATAAAAAGAGACATTTCTTCGTGAAATATAAATATTTATCGAGAAATATATCCTTCTTCAAGGCGAAATATTTATAAGGAATATTTGTGAGAAATATTCCTTTATTAATCGCTGGCAAAATGTGTGAAATCGCTTATACGTGACAGCTGCTGCCAAAATGTTAATTGATACAAGTCTCATGGCTTATAATATGTATAAGTCTAGCGATAAACGTCTCGAGAGGGAGTACGGGTTTTACGACTGGCAAAAATAAAAATTTATCACTTCGCATTTCGGAATAGCCAGCGGCAAACATATTGCATTTCAAATTGCGACGTAATTCATTCTCGGACACCGCTCAAAAATCCCTCGAAATGCTTCGTCGAGTGTCGCTGGTCCCGGTTAGCCGGCCAAACTCATTTTTCCGTTGGCGGATCTGAGATTCGCTGGGCTGCGCGTGGCGTCTAAGTTTAACACCGCATAGTCCCGGAAAATGGCTGCGCCGCTATGAATAGTTTCCGTTTTGTAACCTCCTGCCCTCCGACGGACTCTATTTATAATGGTTTTAAATTCTCCGAAATTGCGTTCGATAATTCAGATAATTCCCCTGCCGGTTATATCCTGCGCTTCTTGCTTCGTCCGTTTTTCGTTTACGTTTCGGCCCGGAGACTCGATACGGTATTATCTGGCTGCCACACCCGTGTGATTCACGTTATTTAATATTGGCACGAGTTGCCCGCTTGATATATATCTATTTATAGAAATTAGAATCAACTGTGCTTTTCGTGGAATTGATGAATGATTGCGGCATTAATGGATTACTGTAAAATTAACGGAGCTTAGAAAGCGAAGAGATATTTTCGTGTACAAATTCGTCCGTATTCATTTTTAGCAAATAATAACAATAAATTGTACGAGAAAATGTGAACAAAGAGAGAGAGAGAGAGAGAGAGAGAGNAGAGAGAGAGAGAGAGAGAGAGAGAGAGAGAGAGAGAGAGAGAGAGCAGGACAATAGTGTGTGTATGGAAAGTTTAAAATCCAATTACGTTCAATTTTGACAGCAATGGCAAATAGGAGAACTGAAAATCTCGTCGTTTCGCGTCATATCCCGGTAGCGTTAGAGAGCAACGATATTTCTACTCTCGCGTCTTCTATTTCGACATCACGGAGACGATTCGATAAAAACAGGACGCACGCGCACAAGCGAGAAATGCCTTCCAGATCATCATCCGTGATGATTATTAAGACGTTTGCCGCTCCGTTCGAGTCGAGGGGAGTCTGGTGTTGCGTTACTCTGCCCTAATTTAGACGCACCAACGGCGCGCGACGCCGACGCCCACCGTAGCATTTCGCCGACACGAAAATTCATACGCGCCCGCCAACGCCAGCGCGCGCGGATACGTCACACCGATGTGTCTTCGAGTCTTTGCGGATCGTGTGTAAAAATGTGGAAATTTGCAAATGTAGAAATGATTCGCCTGTAATATTTTAGGAGGGGAAACAATCTCGCCTAAAATGGAGATAAAAACCTACAAGGAACTAAAAATCTCTCGATTCGCGCGACGTGAGCAATTTCGAATAATTCTTAATTATGGCGTTGTATCGAAAAGCACAGATAAAATAGCCGGAATGCAAAATATCTAAACGTCCGATTCTTTCGCCTTTCCTCTTTCTGCGTGACGTGAGCAATTTCGGATAATTCTTAATTATGGCACTGTATCGAGAAGTGCAGATAAAATAGCCGGGATACAAATTATCCAAACGCCTGATATTTTTCTCCTTTTTTGCTTTCCCCCTCTCTCTCTCTCTCTCTCTCTCTGTCCCCGCTTGGTGAAAATATTCAAAGCGCGCAGAACTGACGGAAAAAGAACCGCTTCCGGCGGAAGAGAGGGGGAAACATGGAAAATCTCTCAAGAAACTCCCCTTCTACCCCTCCTCTGACATTTGATCGATTCCGACATCGAGATCACGCGAACATGTGTACGCGCGTGTGTTCTTAAAATGAACATTTCGCGAGTCGGCTTGCGCGTCGCGAAACGTTTACGACTCGCCGGGAAACGCGGCGATGACGAACGTAACGGGGAATCCGGGCTTTCTTGCGCTCGTGACGAGCCTCGGCTGCCCGACGAGGGTTTATGCGGTTTATCGCTGCTTCGGAATTTCGAGAGTAGACCGGAATAATATTTGGAGGAGCGCTAATCCTTCGATAGAAATAACAACGTAGCCGGGCGCTACCGGCGCGATTAGCAAAGAGGACGCGAGTGACGATAGTGAGAAAGAGTGGTGTGGAAGCTCGGAGACATCGGTAAGGACGCGCGAGCGCTTCTCGACGAACTCGGGAAACCACGTGGATCGAGGGAAAAGCTCCACGCCCGTGTTCCCAAAATGGAATCGCTCGGCGTTCGAGAGACCCATCTCAGAGACCCGTCTCAGAGCCCGATGGGCGGACTGACGACGCCGATGACCGCTGATTGGGCCCTTTGGGCCGTTTGGGCCTGACATTTGCAGAAGCAGGATTATTTCCCGTGGGAGAAGGTGCCGTTCGTGCCGCGGCCGTCCTTGGTCCAGGAGCCGTTCACCGTCTGGGGCCGCAAGCAGCAGGACCCGCGCCAGGAGTTCTACCAGTACGCCACCTTGCCGGAGAAAAGCGGGGTGCGCGGCAAGGAGGTCGCCATCGCCAAGCAGGACCACACGCGCCAGCTGATAGACGGCGGCGCCGTGTCAAAGGTCGGCTTAGACGCCGCCGCCGAGTTGGCCACCCGCGGCCACGTCTTCGAGAAGGGCGTGTTGGCACGGCCGTCCAGCAAAGTCAGGCACGCCACTACCCCGGCCACCGGCCGCACCAAGATCCTCATGGCCCTCCAGACGCCGTCCTGGTACCGGTTCTAACGACGACGAAGAGCACGTTGCGCCTCCGTGGCCGCTCTTCCGCGTGGCGGACGCGGTCGGCGAAGAGAGAGGAAACGTTAATTATTGCACGATATTACTTTACGATGTATCACCCATGTCTCCGTGTTTGAATAGGGCTTTCTTCCCTGATATATATTATACGACAATGGTCGAGCAGTATCAAGCTTGTAAGGTTTATTTTGCGCCTCGACGTATCGACGTATCGGCGGACCACGGGGCACGTCGAGCTGACTTCGACACATTCGCGGCCGCTGACGTAGTACACGAAGCGCGCTGCCACGTCAGCGGCCGCGAATCGTGACCAGCTTTCCCAGGGGACGAAGTCCTACTGCGGAACGCTTTATTACACCATGGACTTCGTCGAATTAGTAGTTCGCCAGGCGATCCACTTTCCACTTTGAGTTCTCTCGACGTTTCGAGCTAGACGCGTGTGTCTTCGCACCTTTTAAGCACCGATCGCCTGATTTAGACGAGCTTCCGAGGATTGTCGGCGACGACAGCGATTCTTCATCTCCCGCGCCAAGAGCGCTACGTGTGAATTTTGCAGAATAAAATTCAGAGGAATTTCGGTCGATTCTAATCGAAGGGAAGAAAATCGCGCGCATGGATTCGCGGGACTCTTCGCCGATCCCGTTCGTCGTTGAATTAACGAAACCACTTTATGATATATTTATACGTCATGTGTATAAAAAAGTATTGATCCGGTGAAAACGAATAAATGAAAAGATAAATAAACAGATAAAATACGAATAATAAAATACTTTCACCGTTTCCGGCGCTTATAAATCGAGCGAGATTCCGAGTCCCGAGCGAAATTGCTCGCGAAACGATTCGCGAGCGAGATCCAAGATTCGCGATAAAAGGCGCCGAGTGCAACATTCTCACATACACACACGCGTAACACGTGCACACCGTCAAAGTTAGCCACGAGTTTGTTGGCAAGGGCGCGTGACGTTACCCAACGCTCTCCGAGTGTCCTAAATATTTCGCCGAGGCAAGGAGACGTTATTAATGCGTACGTATATACACCGCACCGCGTTTATAATTGGCTCGCACGTTGTGTGTCTACAGATATTAGATCGACATATCGCTGCGAGCGTGTCACCGAAGTTCTGGTCACTTCTCCATCTCCATGTGCGAGCAAGTAAACATGCAGAACCGTTCACTCATTCACCCACTCACTCATTCGTCATGGTATCCTGCTGCTCGTAACCGTCCCACTGTCTCTCTCTCTCTCGAGTCTCTTAATCGTTTCTCTCTGTGTTCCGTGACGTATCCTGTGCGTGTGAATCGTCGTAGATCGCAACTGATACGCTTGACTACTTGATCCGTGCCGCGCGCGATCGAGTTAATTAACGCGGGATAGACGCGTGTACACGTGCGTGTGTACGTACGTGACATTCGTCTCGCTTCACGGGGAGCGTACGTACTGTATAAGCGCACACCGTGGAATCGAGAGTGTCGAACATGAACTCTGTATCCTTGCGTCACACGACAGAAACGACGACATCCCGTGCGCCCTTTCCTGAATAATGATTGATGAAAAGCAAAACATAGCCATGGGGAGTTCGAAACACGAAATGGCGGATCTCCCGTCTTGATCACGAAGTTATAAGCACATCTCGGGTCACACGCAGAAAGGAAGTGCCGGGATCAAGTAAACGTAATTATCAGCTTCTCTCTCAGCTTTTCGGATCGAGTAATATTTTTACCAATTTAAGCATATTTTAATAGCTAGCAGTAAATACCTATTTTTGGATGCGATGATATCTTCATTTGTAAATGAATTACTGAATGTAACTGTAAAATGGCTCTAAATTTAAGAGAGTATTTGTCGCAATTATATAATACTTCTTTTCCATTGAGAAAGAAACAAATTGATCTTCGATTTGGTGAATTTCAATTTTTTTTACCCAGTAAATATTTTCCAAAAATAAATTCGGATATTCTCGATATTACAAACTTAACACTTGTCGCAAATGTTTTAACACATACAAGTAAATGTCTACTGTATACGAAGGAAATATCATATTGCACATAGTCAATTATATTCCTGCTTCTAAATATTTGCCAAAGAATATCGGAGTGACGATTTTACTTTGATCAAGTAATTTATTACTTGAACGATAGCACTTCTTTCTCAGTGCAGGAGGTCGAGCGCGGCCGGGCGCGCTCGTCGACGGGCTCCAGCATCGTCCGGATCTCGCCACTTTTCCCCTGGCCACGAGCCCAGCCGACCATCTGGGCTGCATTATCGGTCGAAGTTCGCCGACGACTTCGCGTGATTCTCTCTCAGAATAGACGAGCTGGCAGCGACGAGTATGACGAGTACTCAGGCCGCGGTACGGATTAATTATCCGTGCGCGAGTAGCGAGTAGTTAAGGATTACGTTGAGCCAGACGACGCACCTTCGATTCGCCGGCCTTACCTCGCGCGTCTCTTTCTCTCTCTCTTTCTTTCTCTCTTTCTCTCGGAGGACACCGGTGAGTAGGACCGGGATATTTTCGGCAAATTGAGGGCATCTTGTCGCGCCGTTTCCTGTAACTTCCACGCGTCCATTAATTTCCGAGTGTCGATTTACCTTAAGATCTGTTTGAAAAAATGTCCCACGTAATGGGACGACTTTTCTCTTACAAGCACTTTCGCCAATCTAAAGGAGATCCATCTTGTTATGACACGAGGAACATGTCTTCAATACTTCAAATACTTGGCGAAGCCGCTGTCAAACGCAATGGCAGCAGCGAAATGCACTCTCGAGCGCGATCCGTTTCTCTGAGCGTGAGATATCCGAATCTGCAGACTTCTCTGTTGCAACTCTGTCTCTTAGATCCAGTAGCCCGCCAGGCCCGCGGATAGAGAACCGCAAGAGTCGTCCTGAGACGAGGATAATGCTTGACACGTATAAAGGATACGCGTCACGCAATTTGGGCGGGTTCTAATGCCTATTTCGATGAAGATAGATAAATATGGTAGAGGAAATCTTGCATAATAATAATAATATTATAATATTTCTTAGAAGATTTTTAATCTTGATTTGATTGAATTTTTATTGCAAGTATTACTTGAACTCAATTCAAAACTAAAAATCTTCTAAGAATATTATAATATTATTATTGCTTGTATAAAATATTGAGAATATTCATTCTTGATTCAGAACTATTTCTCCTCTGTGTTCGCCCATAAAGTCCTGCGAAAAAGAGGAGTATAGGACTCGTTAAACCACCCAATATTTTCTTCTATCATTTTTTATACTTTTAACGAAGCAGGTGCCGGAAAATTCGTCCCAATTGCGCGGTGCACTCTGTGTATACGTGCACAGATACACACACACACACACACACACACACACGTAAACACACACGCATACACAACGACTTACGTCGTTTTCATCCAATATTCATAACCTTGCGAGAGTGTCGCACAGATGTGGACGCGAACGAAAAAGTTTGCAAAAGTTTTCGATTCCGCGTAAAAATAGTCGCACAAACTTTTGCCCACACCACACGTTCCAGGCTCGAAGAGCTTACCTCCGAGAAGGTTTGCCACGGACGTCTCCGTTTGGGACGTTTGCGTTTGTCCGGAGTTACATCACCTCACATTAGATTACGTCCAAGCCAAATGCAAAATAATACTAGTCCGCTGATGAAAGTTTGCAAGCAACGTGAAACTGCTACTCGCGAGCGCCGACGTTTCGCGATTTCCGCGAGCGTTTCTCCGCGCACTTTCTCTCGCGCGAACGTAATATGAACACAGCAAGTGTAACATAGCAATAGCAAGATGACAAATGTGGGCTCGTACTGTTTTGCGTTTCCCGCGCGGAAACGATATCGCGTATACCAGGTGTGCCAAGTGTAAGAACCAAGTCGCGAAACTCGTCAACGAGCGCGCTCCGTTCTCGACTTCGCTCCGTTCTCCATATCGTTGACCTTGTCTAACCCCGAATCCGTAGACGCCTCGCCACTACGTGGTCCGCGACTATCCGGAGGCCGGGGTGAGGTCCGCCCAAGAGCAGTACAGCTATTCGTACACCAACGCCAGCTCGAGCAGCTCCTCCGCGGCGGACCCGTACAGCAGCCGTCCTCAGAGGACCAGCTACACCCAGGAGAGCGTCGTCAAGAGGGAAAGCGGCCCGTACGGCTCGTATTCGACCGAGAGGTCGAGCAGGACGTCGTCCGGCGGCGGCCCCGGCAGCTACCGCTCCTCCTACGAGTCTACCGCTTCCGGACGTCTGCCTGGCGGCACCAGTTACCGCCATTACTCCTATCGCGTCTAAGTGTCCGCCCGGTCCGCCGTTCGACTTCCGTCCTCATCGAGCCCGATGATGAAATTATTTGATGTCGCGTGTCGACAATCGCGCATTCTGGATCGATTCGTTACGAGAGAAGAGANGGGGGGGGGGGGGGGAATTCTCAAATAGAAACGAAACATTCGGATGCGATCGTCGGTATCGATGAAGTCGGAGTCGTATCGTCTTCGTATCGTCGCGTGTGCCAACCTAGAATTCCTTTCTGTTTTTTTTTCTCCCCGTGCCATAGTTTTGTACGCTTCGTTTTTTTCGTAAAAAAGCCTTCGATAGGAAAAGAAAGAAAAAATTGCACACTTCGCGAAGGTGCAACAGAGAATCGACAGAAAGACGATCCTGATGATGTTTTTGACTTGACTTTTATCACCCGAATTTTGATCGCTGTCGCCATAGCCCGAGCCGTGGATAGAGCATCGCGTTAGCTGCGTTATTTAAAGTAAACTATCGGAAGTGTCTCTTGCCGATTTTACGCTTTTTATAATAGTGTACTCGGATTTTTGAGAAGTGTCAAATTTTTTAATTTACCTTCACCTTTCATTATAATTTTTGCGAATTTCAAAATTTGTGTAAGGATAAAAATGAAAGAGCGAAAACCAAAAATTCATCAATATATAATAATATGATATTTGGCTGATTCAATTTTTGAGAAGACGCATTGGAAACTTCGCGTTATAGGCGTTGCGTTACACGCAATGCACATTATAGATTATTATTATTATATTATTATAATATATAATACATATAATTGTATTATTAATTGCATCGTATTTTGATAATTTGATATTTTTCAAAAATCTGAATATACCATTATAAAATCGTAAAATACCATTAAACTTTTCTCTAGCTTCTTTTTCATATATCTCATAGTTTAGGAGATATTCGTTAAAAATGAAAAAAATCGGTTTTCTTACGAGAAATGGTTTCAATCCCTAAACGTCGAGATAAATACATATAAAAAATATGACCTAAATATTTTTTTGTTGTTCTGCAACATATCCGAAGTCCATCGAGATCAGTGAGAACACTTTCGACGGTTTATTGTTAGAAATCCTGGAAAACTAGTCGCACTAATAGCGAGAACGATTGTACGTCTCTCGATGAGCACAGTTTAATCGGCACGGACGATGTAGTAATGCGATATTCGATCGCAAGAGCCACCATATGTACGTCTGAATCTGTAAATTTCGAGCTTGGGACAGGCTTCTCGGAGCTTTGTGTTCTGTGTGTGCAGCGCGAAAATGTAAACAGTTGCAGCAATAAATCGCATTAAACAGCATTATCGAAATCTTTATCCATTTTATGCAAACTTCATCGATATCGCGGAACACTCGCGCCGATATACGTAATGATCGCGAATCGAACGCTGTTTGTGGGAATCTCGAGTCTCGCTGAATAAGTAACGTTCCCTGTGTAACCGTCTGCTCCCTAATGCCCGTCTGTTTCTAACACGCAACCTCTCCCCGTCCCTTGGGATAATGCTTTCACTTTCTGCACAGCCGTGTGACCAGAGTGAACGTTTTTCTAAAGAAAGAATTCTATGTCTAGTCTAGAGAGTCTCGGTGGTCCTGTGAGGGTATACCGCCTTGCCAGACGTCCATCGCGCTATTAAAACGAACCATAATCTCAGAAAATTTCATATAATCTCAAATATCATAATAATAATTTGATAATATACAATATGAAGAGTTATAATATATATTTTTTAGAAGTACATCTCTTACAAGTAGAATGTTTCAAAGATAGATAGAAGTCGAGACTGTTCGAGGGTGGAACAATGAAAATATAAAATGGTAATGAAAAAAACCTCACGCATTTTTGACACTTTTCTTTCTTGTAATGAATTTCGTAAAGGTTAATTAAACTTTAATTTCCTAGCAATAATGGAAATTTCAAGCTTCCCGAGATCAAACGGAAATAACTAAAATGTCACTAAAAACTGTTTGTGTGTTTAAAACATCCGTGTGCTCCCACAATATATGTCACATTGTTCCCAAAGAGTTCAACTCGTAAGTGTAGTATTGCCAATAAATTACTGTATCGTCTTCCGAAATTATGGTTACCTCGCATGACGTCATCGCAGGATGCTGGAGAAAACTGCTGTCCGTGCGGTGATCTTCTCGCGAAATAAAACCAGCTCTATTAACCGTGACTAACAACGATTCATCATCACCATCGTCATCATTGTCATCATTGTCATCGTCGTCATTGTCATCGTCGTCGTCGTCATCATCGTCATCTCGATAGACACACAACGGGATAACCGGCCAAATGTAAACATCGCGAAAAATATCTGTCGGAATATCGCGCATTCGACACTTCCTGCACCTTTCTCTCTCTCTTCCTCCCTTCCACCGATGATCCTTTTCGTCCTATCTGCTTCATCCATCCACCCATCCAATCCGTTCGAGTCACCGCGAAAGAACAAGGTTGAGTAAGTGCGAGAGACAAAAGAATAGCGAGGGGAGAAGCGAGACGAAGGAGAAGGAACGGTACAACACGCCACCCGAGTCACTAACCGAGTGTTGTTCTTCTTTCTATTTATTCTGCCTCCTACACGTGACTCCTCGCCCCTCGTCGCCCGTCGTCACCGTCACCGTCGCCGACATCATCGCTGTGGCTGCTACCGTCACCCACCCATCATCGTCGCTGTCGCCACCGCCGTCGTCACCGGTGCTACCGTAATCGCCATCGTTGGGACTCGACGGACGAAATGAAACCAAACAAACAAACAAACAAAACCCCCCGATTAAACCAAAAACAAAAACCTGCCTCTAACGTAAATGCACGACTGGCTAGTATCGACCCGTCATCCTACCGCTCTCCAGCATCATCCAGGTAGGTATTAACTCGTCGATGGTTTACGAGCGAGGTGAGCAGCGAATGGTTGACTGTCTTCACCGAGAACGCAACAGGTGCGATCGTCGATTCTGATTTCGCCGTGCTCGAGTTTGCCGTGTTTTCGCCTCGAGCTCGAGTCGCGCTTATGCCGCGAATGTACAAAGTCCGGCAAATCGAATAACGAATAACATCGTTCTTACTTTTCGCACATACATTTTGTTAAAATAAAAAATTGAGTAAAACTTGCAATTTTATTTGACAATTATTGTGGAAGGATATGAACCGACATCGGAATCGATTAGCATCTCTTTGCGCGCGCGTTTTTACTGAAACTGAACATTTTTCGCATAGAAGCGCTTACTTTCAGAAGTATATATAATATCATAGATTAACGTAGAAAAATAATAGAAATAATACGTAATAAATAAGATCGATAAAGTTCCGAAAATTGCCTCACGATGAAGATCGAGGAAGGTTATTTAAATTTATATATCTTTCTTTCCCATCCTCGTATCTTCAGATTAACTCTTTATATTTTTGGAACTTTATGATTTGAGGAAATTTTGAGTTTCGTCGATCGATCGTATTTCTCTGCCTGTGCTGAATAGCGATGTTTAACACCTCGTTTGGCGATAATAGATACTTATTAGATGGCAAATACATCTGTGTAAATATATATAATATTGACTTGATCGTGAGTTGAGCTTCTCATATTAAATCGTCTATGTGCATAGCCAACAACGTTGAACTTTATATTGCAACGTGAGAACGGCAACATCGCACGACTTTATATTGCAACGTGAAAATGGCAACAGGGTGTTAGGCAAAGCCTGTCGATAATTTTGGGAGGAGCTCTTGCGAAACCGATGTAACGACGCTTCGCTGCTCTCACGCCGTATCGCACTAATTAATTTCAGATCTCGATGTTTACTAATCCTAAAGCGCTACTTCATCGCAGTAATATCCATCTTCACGGTGTCGCGTGCTACTCAAGGTAATGTAACGCACGTAACAATTAATCCCTACTGTCTTTCGCTGACAGGTCGAGAGAGCACATGCTTTGCTAATAATCTATAAATACACGCTGCGACTTCCTCGTGCGATCTACCATGCACCACGTTCGCGTGATGATGTTTTGGCATGTCGCTGCTTATAGCTGGAACTCATCGAACACGGGGAAACATTTTGGCTAGAACAGTAAAAACTTGTTTCCTTCGTGTACCCTGTCGTCGATTCTTTGGTGATGACGCTTTATTTGTACAAAAAGGTTTTTGAAGAGATCTCGAAACCCTCCCCCCCGTTGCTTATGTATTTACATTCTTCAAATTTCATTTTTTTTCTCTTCTCTCATAGTCAGATCTTATATTCAAAATCATCTTAAATTTCATTTTAAGATGCTTAAGACGCAGCCAGTAAGACGGATCTTACAGCACCTTGAAATGAACTTGAGATGATTTTAAATATAATATCGGGTTCCCAAGTTAGACACTCACTCTTATGATTCCGAATTGGCGGTATTTTCACTATCGCTCCGAGTGAATTTTCTTGTAAAACGAGCGAGATTCGTTTCGAATGAAAAATTCTGTTTCGAGAAATTTAAAAGGCGTAACGAGTCGCGTGCGTCGGTCTCATTTGAAAAGCCACTTCTCCGCATTTTGTTTGGATATTCGGCGGTCGGAGACGAACGCACGATATTCTTCCTCGTATCATTAAAGAGAGAAGAGAACCGATCTATACCGGCGTAAGCCGCGGCTTTGACCATCACCGGACGGATCGACCCGTTCGCGGCGCATTTCGCGGCTTGCACCAGCAGCAAACTGTCCGCTTCGCTACAGAGCTCGCCAACTAGCTATAGAGCGAATGCGATTAGTAAAGACGAGTTCATGCCTTTAGTTGAGGACCATTCCTCACATGCCATACGTGGCGCACAAGCGGCTCGTCACCATAGTTCGCTCGCCGGTACACAGCGTATACTACGGCGGTACGATGGTACCGGTAAGAGTGCGGGCGCGCGTGCGGCCCAGCGTCCTTGTAGCCGAGCTCCACAGGATACGCGACCTGCCGAGGCTGTCCAGCCGATCGTACTTGGAAGAATACCTAAACTCCCGTGACAGCATAGTAAGTCTGGCAACCGGCCTAATCTCTGCCCTAATCCCCGGCCTAGTCTCCGACCTAACGATCGACCCTAACATAGTAACCGTAAGAGCCACAACGTGGCGAAAACTATGTTGCATGTCGTCGTCGCTATCGTTCATGAATCACCGTCATCATCATCGTCGTCATCATCATCATCATCCCGATTGTCATTCATATCATTGTCGTCGCCATTTTTATTCCCCGACGCGACGTTCAACGTCGTAAATATTTGTTGTCTCGTTCGCGTCGGACGCCGCGGATGGAATCGCGGTCGTTGGGATAATCCAAGTATTCTGTCCTTGACGATGGGTCTTGAAATGAGGAAGTGCGAGCGTCGATCGGTAAGGACTGAATAGGAATTGCGGTTGAGAACGAAAGAGAGAGAGAGAGAGAGACTAGAGTCGTGAATTTTTTTTCACTTTTTCAACAAAGAGCAATATTTGTACAGGTAATTCTAATTGTCCTTAAAGTAAGAGTTAGTAGTTGTAGTGAAACTCGATATCAGACGCTCATTATCGGTTATTCACAACTAATTATTCGGATGAAAATTGGCGGGCTTGAGAAACATTCATTTGCTACACAGTCACTGTTGAAACGCTGCACAATGTTGTTGTTCGCGAGAGAATCCGATCGGTTTGTTCACACGAATAATGTTCCACGTATTCATCTCTTCGCAGTTGTTCGATGACGAGACGAGGGAGATTCGCGCAAGGGTGGATTCCCTTCTTCGTCGCGTCCATGTGTTCGTGCCAAGGGCAGTGTCAAGGTATCTTGAAAAAAAAGCGATGCTTAACTAATGAAATTGATCAAAGTTCACTAGAAATTTATTTGAAAAGAATGAAACATTTGTCACTTTCACTTTTACTTCCCGAGTCGAAATTTTTATGTTAAACCTTTGATTCTACAACACAGTAGGAGTTAAGCAAAATAGATTCAATTTCACTTCTAATAATATCATTGTACCCTAATTTGGCCCTGATGATGTCTTAAATTTCCGTTTTCGCCGTTTTACCGTCAAAATAGATCGCTAAAAATGGGATTAAAATTCAATTGGCTGTAAAATTAAAGGTTCCAAAAAGAGGTTGGAAAGCATCAGTATTGTCAAAGTAGGTTTTTATTAATTTATAAGCCGTCCAAGTGAACGCAAACTATCCTCAAGAGCGTTGAAGTAGCATGAAAAATTCGGACTCGGGTTTCGAGAGAGAATAATGAGCGATCTCTCTCGACGATTTCCAGCGACTTCCTCGAAGAGATCGTGCCGGAACGTATGCGTAGCCACGACTACGTTCGCCGGCTGCTTACCGGTCGCTACAACACGAAGAAGTACGAACACCTTGGTTGGTACGACGTGCCCGAGAGGGGCTCTTTCGGCACCTTGGCATGCGTCAAGTACGTCGCCGGCAGGCCACAGACCATCAGGAAACCGTACGTCAAGGTAGCGGACCTTCGGCCGGCCGACATCCGCAACGACGTCAACTTCCTCAGCTATTACAGCAAGAACCGTCAGGCGGCCGCGACTGCCTGTGAGTAGACCCGTCACAATGACGAGGACGACGTTGACGATTACGACGACAATGACGACGACGACTACGGAGACCGCTGCATTTTGACCCTAACCCTTGAAATGGTTGCTCTTGGAAAGCCAAATGTCGTTCGAAAATGGTCCCGTATATTGACATTGTTACATTGATTGTTCGTACGCGAAGCACATAATTAGAAGCACGTTAGAGCGAGACAGGTGAGGACGCGGTGTAGCCGAAAGCTTTTTCGGAGTCGGTAGTCGCGTGACCATCTTGAGCTTCAAACGTAATATATTGTATGGTCGGGATAATCTAATACGTAATAATATAACAATTTTTGAATAAGATTAAAATTGACAGAAATGTCGAGTATACGTTTTCATAGTGCTTATTTAATTAATTGACGTTTTTCATCATCGCAACGAAAACATTTAGCCGAATATTATCGCGTGCACTTACGATTCTCGCGCGATTTCGTAGTTACAGAATCTCGTAGTCGCGGAAAGTTGCAGAGACGTCTTCCTATGAAGGATACGTCCTTCTAAAGAAGATTTCCGAAAAAGCTACGCCGCCCTCGCAGTTCGAAACACGATCCTTTGGATAGATTTGAGGAAATAAAATACGGCCCCACGACGCCGTTGTGTGCAATTCTCTTTGTGTCCACTCTTTTTTTCTTTTATTTTCATACCACCGCCCTCGCCCCCGCCCTCTCGTTTCTCTACTTCTTTTTTTTTTCTCTTACTCCCTTTTTTTGGATTGGCTGACACCTGGGTTTACACTGTCTGGAAACATTTGTTTGTGCTGTGCTAGCGAGCACGTGTGTTACTCTGGTATTTTTTTGCTGTTTTCCTGTTGGTCACACAACATGGTCTTTTCCTACTATATTTTCTTTTTGTACATCTTTTTTGCCGTGGCTGCATTACTGTTCGGTATTGTGTCTAATCGTTAAAAGCGGCAAACCGTACACCCACCCACTCCACGCACTCCGCACCCGTTTTTGATAATCACTCTGCCACACACTACCGGATAACGGTTGAATATCAGCGCGAAGTTTATCGTCGTCGCCAACGTGTCCTACGCGCGATCAGCGGCGGTTTACGATCTTTTTCTTTTCTTTCGCTTGTGACTTGCACGGCAACGCGTTCGGCAATTTTTGTTGCGGCGCCGGGCTCGAAAAGCACAGCCGGAACAACACAGTAACCAAAATCGAGCCAAATCGAGAGAAACGAAGGAACGAGAGAGAGAGAGAGAGAGAGAGCAAGACACTTACACGAAGGGGACGACTCCAGGCGGAACCAGACGACTGGGATCACGCGTCCAGCGGATATGAGAATGGCAGAGAGGAACCAGTCGGGCTTTTTTTAAACGTTTCAGGCAAGGGTTGGAGGGAGAGGGTGCCGGAGCTGTATCAAGCCCCGAGTAAGAAGAAAGAATCCGAGATGGAGGAGGAGGAAGCCGCGGAGGAATAAGTTCGACGTCGTTCACCGTTGTACGAATTGGCCGATACCGTCCGCTTTTGCGTTCCGAAAAAAAGTGATGTATTTGCGCGCGGCAAGATAGTTCGGTTTTGTGACGCGCGAAAGCCAAGATTGCGAGCCGAAAGCGGGCCTTTTGCCCCGATTCTTCCGAACGCGAATTCTCGGTCAAACGTTCGCGACGCGATCGGTTTCGTACCGTGAGTGAAATTAAATCCAAATGAAATATTACCGCGTGATCAAACTATCGCGGAAGCTGTACGGATATATCGCCCGCCGGGGACGAAGTTATTTTTCCAAAATTTTCAGCGCGCGAATCAATTGCGCGAATACGAGATTGCATAATAATAAGAATACACAGTAAAAAATTTTATGTTAAATTTAACACATTTCATGTTTCCCCAAACGGTCTACATAAATTTTGGTGTTAATTTAACACAAGGTGAATATGTTGGAAAATAACACAAATATTATGTAATAAAAAAATTAACACAAAATTGGTATCAATAACATATTAATCGGCACTGAAGTATTTATTTTAACACTTACAAATGTTACTTTAATACTTACACACGTATTGAATATCGATTCAACATAAAATATTGAGATAACATAAACACAATATATTAAACTAATACAGTGGTATGTTAAAAATTTAACACACAAATTTTAACAAGGATCGATTTTAATGCAAATACAACATGTTTTTTTTTACTGTGTAGAAATTTGAAAAGATAAAGGTAGAGATATATATACGATATTAATGGAGGTTTCGTCTCCGTTCTCAATTTGTTACTTTGGCAATTTAATTTACACTCTTTTGCCGTTATAATAAAATAGAATACTTTTCTAAAATAAAATACCACAGTTTCGGTTTGCAAGTCTGGCAACAAGAGGGAGATCCTATTCGAATTATTTTCCTGCGCGCAGCCGCCAGGATAGCAATCGAAGAGTCTGATGTCTATCGTTATTTTTTATTCTTGTCTCCTTCTATTTCGATTGTGAGTTTGTGGACTGTCTCATTGAGGCCCATCGTGTTCATTCTCTCCAATATTTGCGATAGTCGTAGAACATACCGCATGTGTTCTGAGCATCGTTCGTCCTATTTTTACGCGGTGGACTTTGATAAAATTGTAACGAGCGCGAGTGAAATCGAAATAATTGTCGATACGATCGTTCGCAGCCGTTTGCGCTCGATCGATACGATGTACGAAAGAGAAAAGAAACGAACATGAGAGAAGAAGCACGGAGTGCGAAAGAGAAATGGACCGATAAAATCGACGCGATAGAAGAGGAAAAAAAAACAGAAATAAGAATGTAGACACTAACCCGATATTGTGCGTATTGCGTCGTTGATGTTTGTCACTGTTTCGATTTTGTAAATCTTGTTTTGTCGTGCTTGCGAGGTAGCGGAAAAGATGCGAATAAAATGATAATGTCCGATGGAAGTGAGAGTCCCCGTCGATAAATTTACCTTGCGTGAGACAATATGTGGAAACGTAGGCAAGCTAGGTAGCGAGTGAATGCACTATTTTCGAGGTAAGCTTCTTCGTACGCTTCGTAGTCTAACCAACAACGTCGTTTTGTCTCTGAAATCGACCGATCGATCCAAGGATCGCGATCGTGAGTAACGCTATCGAGAGCATAGAATATTTTAGCGACGAGCAATTTCTCGTTATTTTCGACGGATCAAGTATTTCACCAGAAACTCGAGTGTTTACAGTATAACAGCTATTAAAACACGACGATTGTAGATATCGAGTAAAATCTCGCCGACCGTAAGAGCACTTGGATCGCAACGGGGACGATTCCCCGGGGTTTCGTTTCTCGCGATGTTCATATTCTCGATGTGTAAGATATTTGATCGGAGACTCGAATATTAACAGGGCAATACCTATTAGAACACGAAGATCGCAGATATTCGGTGACAAGTGTGTTGGTTTCAGAGACAAAAACCAGATCAGTTTGCCGCTAGTTACGCCGAGTGTGATCTCTGATCGGACGTCACGCGTCACCGTGGCGATCAGTAAATCATCTTCACCCGAAAAGACGAGCATTACGATTTCGTTAACCGCCGTCATCATCGTCGAAACAGCAGATCTTTACGCGAGATATCTGCGCGTAATCGAGAGCGATCTCGATGACTCATCACTGATACCTCGGAACGTCCATTCGCTAATTATCGTGTATTCCATTCGTCGCGCATCGTATCGTACACATATCGTATGTATATACACGAAACAAAACGTGTCTCTGTCCCGTGTGATTTTTGTACTTATTAACTAACGAACCCTCCCCTCTCTCATCGGCTCACCCACACACACACACACACACACACTCGATGCTGCATGTAACTGTAGCGAGACGGCTTCTTTTCACGTGACATTATTCGTAGTGTAGAATCCTGCGGAGCCTTTTCTACTTTCTTGGGTTCACACTGCGAGCACCTCGGGAGGATCCTCTGTCGTTAATCGATCCTTTGTGTTTCATGTGCTCACGGTCGCAGGCCCCGGCCAACCCGTGACGGATCGAGAGTTGCGAAAGGGTCAGTAGGCACTAAGCAATTGATCTTCTTTATCCGATAACGCGTGAAAGTGCAGTAGAGCGCAGTAGAACCTTGACAATTGCAAACAATCGTGATTGTGGGGACGTGATTACTCTCACGGCAACGCCGACGAAAACGTCGGCCGTAATGCGAGCGTACGATCGGCACGTCAGTTCGATCGATCGGTCCGCTCTACTGTGCCTCCCCCGTCCCCTTGTATCACTCGTGTTCTCATGGTCTTCTCACGACTTTTAGCACGCGCATTAGGCGAAGAATATCCGCAAGAGAAGACAAGTAAGTCTCCGTGCAAAATAACAAAATCCAAACCGATCCCCCTTGTGTCGTCTCTCGTTCACGTTCGTACCTGTACACCTCGTAGCTAACAAGCCCGCTCCGGAGTCGAAACCGGAAGCGAAACCAGAAAAGATATCGAGAAAGAAGCCAGAACCGGAGAAGGAACCAGAGGCGGTTAGCGGCCAGCCGGAACCGGAACCAGTGAAAGAGTCTGAACCGGAACCTACGAAAGAACCAGAACCGGAGGTACAGCCGGCGCCTGTAAAGCCATCGAAATCATCGAAAGGTTCGAAAGGTGCGAAGCCCGCAAAAGCCGCGAAAGCGGCCGAGCCCAAGGCGGAACCCGCGCCTGAACCGGAACCCGCGAAAGCAGCGGAACCTGCAAAAGAACCGGAACCAGAGCCCGTGAAAGAAGCAGAGCCTGTTCCGCCGGAACCAGCGGCGAAACCGGAAGTATCGGCGGAACCGATCGCGGAGGACGTCGCGCCGAGTGAAAGCGTGCAGGCTGTAAGTGACGAAGCTAAAGAGGACGAGGAGGAAAAGGGTATGTTGATATCTCAGTCGACACTCTCCGGGCTGAAAGTATTCTGCGGCCGGAAACGAGCTCGTCGCGCAAGCGAGCGACGGATATACCTTTTGCGGTAGCCAGAGGTCGATCATGTTTGTGTCGTTGTTAACAGTATGTTGCATCGACTGCACGAAGATGAATGTGTCTAGCGATAGAGTCCGGTGTCCCTTTCTCGTTTCGTGATGAATGTGTTCCTCGTGAGAACGACGTCGGGATCGCCTCGCGAAGTGTCTCCTCTCGTCTTCGTAGCAATACTCCTCGAGGAGTTGCCTTACGTAATAAGAGATCGATATTAGAGGTAGGTTTAGTCGAGCCGGACGAACGTACACGAGAAATGTGCTCTCTTAAATTAATAAATACGAAGGACAAGATAAATACAAAGAATTAATAAATATATAAATATAAAATGCTGATTCTTCAGCTTTTCAAAAGTGCATCCACGATTTCGCTCAGAATCGACGGTGTCAGCTTTCTTTTCTTTTCTTTTCTTTCCTTTTATTTTGTTCATAGATTCGTCTAGTGAATAGCGCATACCAACAGTCGGGCCGCAGACTTCTTTTTTCCGTTCGCCGGATTCTAATGAAACATGTTGTTGCAGTGAGGCAGGAGAAGGAGGATGCCATAAAGAGAACCGAGGAGTACCTTCGCAAAGTAGCTCGGGAAGCGCAGTAAGTGACTTATGTTGAAAAATAGTGCGCTCGATGCGACGCAATAAGCTTAGAGTCTTATTATTTATGAAATTAAAACTCTCATTGATCACTAGAAGTTCTGCTAATTTTTCCCGCCGTGTCTAGATATAATACGATGCTTGATTTGATAAGATAATGTCACACGTGTCAAGCCGTCGAAATGGCAAATTAGCCGAAAAATCGACAGTCATGATGTACACGAATATTCAGAGCCGCTACGTAAACAATCAGGAAGACTTGTGGCTTACCAAATTAAGACTTTATTGAAGCCTTGTGTATACTCCCACAATACGTCATGAGCGAGCAAAAACAATCGCTCGATATATATGACAAGTAACGCGTGTTGTTTTTGTGACGTTAGCCTTGAACTCAATCAAGTCAAATAACCCGCTATATAATCCGTGACAAATTCTTCACCTTCCTATATTTCGGGGACAAATCGCCCCCGATGATTGATGAATGATTAATCGTTGAGATCGCCGAATTGCGATAATTAACATTCAACCGTGAGCCTGATACAATAGCCTCAATTTTCTTCTATCGATTCGAAACCTCGATTACGTATGATTTGAAAAAAAATTGTACTTCCCCTTCTTCCAGAAATGCAACGTATCAATCACAATCACTTTACAATTTACCGTAATTCGAATTCGTTTCGCGATTGCGACTAACTTTGTCTCGCGGAAGGACGGAAGAGGAGAGGCGGAAGATCGCGGAGGCGGAACGCGTACAGCTCGAGATGGAGGAGAAAAAGACGTGGGAGGCGCTGCAGCTTGCGCAGGAACGGAAAGCGGAGCTGTCCGAGATACTTGAGAACGAGCGGCAGGAAGTTGAGAGGAAGGTGGAAGAGGCAAAGCTGGAAACGGAGCGCGAGGAAGCGGAGAAAGTGGCCGAGGAGGAAAGGTAATCTCGCTAGTTGGGGAAACTCCAGGGAAGAAACGTCTTACGACCTAAAATCGTCCCCGTTGAGACAAATTTCGCGTGCAAAGTATCGTTATCCCGAGACAGTCAGGAGCATCTCCTCTCGAGAGATGAGAGAGAGAAAGAGGAGAAAGCTTTTTGATCGTTTGTAATATTCATCTGGACGTTTAAATATCGCTCGCATGTCTCTCTATCGCTTCGTTCGTCGACAGGATAATCAACCAGACGAGGATGGACGCGTTGATACAAGAGCAAGAGCGACTGATAATCGAGGAACATTTCGAGGAGGTTCAGCAGCAGAAGCAAGAGCTGGAGGAGAGGATGTCGGAAGTCGTGCAGCCGGCAGAGAGCGAGACTAAAGACGTCAGCTGCGCGGAGGATCCGGCGACTGGCGAGGTGACCGATCAGGAAAAGGAGGAGAAGCCTTTATGACGTTACCACGGATGACGACACACGGGTGAGGATCCAAAAAAACGTATATATCTCATAGAAAGTTAAGAAAAGTCATTTCGAAGCGCCATCGAGACGTCGATTCGCCTTTCCAGGTCGAGGAAGAGAACGTCGGAGAGGAGCAGGCGGAGGTGACCGAAGAACCTTTCGTCGAGGAGCCGCAGGGGGCCGAGAGTAAGCCGCAGACGGGGCCGATGGCGACCGAGGACACGGTGCAAATCGAGGAGGTTACCTCCGGCGAGGAGTTTGAATGGGGCGATCAAGATGCGTAATCGTCCCAACCGTCAATCGTTCCTTCGTCGTTGTCGCGCAACGTAACGATTTTCCCGCGCCTTCCATAAATCCTCGTCATCTTGTCATCTTGTCCGCGAGATCGCCATTCGATTCGTAATTCTCGCGGATGAACCGATCGTCGTCGTGACTGTCATCCGCGTATATTTATTTCATTCGCCGATCATAAAGTTGTTTTGCTACACGTTACGTTACGTCACGTTGCCTCACGTTACGTTACGTTACATTATATCCCGGTTGTTGGAAAGGGGCAACCGGTAGGATCGAGTCGGAGTATAGATTTTCGATGGTCTAGCCGGTGGTGATTCGTTTACAGTCTCGAATAGTAATCGGACAGAAATATCACGACGAATTTTAGCCGTTCATTCGGAGCCGGTGCAACGAGATGGCTTCGTCGTTTTCTATTTTTACGGTAACAGCTTCGAGCTTGAGCCATGAAATTGGTTTAACTGCGATTGCTCGGACAATCGATCGGAAGGACGACGATGCCGGAAATATAATCGCGAGCAACGTGTGAGGATTAGCGACGGTCGGCCGCGACTCGTTGCTCGGCAAATGTGGAGTATGTGGCAACCCTTCTTACTTTAATTCTTTAGTATTATTTCTCACGGGGATATTATNCGGGGATCTATCGTAAAAGTGTGGTAATCACGCGAACGAGCTAATTACGGAATCTCGCCGCGATTTCACGATGGACTGATTTTTCTCGCACAGAAGCACAAGCAAAGAAGCACAAACGCAAGTTCGATCTGTTAATTGTTGATCAAACGAAAATATATCAGGTACACATATTTTCAATTAATTGGAGTCGATCATTAAAGGAGCTCACCTCCCTTTCATCGTGAACTTTTAAAAACAACTTTAAGTAAAATAATATATTTGCGCTTTTTACTATGCAATAGTTAGGAAACACGCGAAATGAAAGGAACGATTCTTTTCGTCTGGATCAGTTATCGAGCCCTTCGACCTTGGCGAAGGGTTGCGTAACGTTGGTGTCTTCGTGGTGTCGGAGTCGATAACAACAGACGAACAATAACGTTCGCCACGACGGCAGTATTATGCGAGTTGCGTCATTGCCAAGATCGAACGTGCGGTTCGCTCTCGGCAGGAGGTGAAGGTGTGGGTGGCAAAATCGTCGACTGCCATAATCGCGTGATTCTCGCAGCTATGCCGGTATCGAGCGGATATCTAATCCCGTGTCGAAATTTTGATTCTACATTGATCCTGCAAATTCTGTTGAACTTGAAGAACCAATGGAGATATCACGCTACGTATATATACGAACTGTTATTTTATCTTTATTATTATTAATACATCACCCGTTGAAATTAAAAATAAAAATTTAATGTTGATGAAATATTGAGGATAATACAGATGGAATTTGAATTTATAAAACAAACGTTTCTCTTTAAGACTCGGCATACAGCAAACGGTAGTAAGTATTAGTGTAACATTAAAGTGAGAGATAATATCTTGTATATTATATCTCTTCATTAGAACTCTTAGAGTTCAAGAGAATTTGCAAAAACAAAATATCGACTCGGGCTCTTTGGGAAAAACACGGACAATTCTCCGTGTTTACGCCCATGATAACAACAGCCATGAGCTGACAACGATACTAGCAAATCGTCGTGACTTATACATTGCGGAGAGATTTTGACTATCTGCAACACAAAGGACAACACAGTCGTGTGTCATCGTCAAACGGAACAATCGCCGTAAACACCTCCCGCTGGCGTCATCATTTTCGGAAATGAAATTAGCATTAGAAGATTGACGTCAGCAATGATAAGACCGACGATAAGGTCCCTGCGATAATAAGCGCAGCAAACGCGAATTGTAACAGCGCGCAAAATGACCGACACGTAATTGTTCCATATTCGCGCAGTTCGTGCATTATTTCGTCGGCTTAAAATAAGAAATTAATTTATTTAACTAAAATTTAACTAAAATAAAGAAATATTAAAGGGAATTAAAATTTAAAGGAAAAGCCAATAACGACGCTGCTATCTTTCTAACAAAAGAAAGAGAGAGAGAGAGAGAGAAAGAGAGATGCAGACGGGGAGTCCTCTTTTTCTAGGCCATTATCAATCGCATCGACGGCGCCATGTGACGATCAGCCGAGCTGTGAAATTTATTCCGCGAGGCAATTTTTCCACGACGCCCTAAGAATAACGTAAATCCCCGCGAGCGATTCGTTTCCGAAAATCGGATTAGCGGCGGGAGTTACAAATCGTCCCCTCGAATATCGCACGCGCGCGGCCGTGCGGCTCGCGAGGATGATTTATGCGTTTTCCGAAAAAAGAACCAGCCACTAATCAGCCCGGGAATCTCTCCATTTACAACGGGGATAACGAATAAGGAACGAATAAGGCAATATTCAGCCGGAGTTGACGGCGGGAGAGAAATGGAAGGAGAGCGGTGCCCTTCAAGTTTGTATGTACGTTGCAGAGATTACCCTTCAACCCAGAGAATCGGGAGGGTTAAGAGATGTCATTACTCGTCGTAATTCAGTGTATCTCCTCTCCCGACACCATCGATTCTTCGACCATCCTCAAACTTCCCTCGCAAATAATTTCTCACATATACAGCAGCGAACCCGCCGTGATATATCGGGTATATTCAGGGTTGGGAAAGTTATTTTTTAAAGTAAACCTTGCTTGCTCGTTACCGTTGCTCGTTACCCATGGAGAAACTAAACTCGTTACCGTTACTCATTTATGAAAATAACTCGTCAAAGTTATCGATACTCAGAAAATAACGAGTCGTTACAGCTTCGCTTTTTTTCACCAAGCTTCGAAGATCTTCCCTTTACGTTCCCTTGCCACTTATTCGGTGTAATGTATTCTAGTGCGAAATAACGATAAAAGTAACGACTATACTCGTTACTGCTACTCAAAGCATACACCGAAAAAAAGAATTAGCTTCCACAACTAAAAAGTAACTCCCACAGTTAAAAATTAGCTATCCATGTAATACAACTGAAATTTAGTTATCAGTTTCGTTTGTTTCGTTTATTTAGTTACTAGATACTTAGCTGGAGCTAATTTTTGTGACTATACAGGCAGCTAATTTTTAGTGTGACAGTTCATTCTTTTTCTCCCTGTACAATTGCGATACTTACCAGCAACATTACTAGCAAGGAAGATAACGCCGTTACCGTAAATGGTTACTGAACAAAAGTAATTCGTAACAGAGTTACAAATAACGCGTTTCTACCAGCCAATTCTAATTACGTCACGCTAAGTGATATTCATGCACTGAAACTCGGCACGACGACCGCCAACGACGAGGTGAATCGTCAGCGTCGTCGTTGTGGTAAATCGATGACGCCACCCAGATGTACACTCTCGGAAGTAAAGGTCGGGAACCGGAAACCTCTTTCTCGAGCCTCGTACCTCACTCAAGAGGCACGAGCATAGAGCTTCGTGACGCCTTACGCCTTACTTGCGTACTTGGGAAAGCGGCGAGTAAAAGAATCGTGCGACAGCTTAAGGGTTAACAACACTGGACGGCAGACGCAATCGGTACACTGACGTCAGAACCCAGAGAGAGAGAGAGAGAGAGAGATGTTGCCGCCACTGTGCTATGACGTCATTGACCGGGAGGTTGCATAGGGTGGTTGTCGGTAGTAGAAGCAGTGGTAGTGGTAGTAGCAGTGATGGTGGTAGTAGTGGTGGTGATTCAGCTTTGCACAAAGGCGTAGGGGTGTGAGAAAGAGAGAGAGAGAGAGAGAGAGCACGCTGATAAGGATTCCGCCGACAGTTTCCTCCGCTTTTTGGAGGGGCGGAAAATGAAATAGACACGATCCGAACGCGTCATAGGGCCGAATCGTCTATATTTATAAAGAACGCTTGTTCGTGGTCGCTGTTTTTTCATGAGCGATCCTGCTCAGAAGGACTTGCCGCTCGTCGACTTTCGGAAAGTTGGCCGAAGACCCTTGCTTTTCGCCGCAAAAAGCTGCGTGCCGCTTCGACGAGATCAACGACGGAATAATTGGAGTTCTTCCCAAGTTCGATGAGCCAACTATCCGGCCACGGCGGTCCTGCATCTGTGCTTCTGTCATTTCGATATAACGAGAGTCGTCGGGCTTTCTCCGCGCAGACTGTGACTCGGAAACGGACCAGGGGACTATTGTATCTCTCCAGCGAGTCGCACCGGCGGACTAAGAAGATAATCCGCCTCGCTAATCGTTTCAACGCTCTTGCGCAAGCTGTGTGCTCGTTTTTCTTCTACTAATAATCTCTGCTAACGATGTTTCATATCTTCACACATTCTGAGGCACCTTTCTTTTACGACTTTTCGCGACAGCTCGACCAACGTGAATTCAATTCGGAAAATTGTCGAAATTAGCTCGACTAATTTCAGCATCGTTATCCTCTTTCTCACTCGTCATTAAGGCCGATCGTGTTGCTCTCTGTCACAACACTGTACTACCCTCTCCTCTCGCGCGTATTATCCTGCCTCAAGAGCTCCTGAAATTCGTTCACCCCTCGACGAGCGATTTAACAGGAGCATTAAGTCGAATTACAACTCTTGTAATAGTAACGCAAATCCGGAGCTCCCGTTACGCTACTGCTCCAGAGGCTGTCAAACACGTGTGCCACCTCCAACCCTCCGGCGCGGGCCACAGCCATTTTGATGGCAAGAGAGAGAAAGAAAGAGAGAGAACAGGTTGGGTTCTCCTTCATCCTCTTTTCGCCCGTGTAATCTCGCTTCGTGCCATCCGTCGTCTCACTCCCGGCTGATCCGCGTTATTTTCCGATCCAGTCCGATTCCCCGTAGAGCTAATGGCGTAATTCTCGCTTCTTACTATCGCATTTTTGGAAAAAAACTTCCCTCTCAGACAGATCGTCCGCTGCTCGGATGCAACGTTCGCGAACTTCAACGGAATCCCCGGGGGAACGGCGAACGGGTACGTCGCTGAATGATTTCATCGACCAGGAAGCCGCTACCATCGCCGAAGTCGAAGCGGAAAGCTGCTCAAAGAAATTGTCTCACGTGGTTTTTCATCGACTCGAGACGAGATCACGAGTCGTTGCCTCACCACTTCCTCTCATTCCGCGAGGAACAATGGATGCTCGAACGAGAAGAGAGACGGGCCGCGCCAGTTTCCGAAATCGAGAAGTTTGCGGCCGGCCGCTCATAAATTACCGCCGGATGTATTTACGTGCGAAGCTACGCGGCGATCGCATCACACACATACGCGAATACGACATTTCGATTCGATGTTAAGCTCTCTCACCACAACACGCTACGACACACATCTTTCCACGATTATTCTTTTATTTCAACGAATATTATTTATTATTTCGATATTACTTACCGTATATACGAAAATTTTCCCGTTAAAAATTACGATTATTATTATTATTTCGACGCGATTATATAAGATCTTCGACGAGATTGGTTCTGAGAGGATTCTTTCTTCGAGAAAATTTCATCTACCTCTGTCGGAATAAATTCGATAACTCGATGTTAAATATGTCCGTAGCCGGCGACGAGCATCGGCTAAAATTTCGGCGTCGCAAGGATCTACGTTAGAATCCACGCGTGTTTTTCGAAATTCTTTTACTTATTTACAGCGGCGTGCTCGCGACTTGTCGCGATTTCATTTCCACTCTCTTTCCTCCGCTCGAAAGATCCGGTACGTCCGTGCAAATTTAGCGCGACGACGGGGATATTCGAGCCCCGCTGGTGGAAAGACTCCAGAAGATTTGCTGGAATTTCGCCGGACCGCTGGTACTTGACCGCGCATTACAGACTATAAATAGTTGAAATAATCACGTGACGGCCGCATGCCGGCGTGCACACGTGGATGTAAATAAATAGCACGTGTAAACGTGACGTAGCATCCCCCCGGGCTGCGATCGATCGAGACGCAAATTATCGAGGGCACGCTTAAATGTTAGTCCAAGCTGCGTCCGAGTAGGACGGAGCGATTGACACGTGTCTTCGCGTGCGTGTTTTCTCAGCGAGTCTCGGCCAGACCATCGATTCGGCCATTAATTATTTCATTTTTCACATGGTTTTTCCGACCGTGCTAGGTGCGCCGGGTCCCCGCGCGATCGACTCTTCGCGGTCGAGCTATCGCGGTAAATCAGGCGGACCCTTTTATTTCAAGATCGAGGCAAAACAAAAAATAAAGTCGAATGTTACCTTCTGTTACCTAAACAACGAGAGATAGCACACAGAGACCGAGAGAAAGAATACAAGAGCACACTTCTGATTGGAAAAACGCGGCTTTCGCTTCTCCGCCCCTCGAGACGTATTTTCCTTATTCTACCTTTCGCCCAAAGATGACACGACGCGATACACAAGAGGCCGCAGTTGACTAGGCGACTGCTCCGAGCGATGATCCGATAGTAACGGACTCGAAGAAATTGAATTATACCCGTTTTCATCGTGACGCAGCGTGGTGAATCGTAAACGAACGCAAGTCATTCAGACTCGCTGGCATTGGCGATGGTGGGGCAATCGCGGGATAATTTCAAATAGAGGGTGAGAAAACTGATTCTAGATAGACGTTGTCTTGGTCGGAATCCTAGGCCGCGGTGTATTCACCGAAGCGGCCGACCGAACCGATTTTCCCCCCAGCATCTATTCTGGAGGAAATTCGCTGGAAAGGAAAGAAAGCCGATAGTTTCGACATACTCTGTATATGCAATCGATAATATCCACGGACAAAAATATCCGTATCGCCGGCTTACCGGGCTCTCCGGGCTTGCTGAGACGCCCTCGGATAAAATCGCGCGAATTCACAGGCAAAATCTCGTCGCGATGCGCGCATACGAGTGATCCTGTGTGCCCCCATGATCAATTCAGGAACGTTATTTAATCGCTTAAACGCTGTAATGAGAAGAAATGTCGGGGATACTGAAACCTCGCGTTTTAACGGAAATCTCGGTTCTCGATGCCGCAAGCTAACGAGCAGAATCGTATTGCTACACGGAAAAGGTCGAATCGACCGAAAAAAAAATGGTACTGACCTCACAACTTCACCGTCGAGTTGTAACAGGCAAACGGAGGAAGAAATTGTACAGGGGAGATCAGTATTTATTCTGTAACTTTTAACGAGAATGTCATTATTCTTACGTTGTCGTTGTGCATATAATAATACGATAGAAAAGTTGCGCAATGACTTTACAATGATAACGACACTGTCGTTGAAAGTTGTAGAAACTTGCAGAACAGGTTGGCACGCTTTCTGGAATTTCGATGTTGGGCTTTTCAGATAATTGATGATCGACCGAATCAAGATGATAGAGACAGAGCCTTCCAATTGGCCAACTTGATCTTTCGCAAAGAAATTTTTTCAGATTTCCCCACATATAGATATAAAAAAAGGTAGATTTCCGATTAAAATATCCAAAGTTGCCCTAAAATAGGTTATCAATGATACCAATTGGGGATCCCATTCTTATCTCAAATATGAAAAGAAATCCTTTTTCCGCGACTCTGATTAGCTGTGCGTTGCGACTATCATTGCCAGAGTCGAATGGCAGTTTGACCGAATATCAGATTAGCAAATTAAGTGGAATTATATTTTTAACGATATTATTGCTAATAGCACGCGCGTAATATATGTATATGTATGTGCGTACTTGTAAAATGTAAATGCTTAAATGTTACGTTTCATGCGGAAAAAAATGCTGTTGAATCAATAGAATTTCCAACAGCACGCTAATTGGAGTAAGTATTCTTGATTCAATGACAGTATCATTGAAACTAGTGCTTGAATTATTGAAACAATACATAATATACTAGTTTTAATGATTTGCCATTAAATCAAGAGGATTTACTCCAATTACGCTACTGTTGGAAATTTTATTCGTTCAACAGCATTTTTTCCGTATGTATCTTGTTCAAACGTAGTATACAATAGAAATCAGAACAATTGTTTGGACAAACGTTGGGAGTGACTAAATAGGATCCGTTTATATTTCCCACTTAGAACTTAGAGTTTGTTTGTTTGTTTGAAGCATTACACTTCTAACTAGAACCTGTGTAGATTCCCCAACTGGAATCCATAATTATTTTTAGGAATCGGACTGGAATCCCAAGTAGATCTCAGGGCATTTTTTTTTTTTCATGCGGGCTGTTCTCCGCTACATGTAGAAATTCCACTTTTACCGCTAGTCTCGACGTTCCCGTGCTACTTTCGTCCACGTAACGACTCGTTGTTTGAACGGGAGGCATGTTAGTTTTGCCGCAGCGAGGGATACGCGCGTCGTCGCGCGTATCTCGAGAGACGGTTGTTACAATTTACTTCCAGCAAGAGGCACCTACTCACCCACCCACACGCGTGCGTATAAGCGCGTCAAAAATAGCACAATCAGACGAATCGAAGAGAACCCCAAGCTATTAGCGTGGCACGCCGAAAGCGGGTTAACCGCGCGAGACCCGACTTTATTAACTCGAGCCGGTATGCGCGGAATCCGTCGGAATTCGTCGGTTGACACCCTCCAGAAACACGGTAAACGCAAATCGAGGACTCATCTTATTTTTCCAGATCGTTCGCTCGCAACCCCGATATATACATATATCGTCAGGTCGGTCCAAGGTCGCCGCACGGATCCAAGGTCGCGGAGCCTATTCTACGGAATTAGATCCGTAATCCAATCGGACGTTCGATTTTCTCGAGCTTCTTCAGTTAAGCTCTTTTGAGATAATAGGATGCGAGGTATGTCGACGTGTGTGTGATCACGTGTGTTCGCGTTTGATCCGAAGAGGGCTGACGGGCGTCGAGAAGGACTTCTTTCGGAAAAGAGGATAAATATCATTCTCCATTCCGAATATAGTCGTTAAATCCCCCTCGGATTTCGATTACGTGACAACGAGCCGAAATAATAAACGCGTGGCGAGCGTGTTAAGTCTTACGATTTAATCTTCAGATAAAGTTTAAAGTTCATACGTGACACGGAAAGAAGCGCGACACAAATCAGAATTCTCGGCAGCGAGAAACGCGATATAAATCCGGAGACCTTTGTTACAGGCAGAAATGTCACGCCAACACGAGGTAGCATTTCCATAATACGGTTAAACGCACATCCGTGTTTTAACGAGTGTAAGTTCTTTTCTGCCCGCGGCCGGTTGAAAAATCGATCGTTTCGGCCGGCTTCCCCCGAGGGTTTCCCGAATGCGTAAAAAGCGTGGAAGAGCATAAAAAAACGGGTCCCGCCTGGGATATTCCGGAGGTCGCGAATTCTCGCAACGTGGAAACGATCGCGATCGATAAGATACGGCTTTATCAGCTTTGACGCACGTAGAGACTTATCGTTACGGCGAATCGCGCGGACAATAATAACGCATATCCGACGCAAAGACCGCGCGAAGACACTACGACGCCGGTATTACGAGCCGTGTCTTCGATTGGATTCAACGACGTCGAGGGGCTTTCGACGGCAATTATTATCACTGACGCACGCCGTAATCGACGATTCCGAATGGCTCTCTTAGCTCAGCGTGCCACGGTTCGCGTAGAAACCGTTTGTTATCGCTCGTATCGTCAAGGAAAACGGATCTAGCATTGATGATTCGACGGAGATGAGTGTCCAATGACAGATAAACTTTATCCGAAGATGAGTGTACTCGGTATTAACTACTAGTAGTAACTACGTATCTGTTGAACTACAATATTAACTACGTAGGTGAAAAAGCGATTCTTTTGTAATTTCCAAGATCCGGCAGAAATTACCGTACCGGGACGAGTCATTTTATTTTTCCTTTTGATCAGAAAAAGGTGACGGAGAGAAACGTAATATAAAATATACACTATGTAATATTTCATTATAAATTATTTAAAAGAATTCCTCAAAGAATTATATCAAAAGTCGAAAAGTCTCGATCTCTCGCAGGGAGGAACGAGTAACGCGAATATCAAAGATTGATCCAACGGACGAGAGATTTTACGTTATAATTTCCTCTAATAACATAATTTCGAACGACCGATAAAAAACCGGTTGAAAATATGGATGGAAAGTTTTCGTTTCAATGAAAAATCATTCGCCTCGGGCGAGCAGTTTCCTTCAAAGCTGAGCAGATCCCGACAACTCGACGTACCGTTATTTTCGCCTCAAGACGCCACTCAACACCCCGCGTTGCACATCGCGCGTGAAAAGTCAGCATGCAACGGTTAACCCAGATTTCCGATGCGACCCAGTCGCGAATAAGCCGCAAATTGAATGGTGCATCGGAAAATTAACGCCGGCGCTCTCCGCGAGCAAGAGCAAACGCCATTCACGATGGCAGGCGACGAGAGCTGAAAGAAATCCTCGGGCGTGTGTTCGCCATCTGCGCGAACTTGTTCGCAAGGAAATCCCGGTGTCCCAGATCGCTGCTGTATGAGGTTCATCGGGCCGCTAATAGCGACGAATAAATAAATACCGTGCCGACGCACCGCCAACGGCAGCTGGAATTTGCAGACAGAAGGGAAGAACGGCTGCGTGCGCGGGGGTTGCCTCAGCACGAAGGAAAGAGCGACATTTTGTCACGTTTCCCGAACGGAGTCCCCTCGCTCGCCGGAGTGTTTACGCTCGATGGACGCACTCTTGTCTCGGCTCTCAAGCCGAGAGACGGCCTCGAGGGAGATGCTGACCCTGACTGGTTGGTCCAGAATGCCGAATGTTGACTCAGACCGGCTGAAATCGCAGGGCAAATCGACGGGCAGATGCCACGGGAAAGGGAACGGTAGAGCCCAGAATCGCTGAACGGATCGCTCGTTATTCGCTCCAACTAACATTAATTGATCGTAGGACGAATCCAGCGTTAATCACTTTTCTCTCGGATTAATTGCTTTTGCTGATGTTATCCTCTCTAAATTTCCTGGAATGGAATATCAGTAAAGAGCAGGCGAAATTCACTCGAAATAATATATGGTGATGGAAATCGAATAAATAAAAGTAATTAAGATTTAGCAATTAGGTATAAAAGGCTGTGAGAGTTGAGATGAAAATAATGAAACAAGTATTGTTCGTGCGGCGATATTTATGTATTGGAATTTAATAGTCAAGTAGTTTTAAGGCATGAATAGATGCGTGTGGTTAAGATAAAAATTGTAAATTGAAAGGACCGAGTCCTTTCTTGGTTGTAAGTAAAATAAATGTATGTGCTATCCAGTATAAATTCGGCCATTCGGAATCACAAGAGTAAATGTGTTTGACTAAAGCTTGAAAAAGATTCTTAATCCATACGAGTGGATATTTCAATCGCTTAGAGTGAATTCGTTTCTGTGGAGTACATCAGATTCATTCTTCAATTTTGGATGAAAATATTCGCTTCGACTCAGAGTGAAGAATTCGCTTTATATGGGCGAGAAACCGTGGCAAATTCGAGTGACTCGGTTATAACTCGACTTTTCGAGCAGAATACCGCTCAAAGAAATTTCGAAAATATTGTGTCTGAATTGATCTAGAACGACCAGAAGGATAGACAAACCGTATTTACGGATGAAATGAGCGAACAGTGCGCCACGCGACAGATTAACGGACATAATCAATCCTGAGAAGGAGGTTGACGTAGATCGACCCGACGCAGCATTAACCAGCGGAATTTCAGTCGGCGAGTCGACCGATGGCGAACCACCTATGCTGCGATGCGTCTCGGCACATCCTTCGCGACGTGATGAAATTAGCGAGCAACCGAAATAATTTAGTGGATTCCAGGCCGCGTATCGCCTCGCACAGCTGTGACCCTGAAAATTCCATTATAGTCCATTCAAGAGGCGGAGAAGAAGGAGAAGAAAGTGGGCGGAGGGTGATCTACGTTTCAAGGAATTACGCGACGCTGTTGCGATTAAGAAGGTGATCTTGAAGGATCGCTCTTCGTTTTCCCAGCTTTCTCTTAACAAAGAAAAAAGTCGAGGAAAGCTTCATCGAGCTTCGTTAAAAATGCACAAAACGTTCAGAATGAAGAGAAAGAAAAAGGAAAAAAAAGTTTCTCTCTCTCTTTCGCTCTTGTGATAACAGAGATAAACGTTTAAAAAGTAGTATAAAGACGCCTCTCGAAAGTTGACATTTCTCTAATATCCAATTATTCGACGCAAGTTTTTAAGTAATGTGTTGAAGAAAGAGAAGGAGAATGAAAAGGGAGTCAGTGCGCACGACTTCTACCTGCAACTTGATTTTAATTGCAATTGGACTTTCCGTTCGATCTGCAACAGTACCAGGAACTTTGATTATTCCGCGGGCGCGTAACAAAATGAAATCGCGTCGACGAATTGCGCTCGCTCGTACAGGCTGAGCCGAGCACCGGGGACGATCCTGACGATTTCACGCTCCCAAGATCTCGCTCCTGGAGTTATACCGTGCGATCACGCGATTCGCGTGCACGTGGCAGTGCAAATTCGATTTGGCGCGCGCATAATCGAGTTCGTTGCTTTACACATGGCGGTAGTTAATCAAGCCGTGCAAATAGGTAATCGATTTCGTAATCGAGTTCGCGTATTCGCCCGACGTAATCCGATGTTACAGAGATTGCTTGCGAAAGCGGTCCGTGTAACCGTCACGTCCGGGAAATTCGTTTTCTGATTGACTTTCCTAAATAGCCGGATACCTGGAAGTTGCTCGCGCGTCCAATATTTATGAAGTAATCCCATGATTAGCTCCTTCTCGTCGAGTCGCGCTAACCGTGTAAAACAATTTTCCTCATATCGCGTCTCACATTTAGACGATACTGACGTTCGTTTCTCGACGAACGGTTTCTCTCCTTCCGTGTAACCCGCGCGATTTCAGAAAACGCGGCGGTAGTCAGCGGGTGAGTCATTTGTTGTTCGTGTGTGACGAACAATGTCCCGCGAGACCCGAGTCGAGAGATCGTCGCTGTATCAGCGTCAGTCACTATCCCTCTCTCTCTCTCTTGCCTCAGTCTTTTCCCTCCAAGATTTTCGACGAAAACTTTTCTCGCTTCTCGCCTTTCCCCACGCGAGGAGCGACCCTCGTCGGCGAGAAAATTCAATTTCCTTCCACGATCGCCGCTCTGAGAGAATAATAAAAGCGACGGAACTGTATGGCATATTTGATCGAGAGCAAGAGAGAGAAAGAGAGATAGAGAAATATGCGATGGGGAAAGGGGGGAGGTGAGAAAAAAAGGCGTCAGTTTATCGACGACTATCGATTTTCCGTAAAGCAAGGTGCTCGGTTTCGACCCCTATTAAGCTGGATCCTCCACAATCGCAAATCGAGTTCGCACTAAACCAAAAATTTAGTGCTATTTATGTGCTAATTAGTTGCTCTAATTGCGATTTTGTTGCTCCAGTCATTTAGAAGGAAATAGCGTTTAAAATGGGTGGGGCCAGGTAGATATTAAGCCGGACACCCCATTGAAAAAAAAATATATAGGATGGTCGTGCGGAAAAACCAATTGTATGAGAATTTGTTGCTATTTTGTTGCTCTAAGATAACCAAAAGAAAGTGGGTAAATATAATATTTTTTTCGAAATACCTAGTATGACGTTTGGATACGTGATGATATTTCCGGTAAAACCTTATATTTCCGAATTTTTTTCCGGCTATCTTAGAGCAACAAAATAGCAACAAATTCCCATATAATTGTTTTTTTTTCGTGTAACCATCCTAAATAATTTTTTCGTTATGGGGGGGAGGGGTCCAGCTCAATGTCTACCCGGCCCCATTTTAAACGCTATTTCCTGCTAAATGGCTGGAGCAACAAAATCGTGATTAGGGCAACTAATTAGCCCTAAATTTTTTGTTTAGTGCGAACTCAATTTGCGACGGTGGGGATCCAGCTTAATAGGGGTCCGGTTTCGTCGGTATTAACAAATTAACGACACGTGCGCGCGTGTACGCTCTCAAGAAAGAGCTCGTAAGGGTCGAAGAAGCGCTAGGCGCTGCTCGATGACGGCGCATACAATATTCTATCTCATTGGCGGACGTGCGGAATCGTGTATCGGAAATTGGAGCTCGATATTCAAACCAAGTGTGTCAGGGTTTATCACGCGCGAGGCCGTTGCGTAGCGCGCCCGTGTCACCTTCGACGCTCCGCTCGATTAGAATTCGAGTCGGAGCATAGGAAACCGACGAAATCAGGTGCGCACGTCCAGGCTAGATCCAGCGTAATCCGAACTATCTGCTCCGGATGACCCTAAGTGATTCGGCGCGAAAATTTAGCAATTCGGCCGTTCGATGCGGAATCGCGCCAATGCGAAGTCCGGTCGAGGAAGAGAGGAATTAGCTGTCCATATAATAATAATATAACTGAAAGAGAAAGTTACGAGATCTAGTTTTTAGCTCCGAGAGTTAACGATTAGGTACAGGGGTGAAAAAATTAGCTAACTAAATTTTAGTCGTATTATATGGACGGCTAATTTTTATCTATGAGAATTAGTTTTCAGCTGTGGAAACTAGAATTGTTAATCTTCGATAATTTTGAAGGTTTTTTTCGAGGCTTCGGAGAAAATTCGAACATTCGAATTTTGGTAAGGCGAAGCTTCGAAGATTCATTTCCCCAAAGGCCGTAATCTTCGAAGTTTTGAAACTTCGAAGAGCACAATCTTGCGAATGCTAAAGATAGAACTAACGTCTATATTTGCTTAACGTCTATATATGCTTTGTATTCAAGGAATACTGAGAAATATTGTAAATGAACTTTTGTAAGTGAATGAATGTACCAGACATTATATAGTTAAAAAATTTTGTAATTTCGACGTTCCGAGGCTTCAATATTTTCAAATAATTCGAATACAAACGAGCACCGAAGCTTCGACTCTCCGGAGATTCGAAATTCGAATGTTAAAGCCTTCGAAAGAAAACACTAGCCCTAGTGGGAATTAGCTTTTAGCCGTGGCGGCTGATTCTTTTTTCCCGTGCTCAAGTCGTGTCTGATATCTCCGACGAAGAAATCGTCCCGCGATGAATATTACATCGCGGCCGATCTTAATCGGAAAAGGAGCTCCGCGACACGTGCGGCGAGCGGTATTTTGGCACGACGATATGTGGTCCGCACGCGAGAAACACGTGCGCCACATATGGCCGGTGCAACTCAACCGTAAGACGTAGGAAGCTTAAGGATGTTTGAAAAACCAGCGGAAACGAGTCCCGGAAGCTCGTCGACGAGATTTCGACATCACTCGCGTGCGCATCTGCCGAGGGCGTTCGTTACCAGCGTAAACGTCCTGACGACGACGCGCTTCTCCGTGCTTCTTCGATCAGCAGATCGACGTCGAGACGCCGTGAAAGTCGATCGCCACCACCCTCAACCCCTCACTCTCAGATGAAGACGAAGATCGAAAGGATCGAAAAGTCCCGTTTGTTTTTCGATTTTTCGCCGGATTTCCTGGCTGTTATCCACGCGACTAACCGATATCCGTTGGACGGCATTCGGCAAATCAACGAAATGTTCACCGTGCGTTAATTAATTAGCCGAAGGCTCGCCGCCGATGCATAGTCCGACATTTCACGTGCAGGCGAGCGAACCCGATGAAATTCGCCGGCTGCAACCCCTTCCATACGGCCGCGCAGCGAGGTTGCTATGGTCGACGTCGGAGCTCGCGCCGATCAGTTTGCGCGGAACGCTCGAGAAGTGAGGATCGTGCTCGCCTGTCTCTCGTCCCTCTCGGGTGCTGGTTAGAAAGATAGTTGACGAGACCGAGGGGGGTGCGGAGAACCGGAGAGCAGGAGAGCGAGCGAGAGAGAGGAAGAGGAGAACATTTTCGCACGCGAATCGCACGTCGGGGGGGAGGGCACGAGCTGTTATACGGACCTGTCGTCGTATCGAGAGGGAGAAAAACGGCGGCGATCGTAGAGGAACAACACTTTTCGGGCGACGATCGGGATCCCGGGAGCTTCGGAGCACAGATGGTGAGAGGTAAGCGAGAACACCGTCCTACGTGTCGTCGCGTATGTGTCCCTTCGCGCCAAGTATGAGGACACTTTTGCGAGCGAGCGAGCGACCGATCGATCGGAGAAACTCCCTTAGTTACCCTTACCCACCCGTGCGCCCTTAATAGAGTCAGCTCGGCGTGACGATGACGGCGGGCGAGATCGTTCCGCGATGCGGACCGCGGGTTAACGTCCGTCTGCGTCCGTGATTGCGGCCTATCGTGCCGATCGAATTCGAACCGGAATCGCAGTCGGTGGCTCAATTGCGTTCGCGAGGAGATGCTTCCGGAGCGGCGCGAAACCTGCACTGCGAGTCCGAGTAATGAGACAGAGTCGTGCAATTTCCAGATCGCCCGTGGAATAACGCAAACGCGCGAGGTGCTCTGAACGAGTTATTCGGCGTCATCGACATTCCCATGGCGGGATATTTTTACGTCCGATGCAACGTCCTTTAATATTTCAACGAGGGGGGGGATCGATTGCGAGGCGAAATGAGACCGGTCCTCCCGCGAAACTGAATCGGCGCGACGATCATTCTGATCAGCGCGACGGCGCGCTAATTTATCACGCGTGGATCGGTTTCAGCGAGAAATTGGTCGTCTCGCGGAAGAATACTCTCGTTTGCGAAACGTATCCGTGTTCGTGGAGTCTAGTCGACAGGTAGTTGGACTCGTCGCGTTACTCTGGATGACTCGGAGCTGAGGCTCCGAGTATGGAACCGAGACGATTGAGAGACAATTGTCGCTTCCAATAATGGCGAGACCGTGAATTATATTTTCCCAGCGTGCGTCCTTCTCGCGTGACTTTTTCTGCCAGTACAAATTTCAGATCACCAGCGATATCTCACGGCTCATTGAGGCTCGAAGGGGTTGAAATGGTCCGCAACGAGGCGAGAACGTAATTGTTGCTATTCGATTAATGGTCTGAAAAATGGTATCCCCTATTTCGGGCGTATCTCAAATGAAATTTAGAACCCGGCTACACGACGATCGATCCCATTCAAATTTAAGTTCCACCGTAATCACTCTCTCAGACTGACTTATTAGTCGTTTGACGTAAGGCGGCCGTGGAGTCGGAGCCAAATTTGCTCAATTGAGCGCAATGAATAATTGATTCCCAACTTAAGTCGGACGGGTGAATCGGAAATTTTCCGCCGACCAGTGTATTTCCATTCGCTGTTTCCCAGAATATCCGATCGATCGAGACTCAACGTACGAGATAAAAATGTTCTTACGAGAAGAAGATCGGTCATTATTCGATCGTGCCGAATCGGGTGACTTTGCGCGTTTAAACAGTCGCGCTTGGGTGCTCTGCTCAGGGCGATATCATCCCCGAGCGTCTTGGCAAATATTTGTGACAGACGAATATCACTACAACATAACACGTGTTGAAGTCACTCGATATATAATCAACGAAGAATTCAGTCGTTCACTTTACAGAGAATTTCCCCTCTATAATTATTTTCCTTTTCTTTTTCCGTCTTTTCTTTAGGCCTCCGTGTAAGAATGGGTATGCACTTGCAACACGTCATAACCTATTGTATTTATTGTACAGTAAAAGGCGTTTTCACCGTTAAATAAATAAATAAATAAATAATTCGTACGAATTACTTTCCTATCTTGAATATCTTTATACGGACGGCAATTCCATCGATAATATCAACTTGTGCATGCGATAACACGAATAAAAGTATCGAACTGACGCAATACTCTTTGCGATAGAAACTGAAACGACGCATCCGGTACGAAAATATATTTGACTGTAAGCGGAAACCCATTCGAATTACGAGTTACAAGTGTACGAGTGTTCTTTCCTGTCTGCATCAACCTTGTTTGAATATGCGTAAGCGTGATACAGGCACATATAGAAAGGAAAAGGTGAAAAGATTGAGTCGGATCGAACGTCTCTTAAATTATCCTTTCCCTACTATATCGATCAACCTGTCACTTCACCGTATCGACAATTCTCTCCATCTCTTTTCACACCGGAGCTCCCTTTCTCGGTAAGAAGCCGAGCTTTGTCCCCAAGATAATAATAAATTGATTTCTCTCTCTTTCTCCGCCCCTCTCCTCCACCCCGCCCGTTTTTTTTCCGTCCTACTCTCTTCCTAGATACAACACCTGCTCACCTATAAATGCAAATTACACTTTCCGCGTTTCAGACGAGCGTGTCAGTGGCGAAATGAGCCTGTCGCTCCACCCGCGAGAGAGAACGGTGTGAACGACGTTAATTTACATTGGCGTCGCGAAATCGGCCGGCTGTCGCTTGCCGGAACGCGAGTGTGCTTAAATTTAAATTCCGCTCGAATTTTCAACGGCCCCGACCGCGCCGAATTGCATCCGTGCTTCGCGCTGCCGCTCGCAACAACGTATATTTAACACCCATTAAGAATTTCGGACAGAAACGTTGCAACTGGTCCTAAGAGCTTCGACGATTGCGTGGATAGTGTAACCGGCGTTTCGCACGCGTCTGCTTGACTCGCAAATGTATTTGGCAGGAAAAAAAATTTGGTATTCGATATTGAGCTTTTCGCACACTAGTGCGGATGCAAGTTGGCGCCGGTTGAGACAAGGGTAAAAATCGATATTTCGAAAGCGACTAGTAGGCACTCGCACCGATCAGCGCTTATCGTGAGCGACGAAAGCTCGACGCACGTGACGACGCGTCGTAATTAACCGTTGCATTAATGAAGCGACGTAAGCGACGCCAAGGTTCGAGAGGCCAAGGTTTTGATTGAACAAGAAGAGGCCTAATTAAAGATTCATGTTAGACATTAGACCCTTGTTCAAGCGCAGTTCGACAGCACGAAGAAATAGATCGATGCTGTTTCCTTCTCATTACCGCGCTCGCTCTCAAGCGACCTGCGCGTATGTTCTAGACTGCACTCTTCGAATCTTACTTAAAATATGAATAATCTGCTACTTGTATCCTCTTGTATTCCCGGAGTACAGTACGTAACGTAGATTTACATTCTTGATTACCGGGCAACTCGACATCGCAACAAAAGTCGCGCGTGTCGCACGAGGATTATTCGTGACAACTCACGAGAGGCCGATATATGTATCTATATGACGCGTAATACAGAAATCGATAGTAATTATAGTATTTGTATGCACATTATATGGTTCGCATAATGCCACGCAGACCGTACTGGATGTCTCATAAGTCACGCGACGAGAATCTTGCAAATATATTTACTGGCAGATTCGAAAGAACGTAGAATCGACTCAGCCTTCGAATCGAAACCTTAAGCGAGGTTTTACGTAACAGATTTAATACAAAATATTAATTCACGATTCATTTTGCAAAAGGGAAATTTTTAACTCGACAAAGGCACAGTTTACGATTTAATCCGTCAGAGATATTTGTGGTGAACGAATGATTAAGAAATTGGAATACGAGAATAGTGGAGAAGCTTCGTACAAATTTATGCTTCCACATGAATCGGATCCATCTTGAATTCAGCGAAAAAGTTGAGTTAACATAACATTTCGCCAAATTGGGAACATTCTTTTCAGATCCACGCGGAAGCGCAGATTTGCACGGAATTTCTCCACTCTTTTTTTCTTCCAGTTCCTCCATCGACTTAATGAAAAAATTGAGTCAAATCGAAGATTGTGTTAATTGTAACAGCGAAGCGCAATTATACAATTATCACAGTGCAAATGTAATTCGTGAAACAATCTGTATAATCGTGACCTTTCACATCGCAAGTCGCGATTCTTCACCATTACGTGATTCGACGAGTGCGCTTTCACCGTATCAATTAATGCGTGCAATTGCTACTTGACAGTAAAAAGGTCGGAATTATTCCTTTCGCGTTGCGCTTATTCTCTCTTTTTCTCTCTCTCTCTCTCGATATCGGTACTCTTCGATGCATATACTTGTAACTCCCGAACAAGCGCAGATGTGTATCTGCGTACGTGTGTACCTGTGAGTTTCCTCTAATTTAAAATTTATCGGCATTTGCTCCAGGCGAACGGAGTTGTGGCATTATAATTGCCTCTCGTTTACAAATTCGTGCCTTTTCCCCTTTAAGCATGCGAAAGTTCAGAAACGAGACGTAATTCGAAGCGTTTAGTTAAAAACGGGAGAGGCCTTCGCCTCTCGAAAAACACGGCCGAGCCGCGGGAGCAGCCTCCTCTCGAGAAAATCTCATCACGAATGGCTCGATATTACGCGCGACGGCCAATCGATCTTCATTAAATAGAGACAAGGGCTGCAATTTGCATAGAAAAATCGTCGGCGTGCGCGTCTCATAAAAGATGAAAGAAGACCGACCGGTATATGTCAGTGTCAGTCGCATTACACCCGCCGCCGGAGAAATCGATCTATCACGATCGAGACGTCACTCCCGTCATTCGGAGCGGAACGATCAACAATTTATAGATCCACCGCTCGTTTAGTGGACAGTACCCTTTCTGATATCCGAAAAGTCGGCATCTCAATTGTAAAATATCGCTAGGCCCCGTTGTCCACTTACTTTACTCGATATCGACCTGTCGCAAATCCGCCCAGCTAATTTCACGCTATCACTTGTCAGCTCTCGGTATTCCTGTATAGTACTCGTCTGAAAAACGCCCTTCTTCACCCCTTGCGTTGGCATTTATCCGGCGGACTCTTCGGACATGCATCTATTTAATCCTTCGACCGCATACTTCTGAAAAATCGCTCGCACCGCAAACCGAGTTATATCAATCCTGTACGATTTTCTAAACTTCATGTTTGAAAAACTGTAAAAGTAAAGAGGCTGACAAAATTCTAGAATAAAGTCTTCTACTTTAATGTTTGATTATGCATTCATAGAAAATCAAGTTTTAAGTTGCTGAAAAAAAAATTCGAATTTTCGACACACTTCGCTATAGCTCTTCGAATACAGCTCACCGAGTCTATTTGACCCATAATGCAGTCGGAGGGTTAATTCCACATTCAAAAAAGACGAGAGTCGCAACTTGATTTACACCTACTTTACACAATCCCGCAGAATTATTTATAGAGTTTCATTGTTACGAAATGTTAAGATTAAGTCAGGTGTGTGATTAACGACGTGCACACTTGGCTCACGAAAGCATAACGTGCGGCAGATATTACTCCAACGCGAGAGGTTAACGTCTTTATGATCTTCGATGTCGCAGTTGCACAAGAAGTCATAATTTTCGGCCGTAATAATCAGCCGAGTGTGTTTTGAAATAAAGAACCGTTGACATCTCGATCGGACCATCTCTCGTTTGGGGGGTTTCGAGCTCGAGACGGTACGCTTCGCGGACACGCACTCATTGTCTCGAGATAAATGGGATACATTTCGTGGATGATAGTCTTCTCAGAGACGCGTGACATAGCCGTTCGAGTACAGCGTGGCAATGTCTCCCAAGGAAAAGGCTTCGTTGTCCGAGCCCAAGTCACGACGACGTTGTCTCTGACGAGCGAGTTTCGCGCATCGTTAAACCTTAAGCACCGACGTATCGTCCCCACGGCTGGAAATGTGTAATGATACCTCGGGGCCGGCAAATGCGTACGCGCGCGTGTACTGTCGTCGTAATTTCGGAGATGAAACATAGGTGCACTTTGCGTCTTAATCGTCGAGCACTAATCGACATTTTGTGTCAAAGCGTTGGAAGACCCGAGGAAAATAGAGCTAGTTATAAATTACTCGCTCAAAAATAAGAGAGAGAGAGAGAGTTATTTATTCAGCGCTTTGGAATAAATCCCCTCAAATACAAAAGAGAGAAAGAAAAATATTAAATATTTTTTTATTTCTATTCTCTTTTTTCATTTCTATTCTCTTTTTTTATTTCTATTTTCTTTTCTGCCTGTCCATCTGCGATTTTAATTTGTCGTGTATACTAAAAGGTTTCCCTTAATAACGATTATTATTATTTATTTGATTTAATTTTTAAGCATTCTCTCTTCCGCCAGAAAATCTCTTCAACAAACTATCGTTATTCGTCTGCTTTCCTACGTTTTTTGTATTGTCGTACAATTTCAAGTTTGCGTCCCTGTCACGTTTGCAATTAAAAGCCTCCCCCCCCCAATTGTGGATTCCACTCGCGTTCGAGAATAATGATCGTATTGTTTCACATGGCAAAGAGTAGCTTCATTTCGCGCGAGGAAACGCGCAAGATGAAGAGCGCCGTCCTCGTTTGCATTAAAGCGATTTGCACGAGTAAAGGGAGGTCAATTCGCTTAAGGTAACAAATTGAACGAGCGAATAATGACGGGAAGGCTTCGACGTTCAGCAAAATACGCGACGATTTTTTTTCTCTTTCTTGCGCGAATAATTATACCATGACTAACATGTTTCCGTTCGTTGCAGGATCGTTACCTGATATCGCAGTGACGATGGCATCGGGCAGAGAGATCCATGGTGCTTTCAGGTGAGCTGGACTTTATACAAATGTTGAAGCGCCGAAGATTCGACCTCTGAAGTGAAACCTCGTGTTTCCTGGGGAAAAAAAAAAAACATTTTATCACCGTCACTTTCCTTTCTTCTTTTTATCGGTGGCATAGCGCAACTTTGTTAAATAAACAATATTATTCTCATCTACTGTTTCGCGCGTCAACGTGCAGTCGAAAAAAGAAAAACAGAAAAAGAGAGAGAGAAATCATCTGGCTATTTTATTTCGGAGATTTTCGCGGCTCTACACACTGTCCATGCGATCTTTGGAAATTCATTGATGACGATTAATTAAACGTGAATGCACCACTCGGAAACACCACCTAATTTCTCGCATGTTCCGGCAGACATACCGGAAAGAAGTCCCACTTAGTTATTTTGAGGCTTTTCGTGGGTGTATACGCGTTTTCACATGACCTTTGCAGATTCGGCGTGGCTGAATAAAGCGACGGGGCACTTTAATTGTGCGTCCACACGGGCCACTGCACAAATATAGAGGCACGCTTAAAAATTTAACAGGATATCACTATTACTTTTATTCACTTCGACTATCGAATATTGCGAAAGGGCTCGATATTACACGGTATTCTCTCTCGTTACAGCGCGCGATACTCGCGAGAATAAATTCAGACAACACCAGCATCGTCACTTTAAAATATTGGCATTGCAATATGTTAATCAAAGGAAAATATTTTCGCAACATATTAACGAAATAGAAGCGATGTGTATGTAATTAGAGTCAAATTTCGCTTCGATTCGGACAACAATTGAAAAGACGTATTCTTTATCAATAGAAAATTTTACCAGTAAGATATTTTATTATGCGGAGCAGATATTGTATAATAAAAATTATCACAAAATTTTGTAATGCTGGACCATACCAGAATTATAACTGAAATTATGATGCGTGTTGTAATCTTTAGTGATATATTTCTGTAGTTTTTCAAGAAATCGCTTTTTTCAATTTTTGCTCGGAAAGAAACTGAAAAAAACCGCGGAAAAATGGAAGAAACCCGGATTCTTCTTCAAGTTTTTAAAAAATCTTCAAAATCTTCAAAAATCTTTGGCGACAACTTTTACCACAGTATTCCCTCCGTGCAGTAAAAAATTTTACCGGTAAGAAGTTTTACTGGTAAGAAACCTTCCACAGTATCGGCCGAAATCTCGCAGTGGAAACGACATTATCCCGCCCGAATAGCGCACCAAGTCTCCCCACTAATTGGCATATTTCCGTCACGTTTAACGCTAGATCTAATTTTCGTACAATTACATCCAGCATCGTCTCCGCGACGGGTACGATAATACCCGTACTGAACAAAACTTCGCGTCTCCGGAGTAGCGATCTCGTACTTTACGTCGAAAAAGCACTCATGAAACAACTACAGAGAATCTCGCGGCTTTCGGCTTGCTCGCTGCGATCATGGCGATTACCGCGTGCTAGATTAGCGCATGCACGACCGCGACGGTCGAGCAGAGAAACTTCGCATCTGGCGTCGGCCGCGGCAGCAATTTTATTCTCAACGATGTTACACTTTATTTTTATTGCGCTTATAGTGATATCGATCTCTCGCGCACCGCGAGGGTTGACGTCGTTCGATTTGATAGTCCTTCATGAGTAATGCAGCGAGTAGTAGTCGCAGCGTCATAGACAGACGCTGAATGAAAAAACAACAAGGAGAGCGCGATAGAGCTAGACAGGAAAGGGAGAGGGGAGGGGTGGAGGGGGAAACAAGCATCAAATCTATCTTTAGTCGCGGCGGAGTTACATTCTTTCTCTTACATGTGCGGCCTCAACCCCTTGCGACCTACCAAGGCGACCAAGTATCGTTCGCGAGCGCGCTGCGCGTGAATAAATAATTCGCCGGACGTTCCGCGCGTGTTGCGCTGCGCGACGTGCGCGATGCACTTCCGGTTTCAAGTGAAATATCACGCGCGAACGTATCTTCGGCGCTCGTAACGGCGCCTTTCAGCTCCCTCGTGTCCGGCAATCGATATATTCAACGGTGCTCTCTGTAGAGGCCGGAGATTGGAAAGTTCCGCACTAAATTTCACCCGAATGCGAGATCCGTTTCGTTTCGCCGGCGGAATACCACCGCGCTCATTCATGCCCGGCGATTTTCGCTAAGCCGCGCCGAGCTCTTGACGTCACGTTTAAGACGCTGTTCGCAGGGAGATTACAGCTGGAGGTACGTGTGAGCGCAAGAGAGAGAGAGAGAGAGAGAGGGAACGAGAGAGAGAGGAAGAGCAAGTTCCAAGCATCCCCGAGACGCGCCTATCATCGCGTCCTTCATCGAATAATGCTGTCCGTTAAAAAATGCAAACCCATTATCGAACCTACCGCAAAAATAAATTCGACCGCGCTCTCTCACGTCATCGCGGGATCGATGTTCGCGCGTGTTCCGGAGCGATCGAGCGCCATTCACGCAACGTCGGATATTATTCGTCTGAATAATATCCAGTGCTATTGGTCGTTCAAAAGAGCAACGTGGACGTACGAATCGAAATGTCCCATATTCGATCGAGATTCGGCAAGATTTTTCCGAATTCGAGTTACCAGTCGCTGCTATCAATAGCGAATGAGACCTGGTCGAGTGCACGGCATGGTGTATCTCGCGATTTCCGAAAAATCAATACTTTTCCGCGTTAACGCGCGCGGCTGCCGACTCACCGAGATGACGTAACGTTTGACGCAAGCAACAATCGTTGCGGCCGCGATGCCGCAGAGAGAGAGAGAGAGAGGCGAACGTCGATAGAAACATCGGACGTCACGAATGCCTTCGCCTTCTCCTTAGAACAGCATTTTCGGCATCGGGCCGGAGAGTCGGACGATCCCGGGATTGATTCAAAAGCGTTTTCGTCGACAAATTTTTAAATGTGCACAGATATGACACATTTTTCGAAAAAAAAGGAAAACGTTTTTAAAAAGAGTTTCGCATGTGTGGAAAATCTGCAAATTCTCGCGCCGCTGCCGCCTTTGTCGAATATAGAGATTTCGCTCGCACTAAGTGCTGTATTTCCAGTGACGCATCGTGAGAGAATTTCTCCCAAAAATTATTCTTTATCAAGCAAAATTACATTCCTATACATTTATTGCACTATCTAAATAATAAATGTCAGTATGAAATGTGGTTTTAAAGTTTTTGAAGAAATTTCGTTTTTCCCCATTTTTTCGCCAATTTCTTTGATTTCTGTCCTAAAGGTACAAAAATTCATTTAGGAAAATTTATGTGTTCGGTTAAAACATATCTTTACTTTTTTCGGTTTTCCGTAAAGAAGATAAGAAATAAAAAATCCGCAGAAAAATGAGGGAAAAAACGTTTTTCTCCCGAAACTTTAATTTGAAATAAAGCTGAGGTAAATATGTACATACATTATTTTATATTTTATTAATAATGCTATATTTATGCATCAGTTAATCTAATAGATATGCATAGATAACGAAAAGAGAAATATAAATATTTAAATATAAATGTTTAAATATGTGCATACATACATATATCTCGAATATTATCATAAATTATAAAATTCCCACCCCTATTGGAAAGAAATGTATAAATGTTTAAATATGTGTATATATATGCGTATCTCAAATATTATCATAAATTTATCAAATTTCCATCGTAATTGATAAAATTTCCTATATTTTCAAACGGAAACGATCAATAATTCTCACAATAAATTTTTCATAATATCTGTATATTAATTCTTAATGTTACAGTTTTTTATACTCCCATCTTATACAAATTACACCTTACACAAATATGTCAAATTAGAATAAATTTGTTGTATTATATGGTTTCTACATATTTGTACAACTTGCATACAAGTTTGTAATTAAATATCTCCGAAACGATACGGTAAAAATTACTGAAATTTCTGCTACGCATTGTTAGTACGAGTAACTTTTGCATCACTATATATTATAGTTTTATCTTATATTCGGTCAAACGCTCGAGAGCGTCCTTAATCTCCGCTTCGATCGTCGCCCTCTACCCTTTCGTCGTTCCTTCGACCCCGTTCCGCCGCAGCAACGTGCCGCGAAAATGATCCGTGATTACGGCAGGCGCGGCATGCGCGCTGACAAGGCGAATATTCCATCTGCCATGCGCTATATCCTCAACCCGCGCAAAATTGATTTCGCTATTCGCTCGTCCTGGCCGAATGGTCCCCGCCGCCAGAAAAATGGATTATGATTATCGAAAAGAAATGCGAAAATCATGACGCTCGTGCCTGGTCTCGCACACTTTCTAAGGAGAGAACGTGCTCTTTCGACCTGCTCAATGATTCACGAATGCTTCGACATTTTCTTCCTCTCTCTCTCTCTTTCTCTGAAAACGAAAGCTCGCCGCCGAAACGTCCGCTCTGACATAAGCATTTCTTTCACATCGACAATCAAGTCGTCGACAAGTGCATCGTGAAATAAATCGAGTTTTCGAGTCCAACGCATCGCGACGATGCGGTCGAAGGCGAAACTCACGGCACCGTGTGGCGTTTTCTATTTACGCTTCACGGCGCTAACAGCGATAACGCTTCCGTCTTTTTCCGCCGGTGATATCAGCCCGGGCGAAAAGAAGCTCGTAAATCCGAGCGTAAACAACGCCCTAGAACGCGCGAGATTCGCGCGCGCCAGAGAGGGATAATTCTAGATTCGATTGTACACGGCCCGTGTGCAACGAGATATACCGAAGGCCCCTGATACCGAAACGAGACTCGGGATAGCCGCTCTCGCGGATCGATACTCGCCACGGTTTCCGTACAAGCCCGACGAAGCACGCGACCGAAGTAGAAATCATCCTACCCGACCGATCTCTCGCTCCGAATGCAACGACCTTTATCGATTTTGTCGTATTCGCGAGTGATCCCCGGCTGATTTGGCGTCATTCGTCCTTGTCACGCCACGCCGGTGCTACCCATCGGAGCCAAGTCGCCATATTTGTGCGTAATGACCGACGTCATGATTATTCATTTAAGTCCGGTTTTCCGTTTTCTGATTAACTTGTGGTTTAGACTTAAACCGATGATAATGCAAAAATTATATCTTTCCATTCATGGTTAATCATTAAACTGATAGCAGATTGCCACAGAAAATAAATTTGAAATTCCCTGACTTTTCCATGTTTTCCAGACGACGGTGGAGGATTTTTCATGATCCAAGATATAATCTTAAGTTTAGTTAAGCTTAGTTAAGTTTAGAAGCAGAGATCTCGCAGAAAAAGTAGCTTATATTATTACAAGTGGCTTATATTATTGAGCAACACAAACTTAGATGTTTAATAACTACATAACCTTGAGTGCAAATTCAGATCGACAAGAAATTAATGAGTATTGGAAAAAAAGTATGCAATTATCGTATGACGGAGAAGATTGAATAAAAACGCTAAAATTGATCAATTACATTCGACTATTCTCCTCACGGTCAAGGAGTAATCGATTGTAATTGGTCAATCGATTGTAAACACTTTTCTTACTGCTTACGTTTCACTGCTTAAGTTTTTCTATGTACCATGACCCTAACGCATTAGAAATAATCTGTAAAGTGTGCAAGTTTTAAACGCATTTGACTATACATGTTAGATTAAAAAAATTATAAACACTCCTTAGAATAAAATTATTTAAGAGAACTCTAAGAAAAGCTCGATATTGCAGGCTCTTTTATATCTTTCCTTGACTTTTCCAGGTTTCCCCGGTTTTCTAGATCTGTGGCAATCCTGGATAGTTTTATGATAGCAACTTTTAAAGATTAATGATTAACCATGAATGGAAAAAAACATCATTTTTACACTCATCAGGTTAAGTTTAATCTACAGATTAATCAGAAAATGAAAAATCGGGTTTTAAAACGCAGAGCCGAAAGCAGATTCGCCGTATTTCTTCCATTCTGCACCGCTATCTTTCTTTCGCACCAAGCGTATTTCTCTCTTGAGTCTCTTACATCTTTCAAGTTTCTAGCGAAACTGTGCACAATCGCGGCTATAAAGATTGTCCGCGCATATTGTCCGATGTGTTTCGAAACGCATCCTACGTTCAATGTGAAAATCTGTTTTCTGAGGGTCTCTCACAAACAAGACGTCGGCTGCGTCGAGTTGACAATTTATGGCCACAATCATACGTTGTTACCGTCAGTTGGTCTATCGCACATACAAAAACACGTAAGCAATAGGCGAATTGTGACAAACTGTTTGATTATTCTCTCTACGATCCGAGAATAATCGACTTAATCATTACATAATTGTGATTAATTAATTTCCTGCAGCCGCTGAAGCCTTATATATTTTCTCTGCACGGAAAAAAATAATTTTATTGGCACAGCAAACTCTCTCTACGATCCGAGAATAATTGACTTAATCATCACATAATCGTGATTGATTAATTTCCTGAAGCCGCTGAAGCCTTACACGTTTTTCTGCAGGAAAAAAAAATAATTTCATCGGCACAGCAAATTACTAGTTACTATGAGGACAAGAAGATTTGTTGCACGGAAAAAATAATGTTGCTGTTGTAGCAAAACCGTTGTTGCGACAGCGATAAAATTTAGTTGGCATAACCAAATTATTTCGCTGTCTATATATCCAGCAAATAACAATTAATACCCTTAACAAATCTGTTTGCTGTCCGAACAAGTCATTTTGCTGCCCGAATAAATTTTTTCTTGTTTCCATAGTAACAAATTGCCAGCAAAATATTTTTCTCCTTTTGAGAGTGCTCCTCTGCACAAAACATTCCCAGGTCGGGGAAGTCGTCAGCGTCAGTGCTATTTTACTGTTCTGCACTTACAGCCTCATCGTGGACGACGTGGACTCGCACTCGATCCTCAGCGACGGCTCCGACCTGGATGGGCTGTCGCGCGAGAGCAGCTCACAGAACTCCGTGTCGCAGACGCCGCTGGACAGCCCGGGCGGGCCGAGGGAGAGAATCAAGCAGATTCAGGTGGAAGCCGAGACCAGACGAGGCGAGTTCGCTAGGCTGCTGGAGGAGCACGCGCAGGTGGTGCGCAAACTGAAGATGATGGAAGCGGAGGAGCAGCTGTCGACGACGACCGGGAACGTGATCGCCGGCGCGCACGCGTGATTTTACGTGGTTGAGGGAAAAACGACGCCGAGAGTCGGGACCATCGCGTCGACCACGATGCGACCACCATCGTCGCCACCGCCGTCGCCGTCTCGCTGCGTTTCTCTTTCGCCTGTCTTGTCGGCCGCGACGCAACGCCCGGACGAGCCACCGTCGTCGTCGTCGTCGCCACCGTCCACCACGAGCGACGCGTTCTCGCGATTCGCAATTCACGCTCGAGACGCGGACGACACCAACGTCGCTGGACCTGTGGATTATTAACCCTTGGATGCGACTCGTGCCGCGGGGTACACGGAAGACAGCGACGGTCGCATCTGAGGGTTAATCGGAGTGAGGAGGGCTGTATGGACTCGCAACAACTTCTCTCGCTGTTCTGTTTTTCTTTTCATCGCGTTTCCGTCTTCTTTTTTCTCGTTTTCTTCGCTTTGCCTTCCTCGGACCGAATCCGATCGTGCCTCTTTGGTTGCTCAGCGAGGCTGAAGATCGCGAGGCTTGCTAACATAAGCTAAACTATCCCAACGCAACGCGCAGGATCGCTCCTTTTGATTGACATGACACGATTATCACTGCGATTGAACGAAGAGGTTATTATTTTTACATACTTATGAACATTCGAATGATGAGAGAGGAAGAGAGAGAGAGAGAGAGAAAGAGAAGAGGGCAAAGCTTGCTTCGCGCGCGCTATTATACGTTGTAATCGATTTATATCGTTTCAAGGATTCGCGATCGCGCGATAATTCAATTAGCCGCGATCGACAATGCGCCAATTTCGAAGCAACTTCGATAATTTCGACGATTTTGAGATGAAAATCGCAGCATCTCGAATTTCCAAGCGGCCGAACGAGCGAGCTCGACGCGACGCTCGCGCGTCGATAGTGAAAAATCGACCGACGGGATCCAATGGAGATTCGCGAAGGAACCGTAAATAATCACCCTCCCGCGGGAGGGTCGTTCTTAGCTCTCATTTGCCACAAAGTCTGAAATACCACTAGACACGACAATAATGAGGAACACTTATGGGAAAAACGCGCACGACGCGCTGGACGTGTATGCCGGATGTTTTGCGTGAGAAAAAAGGAAAAAAACAAGTGGAACTCCCGCCCGTTCTCGAACTAGCTCAGCAGCAACGGCTGGCCTAAGCGTAGTACAAATTTTGCAGTCAGGTCTTAATAAAAAGGCGCGAGCCGAGTGGGCCGAGAGAGTTTCCGGTGTAATCTCAGAAGCTGAGGCGCGACGACGCGACCAGGACGTCG